>NW_028274818.1:73068181-73371212 GCF_037043125.1 Eumetopias jubatus | reverse complement strand
GAAGGGCTGGCCATGGTTCCAGGGTGTTCTGTCTTTACTTGGGGAAGAGAAAGGACTCGGCACTCTCCTGAACCCAGCGGCCTGTCGGTGGGAGATCGGGCTTCTGAGCGCGGGCTCAGTGGGTTCGCGCGGCTGGGCTCGGAGCTGGGCTCCTCCGCGGACCACTCCTGTCTCTCTGCCGCCCCCTTCTGGCTGCTCACGCATACCGCAGGCACGCGTGGAAGAGGCCTGCGCTCCTCTCACCTGCTAAGGGCCAGGCCGGCTCTGGCAAAGCCCCGCCCCCAGGTTGCACCCCCACGGTCTCCCTGGCCAAGGAAGGGAGAAAGAAGGGACAGAAGAGGTCCACTTCTCCAATGCCCTACAAGGATGAACACCTTGGTCTTTGGTACTATTCTGCATCTTGAATGATTTAGAGGCTGCTCAGAACAGATGAAGAATTTGGCCTGGAGGGTGATAGGCTTAATGCAAAGACACCACTTTTCAAAGCTATGCTTACCTATCAGGGATATTTATTGAGCATCACTATGGGCCAAGCACTGCCCTGGGGTAGGGGATTATAACAGTGACCATGGCAGGCATTGTCCCTGCCCAGGTAGAGCCCAGTGCGGGGGGTGGGGGGGGGGAGTTGATTGATTGATACTTTGTCAACGGGGCAAAGGGCTGCAACAGAGGACTACTGGGAACAAGGGAACCTAAAACAGAAGAGCCTCAGAAGTCCTGGAGCTGGGAAAGGGGCAGAGGAAATGAGCACTGACTGGAGATATACAAGATGAACAGTTCTCAGCCAGGTAAAGGGTGTTCCAGCAAAGGGAAGAGCATGTGCAAAAGTCCAGAGGCTGGGAGGAAGGCAGCAAGAAGCCTGTGTGGCTGCAGCAGGATGGATGAGGGAAGAGAGGTGTGGTGGATAGAGAGGTTGCTGGGGACCAGGCATGAAAGGCTGGACCAGGGAGAAAACTACGGCAGGGACTCCACACAGCAGCAGTGCTGATGGACAAAGGGAGGAGACTTTGAGAAATATTTTGCAGTGATGGATTGATAGATAGTGTGCCCAACATGTTCTTCACATCAATGTGGGACTCCCTCAGCTGTGTTAGTTGAACCAGGAGGTATTTTCTGGATAATTAACTGTTAACACCGTGTCCAGGGAAGGCTGAATGAGCACCAGGCTCCTATGTTCCCTGAGCTTCCTCAACCAAGCACAGAGATCATGCTGCAATTTGCTTCTCCAGTTTTTCTCCCACTAATCTCCTTTAGGCAGTCACTGCCTCTGCCTTGTTCATGATTTTATTCTGAAAAGCTATCAAGGTGAGCGGCCTGTAGTAAGTGCTCAAGAAACATTTGTTGCATGAGTAAAAGGATCTGCTCCCGCCCAGCGTTCTCTGCATCCTACACCTTCCCCTTCTCGATCCAGCCCCTTCCTCTCTCCTCCATCTCTTCCCTCCCAACCAGCACAAATAATTCTAATAAACATGGGTGGGCTTTGAGGCCCTCTTATATCACCTTCCATCTAAGTCTCACAACAACCCTGTTATTATCCCCAATGTACAGAGGTGGACACGGAGGTATAAAGAGGCTAAGCAACATGCCCAAGGCACATTATAGTGGGAACTGCTGCCACTGAACTGGGAAACCTAAATGCACTGGGGTCATTGGATCCCGGCATGACAGAAGCCAAGTGGCAGCTCAATAGCCAAAGGCAAAGTGGGCATGGTTACCATTGACAGTACAGTCAAAGCCAAAATCAGGATAGTCTGATGTGCACAGAACTATGACATTGGCAAGTTGGTCATGGTATCCCTAGAAGTGAAATAGATGGGAAGCGTACTAAATTCCTACTGATCTGAATGAGCAGAATTCTAGGTCAAGTGAACAAAAGTCTAACTTGAATCATAAAAGCAGAGTCATGACCTCCCTCAATCAGTTCCCAGAGCCAGTTTACAGACCCAGGGAGGCTGGGTCCCCTTGGGGAAGGATCTTGGTACACGGCCCAAAATTGTATAATGTTAATCTTTTTCCCAGCCCTCCCCAAAGGTACCTATGGCCTTTTCCCAGGTGACCGCATTGAGGAAAAGGAAAAAATCAGACATTTACAGAATCACAGGACCTGGGCTCTAAAACGACACTAATTCCAGGAGACCCAAAACATTAGTGGGGTCCACCAGAGTAGGGCTTATATAGATCAGATGACCAATAGAGTTTTAGCTCCCCTGTCTCGCAGTGGGCCCAGTGGGACTCCAAACCCATCCTGTGGTTATTATACAGTGATAGAGCTGGGATTCAAACCTAGGGTGTCCAACTGAAAAACTGTGCTCTTAACCACAAAACAGTCTGACATTTCTAAGAATAAAGTATAATTCATGATTCTGGTCTCCACACTTCCACTTTGGCCCAAGGTCATAGCGTCAACTCCATTTTCTGCAGCATTTGAAACTTGGCAGAAAAATTAGGGACGGTCAAAGTGTTACAGGGCCTGACATCAAAAGAAAGGGCATGAGTTTACCAAGCCAGTGAGGTAGATCCCCCAGAGACCACTCTTCAACTTTCCAGCAACTTGACTAGATCTGATGATGATGATGATCAAGATGAAGGAAAGTCCAGAACAAAGGTAAGTCCATTTATACTCACCTGGGAAAGTGGCTGGCCTTGGATAAAGGCAAGTCGGCATTTGCAGAAGTGGTGAGGGCAAGGGATGTGGGCAAGGGCCCCAACAACATTTGCTATGGAACCTAACTTGCTGTGGTCAGCCAGCTCCAGCCAGACAAAGGTAAGCAGGGTAGTGATGGGGAAGCTCCTTTGGTGGGTCTCAAATATGTCTGGATTCTCACCCTTCCACCGTGGGGTTTAGAGGGCAAGTTAGCTCAGCTAGGGCTCTGGGGACAGAGTTTGATTAGGGTTCTGGCTTTACTCTTAGCTGCATAATCTTATGCAGGGAAACTGACCTTTGGGAGCTTCAGTTTCCTCATCTGTAAAATAGGCATAACAGTACTTCATGGGGATTATCATGAATTGAACAAAATTGTGCCTACAAAGCTCTTAGCATGACACATAATAAGGGCTCAAAAAGAAAGTACATCATCTGAAACTAATGTAACATTATGTGTCAACTATACTCAAAAAAAATTTTTTTTAAAAGAAAGTGTATCTACTTTTAACTACCATTAACTCATGTGCTTTTCTTGTAGGGAAGGCAAGTCTAGCTCTGAAGTTGGAGGGTCCTAAGGCTTCAGATGTGACAGTTGATAAGAGGGAGACTGAATAAGGATAAGACTAACAGAGGCGCCTGGGGGATCAGTCATTAAGCGTCGGCCTTCAGCTCAGGTCATGATCCCAGGGTCCTGGGATCGAGCCCCGCATCAGGCTCCCTGCTCCGCGGGGAGCCTGCTTCTCCCTCTCCCACTGCCCCTGCTTATGTTCCAGCTCTCGCTGTGTCACTGTCAAATAAATAAATAAAATCTTAAAAAAAAAAAAAAAGGATAAGACTGACAGCCAAAGTCAGGAAGTCAAAAGCAAGAGCCAGGAGACAGGGGAACAGCCACCTCCCACACTTGAGCCAGGTTGGCCAAAGAAGCTCAGAGTCTGATATCTTAAGCTGGTCATGAATTAGGGCATGAAGAATCTAAACCCCATAGCTACCCTACTAAAATCCCTCTCCTAAACCTCTAACCCTTTGGGAGGTATAGGGAGGAATTCAGTGGCTAGGACCATCTTCCCACCATTGCCCACATTGGGTTATTAGCTGAGGGCCAGGATTTTATCAAGGTGAGACAAGCATCTCACCCATCTAAGCTATCCAAACACTGACCCCCATAAGGGCAGATCCCTGGTTCCAAGGTATTGCTGCTTCCTCTTCAATGAGAAACCCCTACAGGAGGTACTGACCCCTCCAAGCCTATAACTTTCTCAGGCAACTGCCCCACAAGCCATGTAACTCCTTGTGCCACCTACACACTACTTATAGTATAACCATTGGTTGTCAGCCACGACCCCCAGTGTCAGCCATGATTCCCAATGTACTGACCCAAAGAGTCAAGATTTGTGCTGTTCTGTTCTACTGCTAAGAATCCCACAAATGCCACCTTACTTCCCATTAGGGTCACTAGGGACAGGGTGGCCTTCTCCTCCCAAACTATACTCTCAGATGGCCATGTATCCTTGCTTACAGTGTCTCAGCTTCTACTTCATTTGGAACGTGGTGTGTATCTGTGTGTCTTGCACCTGTAAGTCACACAGGGACCCATATTGACCAGGGCCATTAACAAGCTTTCCATCTGCCCCGCTATGAGGGCGTAATCCTGCTGGTGGTTTATTCTTACTTTTAAATTTTCTTTTGATGTTATCAAGATGCAAATGACATTCCAACATTGGAAGTCACCAGATTCCAAAATGTGACTTTTTGCCCATCTCTTGTGGGTTTTTTTCTCCTCCTCCCAAGGATCATTGCAATACAGCTCTTCATCTACTTAAACGATCCATACACAGGGCTTCTGAGGGTGTCTTCCGCACTCCCCAGCACCCAAATTTTCCCCCCTCAGTCCTGACCCAAATTGGTGAGGAGGCATCTGCCAGAACAAGAGTATATACATCAGACATCATCAATGTTTATCTTAACCATTCCTGCCAGCCCTTCACTGGGGCATCTTGGGCATATGAATATTTGTCTTAATTATCCAAATCTCCCCTCCTCTTGTTCTTACTAAGTGGGCACGCACTGTGTCCCATTGTTTCTGCCACAAAGTGCTGATTGTTGCAAGACCCTTTTAATATACACACAACACTTACAACAAAGACAAATCCCTGCCTTCTCCTTGGCACAACCACACCATAAATTGCAGAGTTTAGAGAAGACATCATTAAAGGCAGCACCCTGTGTGCACGAGAGACAATACTGGGAGAAGAGGAAGGCAGGACCCCCCCATCCCCAACACCATCACCTTGAGCCATGAGACTGACCAAACAGGGCCCCAGGGCAGTGATGGGAGTGAGTACAATGAGTCCTGGAGGAGGCAGGGGTTCCAAGCTCAGAAGCTTCTGGACAGACCCCCAGTCAAGTCTACGGCCCTCAGACTCCCCACATCACAATCACCAGAGCTTGATGCTTAAGGGCTCATTTTTGTGTGTCACCTTTTTTTTCCCAGAAAACTCTCTGAAATTCATTGTGTGAAGGGGAGATTAAGAGGAGTTTTTGTGGGCAATGGGATAAAAACCCATAATAACTCATGAACTGTTGAACCCGTTAAAATTACTTGTGCATTATTTCCATTTTTCTCAGAGGAAGATATAATTCTGCATTCAAATTTACAAAGGGTTCCATGATTCCCAAAAGAGGCAAGAACCACCAAACTGTGCATTTGCTCTAATATTTAAGATAGTTTGATCTTAAATATGACGAAGAAAAGGAGAAAGGGGGAAGTGTCATTATTTGGATGCCTCTATCAAGTGAGGCACTTTATGTAAACTATCTCATTTCTCTCTCTAACTGTGTGAACTAATGATTAGCAGCAGCCCCACTTTTCGGATAAGAAGACTGAGTACAGAGAGCACAAGTTACTTCCACATGCCATCCAGTTGATAAAAGCCATAGTAATATTAGCAAAATAACAATGGCTGATGTTTTTGAGTGTTTACTAGGCATCAGGCACTGTTCTAAACACTTTATGTATGTTAGCTAATTAAATCTGCATTGTAGCCCATTGAGACAGATTTTATCATCCTTACCATTACTGTCCCCATTTTACAGACGAGGAAGCTGAAGGTCTGAGAAGTTACACAACCAATCTAAGGTCACCCAACTAGTAAGAAATGGAGCTGGGACTTGCACTTCAAGTGTCTGCCTTGAGCCTGTGCTCTTAACCTCTCAGTAACATCACCTCCTAGAACTTTCTGGTGATCACTATAAGATCAGATGATTGGACTGTTTAGGCCCAGCAAAGACCACAATGTGTCCTACAGTAATTCCAGGGTTAACATTAGCAAGAGCCCCATCTTTAATTTTCTCTTATGTTCAAACACCACTCACCATCCAGAAGCCTCCACACCCATATTCATAACAAAACAAAAGGTGAGGAAAGCCCACTCAAGACCATACTAATTGAAGGAAATAAGGTTTGAACCCAAGTATGTCTGTCTCCTGAGCCTGAGCTCTAAGCCATGATGCAGCTTCCTGACCAACATCTTACCTTCCTGCATGGAAAGCCCTGGGCTTGGTGGAGGGCTGCGAGGTCCCTGAAAAGTCCCTGTGAGGCACAGAAGGTAAACAGTGAGTCCCTGATAACCTCAGAAGATTATACCAGAGAAAACCAATCAGTAACCACATGGGTTGGGAGATGTCCTTGATTATGCAAATAGAGTAGGAAATTCCCCCATCCCTTGGGCTGACTAAGAGTCAAAGACTCCTGAGACAGGACAGAAGTGTCTCTCATCTTTCCTTCCACAGAGCTGCTAACCCTCAGCAAAAGTCCCAGTGGGCAAGGCCACCTGTGTTTGTATCCCAACAATATTGCCATGCTGTTCTATGGGCATGAGTAAGATTATTTTCTAAGCAATGCCTCCAATGCTGAGTAGAATCCATCTGAAATAATCACCTCTGTTCTTTTTTTTTTTTTAAGATTTTACTTATTTGACAGAGAGGGACACAGCGAGAGAGGGAACGTAAACAAAGGGAGTGGGAGAGGGAGAAGCAGGCTTCCCGCGGAGCAGGGAGCCCAATGCGGGGCTCGATCCCAGGACCCTGGGATCATGACCTGAGCCGAAGGCAGACGCTCAACGGCTGAGCCACCCACGCGCCCCTTACCTCTGTTCTTACATACATGTACACACACGCACACACATACACACACACACATTTAAGGATCCTGGAAATGATTGCAACAAAAAGGTATGTGTTGTCCCCCCATCACGGGCCTACAGCATTTGGCCCCTCAGCTAAGTAGGAGTCATTCCACTGCTATTGGTAAGCCAACAACTTTTTCCTCTCTATGTATTATTCTCTCTCTTTCTCTCTCTTTATCGCCCCCCCCCAACAGGCACACTACTATTTCCTCTCTTCCTCCTATTTTTATCAACACATAATACCCAGTGACCAGAGCCACATACCCTTTTTTCCTCACTGGTTGGGTCACTGATTTCCAATCCTTCACAGCAGGACTTGTACTTCAGCACCATGGCCAGAGCAAAGCTCCCTTTTTCCTTCAGACCAATGGATGACTGGATTTCTGACTCACCCTCTCTCCCCCATCCATCCCTCTCACTTCCTCTTGCTCCTCTCTTCTCTACTCTTCCTTCCCTCCATCCTTTCCCTCTCCTTCTCTACCCTTCTACCTAATGCCGCTTGAATACACCTGTGATGATGTCAAAGTTGTGCCCAAGGAGAGAAGTTTCTATGACAGATACAGGGACATAATCCAGCTGGCGGGGAAAGCACAGCTTGTCCAGGTCCCAAGCACAAGCACCCCATGGAGATACATTGTCTCAGCTCTGACATCTGACTGATTTGGGCACTGAGCCCTCTAGACGGGACAAGGGATCAAGAGGGTTAAATACTGAGGTCCACACTACACTTACCCATCCCAGGATGCACTAAAACTCCAAATATGACATTTTAATCCTAGTCCGGAGCAGAGAAAATATTGGGGGGAATAAATGAGCTAAGACGTAAAGACTCGGATTCTTTCTCACCACCCACACTTGCTACCGTCTGTTAGTTGCTACTAAGAAAGGAGAGTCTGTGTTGTGTATACACAACTGTGTTGTAACGGGCTTTGTGTGTACATATATGCTGTAGGGGAGGCAAGGAGGGTTAGGAAAAAAGCAAAGTGTCTGTGAATAACCCTAGCAATAGGATGGGATGCAGGCCAGATCATTCTGAGAGGAAAAAAAAATCCAGCAGATGTTATCCACCTGGGAAGAGGTTCATTACCCTGTGCAAATAATTTTAAAAGAGCTAACATTTTTTAGCAATTGATATAGCCGAGCATTGCCAATGGCTTCATATGCATCATGCCATCCAATCGTGACAATTCTATGAGGTAGGCACCATTCCCATTATACAGGAGAACACTGAGCCTCGGAGACATTGAGCAACTTTATCAGAGTCACACAGCTAGTAAGTGACAGACACAAGCAGGAGCATAAAATAGGAAAGAGCAACCAGGTTTAAGGCAAAAACTGATCCTATGGAGAGAAGTTCAATGAGTTAAGGTTTAGCAAGCTTAGAGATTATTTTTTCCCCTATCTTCCATTCTCAACAAAAAAAAATTTCATAAGGACAATGTTGATGGGTTCTTCTCCATGTGTATGGAATACCAAGAAAAAGGAGAGTGACTAAAATCAAAGCATAAGTGTTTTTAGTTGGATAAACGATAGACCTTACCATCAGCATGCATATTTTAAGGCTAGTCATTGATGCTGTGATGCAAACAGCACTGGACAAGGGAGTTGGGAGACTTGAATTTGAATTCTTGATAACTTGCTTCAGTTCTCTGGGTCTTAGTCTCCCTCCACTCCACCCACCCTCCAGCTGCCAAAAAGGAGGGGCTCTGACCAAGTTATCTGATGATTTGATGATTCTTCCAATTATAGCAGTTGATGTTCCCAAAGCTGCTTCATAACAAAGCCCTCTTCAAGAGCAAAAGAAAAAAGAAAAAAGAAAAAAAAAGCATTGGACCTTCTCTCTGTACCCAGGAGCTTAAGGAGCAGGGGGTCCCCAGCAACCAACGGGGGACATGTCTGGCTTCAGTCCCCCAGGAAAACACTGAGTCTGTCCAGAGTGCCAAATGCCGCCCCCCAGTCCCCTCTGAGGCCAGTCACGCATCTGCCCCCTTTCAGGTGTTAATCCATCAGCTGGGTTTCCTGGGGAAACAGAACTCATTCTTAAGCTCTCTTTTATGGCTTTTACCCAGAATTGATTTGAATAAATCAGTCTAATGCTCTCTCTACAATGGAACCAATTGTAAAAGAGCTTTATTTGCTCAGCTTTGAAAGCAGGTTGGAGCTGACTTTTTCCCATTCCAGGGCTGATGGGGGAAAAAAAAAGAAACATGCACAGTGAATTTGACAAAGGGAGATTCCTTGAAAGGTGGAGACCTGAAGCCCTCCCAGGATTCCCCAGCAAAGAGGTCCCCTGCAGGACCCACTCTTGGAGAAGGAGGCCAGAAGTGACTACATGGGATTTATCTGCTTCTAATGCTAATGCCTTGAGATGCTACCTACTGTGTTCACCTAGAGGTGTGAGGAAGCAAGCCTTCCCTGAAACCGTTTCCCTGGTTCCTCTGATTTCTCATCACTCAAAAAGCACACAGCAAGAGTTAATATCCACTGAGTTCTGCCAAAGTGCCAGGCACGGTACTGAGTCTCAAAGGCACCTGCAGTTCAACAATTCCCAGTGACCAGCCTTTCTCTCTATTCTGCAAATGCCCCCAAGTCTTGCCTACCTCAGGACCTTTGCATGTGCTATTCTTGCTGCCTCTTTCCAATTACCTACACACACCCAGTTCTGCAAAGCTGGCTCCTTTTCTTCCTCCATATCTCTTTCCAATGCCACTTCCTCCTCAGGGTCTTCCCCAAACACCCCAGTATAAATTAGATCTTCACTATTATTCTCTCGTGGATCATCCTGTTCTTTTATTTCTCCATATCATAGCATCTCCATAGCACAGCAGCAAGACTGTGTCTTGTTTAGGGATATAGGTTTGGGATCTGTGAATTAATCCTCACTTCTCTCATTATATGCTGACTTTGGGCAGGTTACTTAATCACCCTGTGCTTCAGTTTCCTCACCTATAATGTGAGCATTATAAAAGTACCCATCTCTTAGAGCTGTTATAAAGATTAACTGAGCAACATTCGTAAGGTGCTTAGAAATGTGCCTGGCATATAGTAAGCACTCCATAAACATTTCCTATTATTTGTCCTGTGACTGTTTGATTCCTATCTCTGCCCCCCCACCCCCCCGCCGAGCCTGTGTACTCCTGACAGCTCAGGGCCAAGTTCAATGCTTGGCACACTTGGGTACTAAAATAAAACTTGTTGAATGAATGGAAATTTTATTTGTTTGTTGTATCAAATTCACTACTGTTTTAAAAGACAAAGCAGAAATGGCACTGATTTTTATGATTTTACAGATGGAAAAACTAAGGCTGAAAAACTTGATTTATCCAACCTGGCCAATCAGGTGTCCAAACAAGTGAGAACCCATGTGGCCAGCATGGTTTCCACTAGAAAACAGAACACAGAAACCTGGGGGTGCCTGGGTGCCACAGTTGGTTAAGTATCTGACTCTTGGTTTCAGCACAGGTCATAATCTCAGAGTCATGAGATCCAGCCCCGTCTCGGGCTCACAGAGTCTGTTTGAGATTCTCTCTCCCTCTCCCTTTGGCCCTCCTGCTCTCTCTAAAATAAATAAATAAATCTTAAAAAAAAAAAAAAAAAACAGAGAAACCTGGAGCTGCCCTCTCTCCCTCTGGGACCTAAGGCCACCACACCTCAGCAATAATGATGTAATAGCTCTATTCAGGGCTCAGAGAATGAGGCTTACAGGGCTGCCTGCAAACTTGCCCGCCAAACCCCTCCCAGGGCATCCTGATAAGCTACAAAATCAGTCCAAGGGATCAAGCTGATGGTGCAAGAGGGGGACCAAGGCAGTGATACTGAGGCTGAGGACGCAGAGGTTCAGAGGGTCCTTACTCTCAAATGAACATGTCAATCAGAATGCCTCTCAGGAAGCAGTTTGACCTTTATAATCAAGCAGAGGTAGGAAACACATATTCTTTGGTTCACTGTTATGCCCAGCACTTGCCAAAGAGCTGCCTTTGGTAATTATTTGTTGAATAAGCGCATGAATAAACTGATGGTTGGATGAATGAATCACAGCGGTAATGATAACCCTTATTTGTCCAGCTTCCTCATTCCTTTCTCTGACTCCTAATTTGAGAAAGTAGGGCAACATAATAGACTTTGAAGACAGACTGCCTGAGTTCAAATCCTAGCTCCACCATTTACTGTGTGACACTGAACAAGTTACCTAGCCCCTCTGTGCCTCAGTTTTCCCATCTGTAAAATGAGAGTGTTAATAATCCCTTCCTAAAGAGACTGAGGTTCTGATGAGTTCATACACATAAAGCACTTGAAACAGTGCCTGGCATGCAGGAAGTGCTCAAAATTAGTCTTAGCTATTACTGTTACCTCACTGGCTTTTCTCTGCAAGTTTATTATTTCAGCCTTATTTGATTTGCCTCTTGCTATAAGCTTCCCTGAGCCCTTTTGGGGAAGAAGCAGAACACAAATCAATTTAATAAATGAACTGCTCAAATATAACATTTACAGGGTGGACTTAATCTAACAGATTTTCTCCTAATAAGACACACTTGCAAATTAAACTGTCTAATTTGGTAATATCTTTCAAAATGTTAAATGCTCATACCCTCTGCCCCAGAAATCTCACTTCTAGGGATTGATCCTAGAGATGTGCTCACATGAGTGAGTCAAGATGGTGTGCAAGGAAATTCATTGCAACATCGTTTAGAAAAGCAAACAACTGGAAACAACCTACATGTCCATGCATGGAAGATTGCCTAAATGAATTTATGGCATAGCCATAAAGCAGAATATATGCAGCTACTAAAAAATGGAGCAAAGTTTTATTCATTGATGTGGAAATATCTCCAAGACATATTGTTTATGAAAAATGTTGCAGAATGTTATAAAGAGCATGACCTCATTTGTGCTTCTAAACAAACACACACACACACACACACACACATACACACACACACACACACACACACATACCCCACACTCATTATCCACATTTTACAGATGATAAAACAGACAAAGAACCCTAAGGTCCCACGGCTAGGAAATAATAACCCACACTCCTATCCACTCTGCCTCATAACAGGGTCTCAGCACAGAGAGACACATTGGAGATCAGAGCACTTTCAAGGAGCAATTCTGGTGAAAGATAAGGAGAAACTAAAACAGCCAAAAGTGCTGACATCAGGCAAAGGCTAGGGGTATGAACTGCCTCTTTTTCCTAGGCACGTTCTAATGTCTTATTGTGGCTCTCTCTTTCTGAACTCAGCATTTAGATAACACTTCCTAAAAATGAGCCATTTTCCAAAAAATAAATAAAATAAAAAGATAAAAAATAAAATTGAGTATACACACACAATGTAACATTTTTTCAGTCTTAAAAAGACTGAAATGATGCATACTACATCATGGACAAAACTTGAAGACTATGCTTAGTGAAATAAGCCAAATCCAAGAAGACAAATAGTGCATAAATCCACTTATGTGAGGTACCTATCATCGTCAACTCACAGACACAGAAAGGAGAATAGCAGCTGGGACAGGGAAGAGTGGGAGTTAGCATTTAATGGGCAAGGAGTTTCAGTGTGAGAAAGGGAAAAAGTCCTAGAGATGGGCGGTGGTGATGCTCGCACAACAATGTGAATATACTAATGCCACTGAACTGTATACTTTAAAACGGCTAAAATGGTACAGCTTATGTTATATGTATTTTACCACAAAAAAAGTTTTAAAATGTTCTAGTTTCCTAAACCCCATGGAAAATCCATGGAAATCCATGGGGAAAGAACCTGAGGGAGATGGGTGGGATCAGTGTTGGAGACAAAAGAGGTTTGGCTCTGGATACCACTTGCCCACCCCTCGCCCTACCCCCTGCCTTCAACCTAAAGCAGTTGGTCGAAACTCTTTTATTTTTATTTTCTTTGAGAAAACATTTCATCCTAAATCAATGGATCCATGATATTTATAAATTATTTTCAAATTTATGCAAAAGACCAGACAGTGGCTTCGTGACAACACTCATGGGTTCCAAATTCACATTCTCCTGATCCAAGCACATTTTCCACATAGTAGGCATTTCCACTCCGGCATACAGTCCTAGTTTGGGGTGGTTTGAAGGATGTATGGCTTCTCCTCACTATATCACCCTCAAAACTCTAAGATGGGGTTCCCCAAACCACTTGGTTTGACTCAGTGACTGATGATCCACAGATTCATCTAAATCTATTTGAACTTTGTATTGGTTTGGATGTTCTTGGAGATAAGTAACAGAAAATCTGGACTCAAGCTGGCTCACCCAAAAAGGAAATTTATTCCCTCACACAAGAGGCAGGTCAGAGGTAGGGCAGAGCCCAGGTACCTTATGCATCTGGGTAATTCCATCAAGATTCCAGTCTCTTTCCATCTCTCTCCTCTACCAACCTCAATCTGTACTGCATCCGGAAGCTGGTTCCCCTGCTGATCACAGGGTGGCTGTGATGGCATTTGAGGCTCCATGCTCCACTTTCATGTCTAGGAAGATTGAGGAAAACCCCTCTCTCCCATGCATGAAGTATAAATTCCCTTCAGCACAGTCAGGTGAACTTTAAGACACATTGACCAGACAGATAATAGTCACCAGAGTAATGACAGGTACCATTTAGCCTAATTCAAGAGTCAGCAAACTATAGTCCACAGGTCAAATCTGGCCCACCATCTGGTTTTGTAAATAAAGTTTTATTGGAACACAGATGTACCCATTCATTCATATATTGCTCATGGTTACTTTCTCCCTACAATGGCACAATTGAATAGTTGCTACAGAGACCATAATACCCACAAAGACTAAAATAGTCACTCTCTGGCCCTTTACAGAAAAAGTTTGCTGGCCCCTGGCTTAACTGGTCAGATGGGGCATAATGGATGTTGGGCCAGTCAAACCCAAAGCCCATCACAGACCTCTTTATTATTTTCAGCCAATATTACCCCTTAGACTAACAAAGTTCTCTTAGTTTATCACCCACTGGGTTAAAAAAGAACTTCTTTTTGTTTACTCTAGTTTCTCTCTTTTTAAACTTCAAGGCATATCATTTAATTCTCTCAATCCCAGATTAGGTAAGTATGTATAAGCAACCTGATATAGCAGGACACACACAGGCTATGGAGTGAGTAGCCAAACCAATAGCCAAGTGGTGGCATTGTGGTGGACATCTGACGCTACTGCCCACCAAGCATCCATTCCCCTTTCTCCTGGTATGATCACCCCACTTTTCCTTTAGGGCCTATATCCATTGCCTATAATTATATATCAGACCACCCCAAAACTTAGTGACTTAAAACAACAACAATAATTTATTTTGCTCACAAATCTGTGGTCTTGGCAAGGCTCAGCAGCAACTAATCTCCACTCCATAAACCTCAACCTGGTTAATGGAAAATTTACTTTCAAGATGGCTCATTCACATGGATGGCAGATCAGTGCTAACTGTTGGCTGGGAGCTCAGCAAAACTATGAACAACGGACTTCACTTCCTTTCCACGTTGTTCTCTCCATGAGCTGCCTGGGCTTCCTCATGACATGGAGGCTATGTTCCATGATCAAGGGTCCCAATAGCAAGGAGGAAGGAGAAAGCTGTATCACTTTTTATGATCTAGCCTCAGAAGTGACAAAGTGCCATTCCCAGCATACTTACATGCCTGTGTTAAAGGGATGGAACACAGACCCCATCTCTCATTGGGGGGGGGGGGGTGAGAAACATTCTAACTGGAGCTATTGCATATTCTTGTTCTAAAAAAACAATTCAGCACCATGTTTTCGCCTTACCGATTGAAACCACCCTCCTTTTCTGGATGGAATAGCACATGCATAACTTTCCAGACTCAGCCAATACATTCATTAAGACTCTTTGACTAGCAAATAATAAAAATACAATGCAAACTAGCTTATATTAAAATGCTATTGACCGATGTACCCAGGAATTTTGAAGGATGGTCCTAGCTTCAGGCTCAGCTGAATCCAAGTTCAAATAATGTCATCAGGGTTCTGTGTATGTCTCTCTTTTTATCCCTCAGTTCAGCTCTGCTTTATTATCAAAGAGGCTTGACCCAGGTGAACATAAGATGGCAGTTCACAGCCCCAAGCCTATGTCCTACACACAGCTCTCAGTGCCAGCTTACCAAAAAAAGCATCTTTCCCCAAACCTCTAAGAAAAGACTTGTGGAAAACCATGATTGGTCCCATTCTTACGATATGCCTACTCAGAACCAATCAATAGCCAGTAGGATCAAGCCCTCTGACATAAACAGCTTGAGTCACAAGAATACCCTGAACTACATGAACTAAACAAGACTGCTCTGAAAGTGGGAAGGAATGGTTCACCAAAGGAAGAGGTGTAGATCTATCCTTTGTAAATAGTGGTCAACAAGCACATCTGAAGAATCCAGGAAATCATAAAGGATTCTAAGGTGGCAAACACTGATGACCAAAACTTCTAAGGGACTGGCAAAGAAAAGAATATTTGATACCTTGAGTCTCCTCCCCTTAGCTTTTCTCTACCCAGGCTTGAAGAACTACAGCCCTTCCCAAATTCCAAAAGGACAGCTAGGTGAGCTACTTGTTTGTTAGTTGCTTTTGATTTAATAAAGAAAGATGTGAGCTCCAGGATCTCTTGGGAGGCTGCCAGATAAAGAATCATGCAGCTAAAATTCACTCTTGGATCCCACACTCACGACAAATACAATCATGGCTTTATATATCTTTGGCATTAAGAAACAGTGCTCTTTCAGTAAGTTTGAAATTTCACTTAGTGTATTTTTCTCAGCCTTGTCACTAGACCTTCAAAGTTAACCCAAAGATACTCCTGATTTAGTAGGAAGCTCGACAATATTTTTTTTTTCCCTGACAAATCCATGTACTTCAGCTCCAACTATCTCTGGGAATACAATGTGACTTCTTGTTGGGAAAACAGTGCATTTGTCCCTTCCATAGTAAGGGCTGTTGCTCATCACATGTAGTGAGGTTTTTCCAAACCCAAGAAAGAGAAATATGTCCCCTTTGCTCCATAACCCAAGAAGAAAATAAAACACAGATTCTCACAAATAGAAGAAGGTTGAATTGTGTTTGTTATTCTCAGCTTCAAGGCTGCATTGATTACTTTTAGACAAAAAAAGAGTTCCATTTCTAATATAGTCACCCCACATCGGATTTATATACTTGAGTTTAAAGGAAGCCAAGTAAAGTTATCTGTTCTTGTTGTACCTGATTAACCTCAATACACAAATCCTACAAATCAATAGTTAATTAAAAATGTGGTACTGCCTCCATAGTTACCTCATCTCTCCACAAACACTACCCACCTTGTATATTCTTAAGCTAAAAGCCATGGAGGCCACCCTCTATGGCAGTGTAGAATTAAATAGGCAAGAGAAAAAAAATGTATTTCCAAAATATTTCTACACAGGAACCTCAGATGTAATATTTTGACTGTGCTTGGGGCATCCCGTAGAAGCTGCCTCATTTGGTCTGCAAAGCTTCCCGAGTCTTGGAAACATTTCCTCATCTGGCAACACAGCCCATATCCTCTGCATATTCACGGTTTGTGAAGACGCTCCCATAGTAATTTGAAGTACTGGGTTTCCATTTTCAAGCTGTCTCCAGACTGAGAACCTAAGAACTCGCCCTGATCTCATATTCACTCACACCTTCAAAACTACAAATAATCAAGAACAATAAGGCAGAACTGTTTTATCTGTTATTTCCTGGTTACTGGTAACTTTTTGTGGGTTTCTTTGTTTTAACTTCACATTCATTTCTGCCATAACAAAATCATATATTTTACTGATAAATGTATCAGTGCTCTGCCTTATTCCAAAGAAGAGTAGAAGTGGCTAAGAAAACAGTGCATTGAAAATAGCTTTGTCGGGGCGCCTGGGTGGCTCAGTCATTGAGCATCTGCCTTCGGCTCAGGTCGTGATCTTGGCGTCCTGAGATCGAGCCCTGCATCGGGCTCCCTGCTTGGCGGGAGGCCTGCTTCTCCCTCTCCCACTCCCCCTGCTTGTGTTCCCTCTCTTGCTGTGTCTCTCTCTCTGTCAAATAAATAAATAAATAAAATCTAAAAAAAAAAGAAAATAGCTTTGTCAGAGTCATCCATTGTGGTAGACTCAATTCACAGTGATTTCTCCTGATGGCCTTCTCTATGCCTTCCCAAACTTTCTTTTGCTAACAGGTACACAAGCCCTACCCCTGGACTCAAGTTGGACCAAGCATAGTATCACAAACCCCTGCTCCACACGTTGACAAGTGGCCAAGGTGGGGTCCATTACAAACCCTTCCTGGGAGTTTTCACATTGGAGCTGAAAAAGGGAAGTCAATTTTCCTCCTGGCAACAAAGGCATAGGGTGAATGGCCAAGACACGTCTGCCAAGATCCCCACCATATACAAAAATTCCATCTACAGTAGAAGGAAAGAAACCAAGATACAGAGGTGAGAGAAGGGGAGGAAATGGCAAGAGAGAGCTGTCCCATGGTCTGGTTATGTCAACCAATACTTTCCCTCTTCTGCTTCAATGAGTTAGATGCAGAACCCTGCAAGAATACCCCATGAAGTTATGAAGACAAATACTCATACCTCTGGCCTTTACTGAAGTCAATGTTCACATATTTTATCTGACCTTTGACACCCAACTTAGCTGACAGAATCCCAAAGCCAAAAAAATCTCACCAGCCAAAAGCAAAGGCTGTTGGTTCCTGCCCTTCCATCCTCCTCAGTTGCAAGCATTGCGGAAGACTCCACTCCTATCTGTAAACCAACCCCTACCCAGGAAACCAGACAATGAGAGGCACCTGATCACTCCTCTTGGAATTCCTAGGATTAGGGGTCTGGAAACATGGGGGTGGCACTTGATGAGTACCATTAGCCAGTGGGCTACCTAAAGAGAAGCAGCACCCAGGGAGGCAGGGAAACAATGTGGGTATCCAAAGAGTCTAGGCAGAAGGAAAGGATCTGAGGATCCCAGGGGAGGGGGTTTCAAAGAAGAACAGGTTGGGGGTACTCTGAGGGGACTGAGATCAGGTCATGGCTGCAGGCGTCCTCTAAGGTGGCACAGGCTTTGAAGATGTCAACCCCATTCAGGTAAGCAAGCTCAGGTATACAGCTGTTCCTAAAAGCCACCTTGCTGCTGTAGAATGATTTGTATGGTGCTGAGATAAGCCTGGGGATCCACCTGAATGCCCAAAAAGCCACAGCCTCCCCAGTCTTTATTAACAATAGCTGACATGTTTTGAGACTTCCTAGGTGCCAGGTACTGTGACAAGAGTTTACCGGGTATTATATAAATTAATTCTTGCAATAGCCCTATGAGGTATGGATTCCATTTTTATTTCCATTTTACAGATGAGGGGACTGTAAGATTCAGAGAATTAAGTCACTTCTATCAGATCAGTGGCACAGCCAGTCCAAAGTCACAATGCCAGAGAGTACCTCTGCAGAATCTCACATCTCCCCCCCAAAAGACTGGACTCTATTGCCCATATCCACACCTTCAGGAACTGGATAGCATCTTTTCCCCAATTCTCGCACCACTAAAATTGGATCAAGCATCAGCACTGGTTCAAAATAGTGACTGCTGGCCTCACCCCCATGATTTTACAGCCTTGGACAGTATCACCAGCCCAAAGCCTTCTTACATTCTCCACGCCTCTCTGTACATAGTAATTGAGAATGCTGGGGTTCACCATCCCCTCATTAAAGCCAACTTGGTTTTCCCAATCCCACTCTGCTCAGTCTTACTGCCCTTTCCCATCAGCCCAGCCCAGGGAGGTCCAAAGTGGTCTAATCCACTCACATATTGACAAAGGGTCACAATTTTCCATCTCAAGTTCAGAGTAAAGACCTGTGCGCTGGACACAAAGGAGAGAATGCTTTGGCATATATGCAATAAAATGAAAGTACAGAACAGAGAAGAAATACGGAATACCAGCCCTGAGGCTGCACCAAGTCTCATAAATGACAAATGCTGTACACTCATGTCAGGAAACCAAGGCTACAAAAGCAAGCCACAAGTGAATTAGGAAGGAGTCCAAAGCAGTAATGTCATGTGAGAACATCTTTGTGTAGCATCACTGCCTAGCAACAAGGCTGCCATTTACCTCCTGTTCAGAAAAAGTTCTCAGACCCTGATGGTGCCACCCATCAGGAGAAGAAGGTGGAGAAAAGGCAGAAATGAATTCTGGAGTACTACTTCTCTCAACGAAGCAGGGTGGTCAGGGAGCAGAGCTACCCTCTCATTCTCCATTAAAGGCATTCTAAAAAAGATGTGATAGTGGACATTTGAAATCCTCATTATATAACTTTGGCAGGGGTTAAGTCCCAAACCTATTCCTACTGCCAACCCCCTTCCCAAATACCCATGATGCTTGCTACTACCAGGGCTTTGAATCTTGAGAAAGATTTGCAAAGACAGGAATCAGTTCTATGCCAATACATAGCTCCAGCTGGCTGGCACCAATCACTGACCCCCTCAAAAAAAAACTACCCCCCCACACACACATTTTTGCCTATTCCCCAAGCCTGGTCCAGCAGCTGCCTGTGGATTCTTCAAGCCCCCAAGAACCTTGCAGTGAACTCCTTTTTGTTTCATAAACAGGGTTATTTGCTGTTGCTTGCAGCCAAGAATCCTAACTGATACACACTTCATTGTGTTTTGTTTTCAGAGCCAGCAGCCCTGAGGATATTTCAAACTGTGGACATACCTACAATTCTATAAAAAGGAGCCAAAAACTATTTAGATGCTTGTCAGAAAGAAGCACTTACAGATGTTTGGAGGAAAGGTATACTATAATGATATATTGAGTGAGGCCCAAATATAGGGTCCTCTCTTTTATACCTCAGGATCTTTGCACATGCTTTTCCCTAGGTTTGCCTTCTGACTAACGTCCACTGGTCATCCAAGTCTCAGCCTAAATGTCATTTCCCCAAGAAAGCTATCATAATTTGGTCATGATATGTTGACTTTATTTAACATCCATGTGCCCCACTAGACTGTAAGCTCCAGAAGGGAGGAACAAGTGCCTATCTCTCTCTCTCTCCCCCAATGCCTATCATAGCCTGGCATCTAATACCAAAAATATTTGTGAAGGAATTCACATTCATGGAATGTGGGATAGAACATGGAATTCATGGGATAGAATCAGCCATCCAAGTTGTTGTTGTTGTAATTTAACCTTCCTGACACCCATAACGTAGACGCTGTCATCATCCCTATTTTACAGGTGAGGAATCTGAGAAACAAGGAATTTGCTATAAGTCACCAAGAGGATACAGGATAAAAAGGGGATTTGAACCCATTTTGACTCCAGAGTCCTCTTAACTGCCTGAGCAGGGACCTCATGCAAAGCAGATGTTCTGATTATCTCTTGTTGCATAACAAACCACCCCAAAATTTAATGGCTTAAAAAATACATCATTTGTTCTGCTAACAAATCTGTGATTTGGGCAGGGCTCCACAGGAAAGGTTCATTTCTGCTCTTCACGCTATCAGCTGGGGTTTCTTTTTTTTTTTCTTTTTTTCTTTTTTTTTTTTTTACAGCAGCCATCATAAATTTATTTCTAAAATACACTACAAATTCTATTGGAGGAACCACTCTCAAATAGCTCAATCCATGGCTGGAGAGTTGATGACAGTGTCCTCTAAGAGCTCAGCCAGGGCTGTGGGCCAGAAGCATCAGTTCCTCCATGTGGGCCTTGCCATGGGCTCCTTGGGCTTCCTTGCAGCATGGTGGCTGGGTTCCAGGACTGAGCATGTGAACAGAACAAGGAGGAAGCTAGACAGCCTTTTTTTAACTCAACCTCCAAAGTCAGAGAGCCAGTCACCACAACCTACTTGTGGAAACAGTCAAATTCAAAGGGAGGGGAATTGTACTCCCCTCTGTGGGGTAAGACAAGCTTCTAGAAGAATCCATAATATGGGAGAGATTATCATGGCCATCTTCAGAGAATACAATCTGCCACAGCAAACAGCGTATTGCATGACTTCACCAGGCTGTCCTAACTTACAAATGTTAAAATAATCCCCTACCCCCCAACAACCTACCCCAGAGGACCCCAACTAAGAGTTCAGAAAATCACTACACTCAGAAAAGAAGCTAGGAAAAGTAAAAACCACTCGTGGGGCAGGCATGGGGAAGGGAGTCTTCCCCCACAATATTTACATATTTTTCACTTCGTTTCCTTGTAATGCCTGAAGCTCTACTAATTAGAAACTCATTTGAGATAACTAGTAACCAATTTAAAAATGCAAACACCTCAGGGGCTAGCTAGAGTCCTCCAGTCATATAAATTGGTTTCATCAAGGATTTCCTCCTACCCACTGCTAAGAGGCCTTTTTGGAAGGAGAGACTGGGGGAGGGCAATGGGTAACTGCTGCTTAAAGCACTTCTGGATAGAGAGATGGGGTAAAAAGACAAATGGAATTCACCAGAGGGGTCTGAACAAGCATCCTGGTCTGGGGCTCTGCAAATATAGCCCCAGTCAGGCTACAAGATGTTGTGGCAGCAACATTTACACTCAGTCACTCCTAGCAGGCCCAGCCACTTTTCAAAACACCCTCGCACAGCCGTGCAGAGCGGCCGACTCCACTGGCAGCCAGCAGAGCCATAACTCACGCTGTCACCACTCCCCTCAAACCTCTTCTGTAAGCACTTTTAATCAGTGTAACAGGAATAAACATTTGCTGCAGAGTGGCAATATGCAGTGAGGAACACGGTTCCACTTAGCTCAGAAAGCAAAACTTTCTGGCTGTTTGCACCTGAGAGCCCACAGGAAAACCCCTCCATCCCAGTGTTGATGCTAGGCTGGGCACATTTTCCCCAGCGAGGTGAGCTTCTATTTCAGTTAATTTGTGCTCTGAAGTGCCATCTGTCAATGACATTGTTATCCAGTTGACTTTTCAAAGCAGCACTTCTCTCTAGATGGTCACCAGCCCCACCCCACAAGCCTCCAGGTGATGTTAAACTTCAATGAGAAAGCAGGTTTCAGGGCGGATTTCAAATGAGTATCCTAGAGTCTCCGCTTGGAGATGAAAACTTCTTTCCCCAAACTGTGAGCTAAACCCTTGTTTATAATCTGATTTGGTTGTTGGAAACTTGGAAACTGATTTCCCATGGAATCAGCAAGAGTGATGCCATGGACTAGGGTCTAGCAATGAGGTTTATGATTAACATTACCAAGGGTTGAAACCTAAGCTGAACACTAGCTCATTTCATCCTCCTGGGAGCCCTGCAAGGTGGATACCCTTGCAATGCCCACTTTATAGAAGCAGAAACAGATCTCAGAAAGGTAGAGTAACTAATCCAAAGTCACATAGCTAGTGAGCCAGGATTCGAAATCATTCTTCTGAAGCCTCTGTTTGAAATCATTCTGCTCCTGGGATGCACAGAAAAGTCACCCTCTCCATGCTGGGGGGTAAGGGAAGAAATAGAAGTTGATGCCCTTAGAGAAGAAATAAAGCAGGTGAGAGCATAAAAACAGGTGAGGGAGTGGGGAGAGTCACAGCCTGTCCCTGAGAAGCAGCATGGCCTTTCCTCCAAAGATAAACCATGTGTACAGAAACCCAAGGACTCAGATCGAGAGGTAACTTGAGGGAGCCACCGTGTGAAAGCAGAGGGGTATCATGGTATGCCTAAGCTGGCAGTCTTGTTCTCAGGGCACCTGTAAAGCAGTGAGGGGTGGGGGGAGCTGGGGATGAGGTGCTCAGACTATTTGCATCAGAATCTCTAGGAAGGAGGCTTCTTAAAAATGCAGGTTCCAGAGTGGCTGGGTGGCTCAATGGGTTTAAGCATCTGCCTTAGACTCAGGTCAATGTCTCAGAGGCCTGGGACTGAGCCTCATTGCAGGATCCCTGCTCAGTGGGGAGTCTGTTTCTCCCTCTGCCCCTCCGGATGCTCGCGCTCCCTCTCCCTCTCTCTCTCAAATAAATAAATAAAATCTTTTTTAAAAAATGAAGGTTTGTATACATGGGTGAACCTTAAAAACATTTTGCTAAGTAAAAGAAATCAATACAAAAGGCCACATACTATGTAATTCATCAATACAAAATGTCCAGAACAGGCAAATCCATAGGGACAAAAAGCAGATTAGTGGGTACCTGGTGGAGAATGCCAAGGAATGAGTGTGGGGTTCCTTTTTGGGGGAATGGAAAAGCTCTGAAACCAGAGAGTGGTGACAGCTGCACAGCATTATGAATGTATTAATACCACTGAACTGTACACTTTCAAATGGTTATAAAGGTAAATTTTATGTTATGTACATTTTACCACAATTAAAAATGCAGCTTTCTGGGTTTCATCATTCATTTAACAAATACTAATGGTAGCTCACTACATACCAAGCACTGTTCTGGGTGCTGGAGACACGGCAGTGAACAAAAAAAGACAAAAATTCTGCTCTCGTAGTGTTGACATTCCAGTGGGAGGAAAGTAAGATAAATGCTTTAAATGTTTATGCGTTAGAGATGAAAGTGAGGGGGAAACAGAGTAGGGAGGAGGATGGGGATTGTTGGAGGAAGTGTGGATATCAGGATTTTAGACAGGGAGACTAGGAAAAGCTCACTGAAGAGTGATATTTGAGATGAAGGGAGAGATGGACTGAGTCATGTGGATGAGGAACGGCATTCCAGGCAGAGCACAGCAAATGCAAAGGCTCTGAGGTAGGAGCAGGCCCAGCATAATCATGGAACAGAGAAGAGACCCCTGTGGCTGGAGCAGAGGGAGGGATGGGAAGAGTGGCAGCAAATGAGAATGGAGAGGAGGCAATTGGGGGCCTTGTAGGTGATAGCCAGGGCTTCAGCTTCAACCGTGAATGAGATGGGAGGCACCAGAGGGTTTGGAACAGAGGACTAATAGGACCTGACTTCTGCTTTGAAAGGATCATTCCAGCTACTCCGTGGAGAATAGATTCTGGGAGGGCAAAGGCAGAATCAGGGAGACCAGCAAGGAGAAAGAGCTGTGATCCAGGTGGGAGTCAGTGATGGCTCAGTCCGGGTTGGTGCTGAAGAGGGGGCTGGATCCTGAATATATTTTGAAGATGGTGCAACTCACTGACTCTTTAAAAGTAGGCCCCAGGGGCACCTGGGTGGCTCAGCCGCTAAGCGTCTGCCTTCGGCTCAGGTCATGACCCCAGGGTCCTGGGATCAAGCCCCGCATCCCACTCCCTGCTCAGCAGGAAGCCTGCTTCTCCCTCTCCCACTCCCCCTGCTTGTGTTCCTTCTCTCGCTGTGTCTCTCTCTGTCAAATAAATAAATAAAATCTTTAAAAAAATAATAATAAATAAATAAAAGTAGGCCCCAGAGGTCAACATTTGTAACAAGCTTCCTAGGGGATTCTAATTCAGCCTGAAGTTGAAGAACTTCAGGTTTAAGCTAACCTTCTATTTCGTATTTTGGGAAGAACCTTCTGGATTTTCTCCAAGCCAACTCAGAATAGATTCTAGAAAGACATTCCACAACATCTGAACTAGTGTGCACAACCCTACAGCAGACTTCATGGCATGTGAGAAAAAACACAAGCTTTTAGCAGAATGTTAGGTGCTGGGAGTACAACAGTGAACAACCATGGGTCCTTTCCTCATGAGCCTTGCTTATAATGAGGGAAATAAACAATAAAAAAATCATTTGCAACTCGGACTATAAAATGCTATGATAAGAATTCACATGGGAGGGGGCAGCGCCTGAGTGACTCAGTCGTTAAGCATCTGCCTTCCGCTCAGGTCATGATCCTGGAGTTTCGGGATTGAGTCCCACGTTGGGCTCCCTGCTCAGCGGGAAGCCTGCTTCTCCCTCTCCCACTCCCCCCTGCTTGTGTTCCCTCTCTTGCTATCTCTCTCTGTCAAATAAATAAATAAAATCTTAAAAAAAAAAAAAAGAATTCTCATGGGGAAGTGGGAGCACATGGAAGGGGCATCTAATCTAGTATCAGGTGGTCAGAAATATTTCTACCATCAGACGACCCTAAGTTGAAGACTAGAAGGTAGTAAGAATTGTCCAAGTGAATAAGGAGGACAGTGGAAGATTGTTCCAAGCAGAGGGACAAACACATGCAAAGACTGAGAAGTGAAAGAAGTTCATATAATTTTAAGAGTAAAAGCTAAGAATATAGAAGTTTGAGCCAAATCATAATAGCTCTTGCCAGTCATGTTTATCCTGTGGACAAAGGGAGCCAAGAGATGTCTTTAAGCAGAGGGTGACGATCCTCTTTGTGCTATGATAAGAGAAGTCTGGCTGGAAGATGGATGGGAGGAAAGGAGACCAGGTGAGAGGCTGCAAGAACCGAGTGAGACAAGGTGTTGGCTGGACCAAGCCTGTGGTGATGTAGTTGGAGAGAAGAGGATGGATTAATAGAGAAGTGGGCAGAAATGCAGGATGGCATCTAAGTTTTTCTGGAAGCTTCATGGATGGTGGAGTGAGCTGGAGCAGTTGAATCCAGGCAAAAGAGGAAATCAGGAGAGGAGAGGTAAACTGAGGTCAGTGTAAGAGGGACATCCAAGTGGAGATGAATACCCAGTGCACAGCTGGATATACCAGAGCAGAGCCATGCAAGGAGTTCTGGAATGTAAATAAAGACAGAAGGGACTTTAGAGTAGGTGATCCCCCTGAAGAAGGTGCAGAGGAATTAAGCATAGAACCTACAGGACAGATGAAGGGGAGAGACTCATGATTAAAACCAGCCAACCAGAGGCATCCAGTCAGTGGAGCATGTGACTCTTGATCTTGGGGCTCAGTTTGAGCCCCATGTTGGGTGTAGAAATTACTTAAAAAATAAAAAATTTGAAAATTAAAAAAAAAAACAAAACATTAGACATCTTTCCAGAAAACACAGATGGGAGGTTTCCTCAGTATGAGTTATTGAGGACCATATTTAAGATCATATTCAAAATAACTGCTGGAAAGGTCTCAAAACACGTAATGCTGCTTAAAAAAACTTAAAAAAAAAAAAGGAGTTCAGTTATTGCACAGACCTCGAAGCAATTTTCCAGCTAGTGTCTATCAAACAAGAATCTGATCTGACTCAAGAGGGTGTCACATCAAGTGTAAGAATCCAATTCCATTGTCTGTACAGGCCTTTCTGCCAGGTACAAGACCCTAATCCAGTTTGAAGTGATTTTCTATTGATTAACAGGCTGGGAATACACAGGTTGTTGGTTTTTGAGATTCTCTTTCCTGGGTCTTGATGCCAGCTGTGAATAATTTTCAGAGTCGAAAAGCTCCCGACCATCAAAATAAAAATGACACTCGGTCACGAAGGAGGCAGATTATAGGTCAATCACCTTGATTATTTTTTAACTGTGAGGCACCATTAATGTTACTGAATAAGCAAATGTGTTTGCATAACCAGATTTTTATAGGCTACTGGGAATAAAGGTTTTCCTAAGTGGATGATTTGTACAACAATAGCCTTTGGGTCTCTGATGGAACAGCTCTGATGAGGAAATGTTCCTTTAATTATGTGGAAGGCCAATTACCACGTTATAGCCACATTGTTTTGCAGATTGCATATAATTTTGCCATTTCCATAGCTTCAGCACTATAATTCTGGAGAAAACGCAGGCACCAAGAAGACACTTGAGGCACATTATGCTGGAGATGAAGATGTTTTAGCGAATTCAATTTAAGCTACAACATTAAAGTTATTTTGTTGAATAAAACATAACGCAATAATGAGCTTGTGTATGTCAACTCTATAGTGGAGGTAATAATAGCTAGAGAGAGAGTGTCCTCTCTCCCCTTTCTCATGCTCATTAGAGTAATAGATAATACTATGGAGAGAACCTTTCTCTAATAAGTGCTTCATCTCAGGTTAAGTGTCTCTCCTGCAACTGTGCTTCATAGAAAAAAAAAAAAAGTAAAGGGACTAATTTGGGAACCACTCACAGAAGTGCTACTACTTGATGTTTTTTATCCACTGAGATTTCTTGTTCCCAATGCCAGCCAGGAAAGGACTTTCTTGAGAAGCACAAATTAATCACTGTCTTTATGAACAACAATGGGAGGTTCGTAGGGAGAAAGTGAAGAAATCAGTAGGGAAAAGATAGAAGAAAAACAACTTGATGGCAGAAAGGCAAAACTATTGCAGTGTTCATCTCAATTATTCCACAAATTAGCGAGACCAATGACTTCCCTCCTCTCCAGAACTCAGTTGTTCTTGTCTGCAAAATGGAGGGGTAGGAGGGTCTTCCAAGCCCCCTGAAAGTACTACCATTCCATGACCCCATCTATCTATAAAATACTTTTCATTCACATTAGTAGGGATCTTGACTACTTTGCCAAGAAGATACAATAATCATCCAGTTGAATACACCAAACAACATAGCCTGAACTACCTAAGCAAAAACTGTGAAAGTTATATGGGAAGACAGACAATTCCCCAATAAGAGTAAGAAATGTTGGCACACCTGGGTGGCTCAGTTGGTTAAGCAGCTGCCTTCAGCTCACATCATGATCTAAGGGTCATGAGATCGAGCCCTACATCAGGCTCCCTGCTCCATGGGGAGTCTGCTTCTCCTTCTCCCTCTGCTGCTCCCCCTGCTTGTGTTCTCTCACTCGTGCTCTCTCTCTCTCAAGTAAATAAATAAAATCTTTTTTTTAAATATGTTTGCCCCACTCTCTGGTTGCCAGACACAAAACTTTGTCCACCACACTGTTCCTTTTACTAGATAGGGAGGACATTTCCCAGTCTCCCTTATGGTTACATTTGGGACCACATGACTGCATTTCTACCAATAATAATGTGAGAAATCACATGTCACTTCTGGTCCCAGATAATTAAAGGCAAGTGTGGGTTCTCCATGCTTCCTCTCTTTCCACATGGCTATAAGTGGAAAAACTCTGAGATGGCAGAATTACAAAATGGAAACCTCCAAGATCTCTGAACCACTGACTTGCACTGGACTGTGATGTGGGTGACAAATAAATGATTGTTGTGTGAAAGCTCTGAGATTTCAGGGCTTATTTGCCACAGCAACACTGTCCAATGTTACCCTGACTGACATATAAGGTTCTGAAATATCTAACAGACAGAGAAAGAAAGTAGACTTCAATTATATGGCTAACCTTCAATATATTTATAAAAAACTAAAACTCTCTCCTTAAAAGACAGATCATCTACATGCCTTTGAAGTATACATGACACATTTGTGAAAAGCTGACCACATATGAGGCCATAAGAGAAGTCACAACAAAATCCACCATATAACTGGTACTTTACAGGCCACATTTTCTGACCATAATGCAGCAAAATTAGAAATTGACAGCAAAAAAATAGCTAAACATAAGCATAAATTTGGAAAATTAAAAATATCCCTCTGTATAATCCATGAGTTAAAGGGAAAATCACAAGAGTAATTTATATATACACCTCTTTTTGTATGAATTTGTTCAGCTACGTGACTTTTGCTTTCATCATGTTATTCTAGGGGCAGCGGTTGCTCATTACACACCTACTTTTATTGCAACCAATAATTGATAAGAACATACCTCTTCCAGAGAGCTAAACACTGAGCTGAATTTGCTGCTTCAGCACAACCATGAAAGGAACAACTATGTGTTATTGTAGGGGGGAAGGATAGGGGTTAAGTGTGTACACACTTGCAAACTTGTGCAATGACAGAGACAAACAATTGCTGGGGCAGCTCTATGCTAAGAATCCAGACAGAAACTAAAAGTCAATCACTGAGCCATCTCAACACTTTGATTTTATTGTAACATTTGGCAGCAGGTTGCAACTGAGAGGAGGAAAATACAGTGATGAGAGCGTAAGGTAACGTGTACACACGTGTAAAAGAAACTGGTGAGACCAGATTGTGTATTTATCTCTCTTGAGCTCCTCAGGCCATTTGTCTTAGCATACACCAAGGGGCAAAGTACAACTTGCTCCTGCATCTATCCCTTGGTCCTTGCTCATGTGTCCCACACAGACGAGGCCCTTTCTAGGAGCCACCATGCAGGTCAGTCCTATGCGACAAGCATGTGCTTGGGAAAGCATGTGCAGAAAAGAACTTTGGATAGTGGTCTCCTCCGGGAAGGAGGGAAATGAGATGGGGTGGAGTGGTTTAGCTATATCTGTGATGTCATTTCTTAAGAAACAAAAAAAGATCTGAAGCAAATATTGCAAAGTTATGTTGTTAATGGGGGTCTGTTGTATTACATTTCCTTATCTTCTTTTCCGTATGTTTGAAATATTGCACAATTTAAAAGGAAATTAATAAATTACAAGAAAATGAACTTAGAGAAATACCTAAAGCTCTTTTGGGGCAACATCTGAACTGACTTTGAAGCAGACCCAGCTGGGAATGTGACTGAGAATTCGTCCGAGAACATCTTCCAGGAGGGGCTCCCGGGAAGACATCTTATGTGGGCCCACCCATCCTGCTGCAGGAGCACCCAGAGCCCAGAAGTCCTACATCTGGCCAAGAGTTTAATTCTACAGTGGAGTTTAATTCTAGAGTATCTGGTTTGAAGGGCATTTGTGAACTCCATGGTTGATATTACAACCACAGATCTAACAGTGGATGGGAGGGAGATAAAACATGGCTCTGTAAGGAGCAGGTCAGCGGCCCTGCTTCCGCCACGCTGAGGGACACCAGAGCACACCGACATGCCCTCGAATGCCAGGACCCCAAGGGAGGCCCTTTACACTCCTCGACCTACTCCCACCCCATCCTGATTTGGGGAGAGGGTGCCTGTAGCCCCTGTCTTGTAGCAAATCTTTCAGTGCTCTGGGAATGAGCCTGAAACATTTTTGGATTCATCTTGGGCACCAGAAAAGCCCAGGTGGTAGAGCACTCTCCCTTCCCACATCTGAAACACCAAACTTCATCACAAATTTCAACCTGAATTAGAATATTTCTATGCAGGTTTTGTAATTCTAGCTTAAAACTGATCACTCACTCCCTCACACTTTTTTTTCTGTCTTTCTGGAACCAGTTGAATTTCTGATGGAACTTCCTTACAGTCATGGTGCCTGGTTCAGGGCCAGGCAAGAGATAGCCAAACTCTCCCCATGCTGCCTAGGGATGAAGGGGTGAGAGTAAAAACAAAAGGTTAAGGTTGAGGCCACTGATGGTGCCCTGGATGTAACAACCAGGAAAATCATGTTAATCAAGAAAACAAAAATCCCTCTGAACTCTGTGATACTACTACTCTCTGTGATACTCTTTTTCAAAAGAATCAAAAGACCAAAACTAAGCTGCCTAAGCTACTGCTTTCAGGATAATGGTTGGCCTTGCCACTCCAATACGTAGGCCAGAGTTCCTTGATCCAGTTACCACTCAAAAAATGGTTACTGAGCACCTACTACGTGCCAGGTATCCACTTCAAGCACTGATGATATAGCAGTGAGCAAGAGAGACAAAAATCATGGGTTTTGTAGGACCTACAGTCTAGTTAATGCAGATAGACAGTAAACAAATTAATATAGTAACATGTATAGAATGTATTACTATACAGACATAGCTAATCAATACATAGTCATGTAATAATAATATGTACATATAACTATATATTGATATTACATGTGTAGTATATACCTTACATATAGTTAGTTTGTTTTAAGTGCTAAAGGGGAAAGTAAAGCAAGAAAAGGAATAAAAAGTGCCAGGGGTACGTTGCGCCTCAGCTGTGTGGCCGAGGAAAGCTTCTATTAAGTTAAAGATGACCCTGAAGACCAGGGTCAAACCCTGCAATTCTCCTATGGGAAGAGCATTCCAGCAAAACTGAGTGCCCTGAGGTTTGGTTTGTTGCAGGAATCACCAGGAGCAGGGGAGGGAGGGTAGAGCAGCAGGAGGTGGGAGACTTTGCTTTCGCCCAATGAGATGGAGCCACTGGAGGCCTTGTGAGCCCAGGAGTGATACATCCCGGCTGCTGCATATGGAGGACAGAAGCAGAAGGGCCAGTCAGAAGGTGCTATCATAACTTGGAGGAGCGATGAGGTAGGCCTAGAGCATTGTGGTAGCTATGGAGGTAAAGGTAGGGAGAAGCCCTTGGGAATCACTGGTTCACTGCTAGGATGGGCAGGGTGACATAAATCTAAGAAGAGACTTTTTTTCTATGTCCTTTCAGATTTCTCTTCCTTCTTTTTCTCCATCTTGAAATTGGACACAATATCACCTTGCCTGCTCCTTTGGGATATTCCATTAGATTCAGAGACCTAAAAGGCTGCCAAAACTCAGAGGAGGGGGCTGGCTCTCATGACGTTGAAGGGAGGATAACTCACCACCCTGGTCTCAATGTCATAAACACCATGCTCTCAAATTTGCTAAGAGAGAGTCTGTCCTCTGTCAAGATATCAGTGGTGGAGAAAACCACCCTTCCCACAGAAAGCCAGTGTCCCCAAAAGCCTACCCCTGCTGGATTTTTTTTTTTATTATTCTTGGAAAAGTGGTGTGAAAATTTGATAAGGCAAGATATCAAAGTTCTGCTATTGTTACAGAAAGGGCTCTCACTTGCTGATAATGTGCGGATATGGCAGGTCAAAAAGTACTTTTTTATTGTTTTAGGGTGCTCGCTCAGTATATCAGAGTTCCAAAGCAGCTGACTGAGTCAGCTCATTCCCAGCCACTCCACCTTCCAGAACATCATCTGCACAAATCCGCAGGGCAATGGTGATTTCTGAGATCATCCTCTGGGTGAAACCAAACCGTCTCAGGGGGTGGGCTGGGTCAGCCACTATCTCCACAACAACAGTGATAATGGTGGCAGATGGCAGACATCCAAGCGCTCCCAGGTGCAGGGTGACTCTCCTAGGAACACAGCTGTTCTGAATGTTAACATCTGGGAAGGATTCTCCTCTTGGTTCAGTCCGGCCACAACAATCTCATTAACACATGCTACTGTGTTTCAAACTTTTAAATCTTTCCTTTGGAATATGTGATGTCTGGGTTTTACTTCTAAATAACCAAGGCACTGGGCGGGGGGTGGAGAGTAGGCATATGGGAGGTACAGATTAAACAAGACTGGCCATGAGTTGCTAATTGTTATTGTTGAACTAGATGATGGATACGCAGTATGTACTAAACTATTCTACTTTTATATATTTTAAATTTTCTATAATAAATTTTTAACCACCCTTAGAGCAATTTGGCAATATCTAATAAAATTAGAGAGGTTCCTATCTTTAACTCAGCAATTCCACTTCTTGAAATTCATCAGATACACTAGCAAAGGTGCCAGATAAAGTGTTATTCCTTGTAGCACTGGTTGGAATAACAAGAGGCTAGAAACAAGCTAAGTATTCATCAAGAGGGAATTGATCCAAGTAAATTATGGCATATCCAAATAATGGAACAGTATCTGTGAGGCTGATAAAAGGGGAAGAACACTCTATGCCCTAACATGGGACAATCTCCAAGATATATTGTGATGGGTAGAATAATGGTCCCTAAAGAAGTCCACGTTCTTATCCCCAGAACCTAAGAATATGTTACCTTACATGGCAAAAGGGGCTTTGCAGATGTGATTAAGATAAGGATTTTGAGATAGGTACACTATTCTGGATTATCCAAGTGAGTCCAGTGCAATCACAAGAGTCCTTATAATACGGAAGAAGGAGGGTCAGAGTCAGAGAGGGATTTGAAGATTTTATGCTACTGGCTTCAAAGATGGAAGAAGGGGCCATGAGCCAAGGAATGCAAGCAGCCTCTAGAAGCTAAAAAAGGCAAGGGAACAACTTGATTTTAGCCCATTGAGACCCATTTGGAATTTCTGGCCTCCAGACTATGCAAAAATAAATTTGTGTTGTTTTAAGCACTAAATTTGTGGGAACTTGTTATAGCAACGATAGGAAACCAATACATAATTCAAAGGGGAAAAGTGCAAAATACTTTATAGCAAGCCATCATTTATAGGAGATGAGTAGGCATAGGTATAGATGTAGGTGATACAGATATGTGGAAGGAGACCAGAAACTGATCACACTGGTTGCCTGTACGGGGGAGAACTGGTAGCAGGGGGAGAAGGATGGAAGGCTGACTTTTCAATGTGTACCGTGTCTTAGTCCATTCAGGCTGCTATAACAAAATACCATAGACTGGGCGGCTTATAAACAACAGAAATTTATTTCTCACAGTTCAGTCAGCCAGGAAGTCCAAGATCAAGGTGCTGGCAGATTTAGTGTCTCTTGGTTCATAAATGGTCATCTTCTCTCTGTGTCCACGACAGAAAGGGTGAGGGAGCTTTCTGGGGTCTCTTTCATAAAAGCACTAATCCCATTCATGAGGGTTCCACCTTCATAAGCTAATCACCTCCCAAAGGCCCCCACTTCCTAATACCATCACATTAGGGGTTAGGATTTCAATATATGAATTTGGGGGGTGGGGGACACAAATATTCAGTCTATAGCAACCCCTTTGTACCTTTTGAATTTTGTGCCATTTGAATTTATTGGCTAGTGAAACAATAAAATTTCAGTTAAAGTAAACCTCCCTCCATTAGCATGACATACAGATTTTCAAGGTTCAGATTTAAAACATACAAACTCAAGAAGCATGGAAAAAAAGTGATCACTACCCAGTGGTTGGAGCTCCTTGGAGACCTGGAGTACCTGAGAAGGAGAGACAAAAATGGGAGGAAAATCTTAACCAGATTTCATTAGCCATATGGCATTCACCAACTCACAAGGAGTCAGCCAGTGGCCCCTTTCAAGACTGACTTAAAGAAGTAATTTCTACCAAATAATACATAAGCCCCTATTATAGACCTTTTCCCGTCTCCTTTGGATCCTGCCTCTCCTGCAACATGCCCCAAAATGGCAGGAAAAACAAGCTATGATGCTACTTATCCTGGAGCCTGGTCTGTCCTTCCGTGCTCCAAGTAAGCCACAGCTAGACTCTGCAACATCCCTTGCTCTACCTAAAAAATCCTCAATTCCTCTGATTTTATATGTCAGCTAGGGAAACAGTGGAAGACTATAATAGCCCCAGGCAAAAATGCTTCCAGACCTAAAGTGATTAGCTTTATGGAAGACATTATGCAAATTTATGGCCAATTCAAAGCTATTCAGCCTTGAGGAAACCTAGCAGAGAATGGGAAGGAGAATTCAAAAGTTTTTGATTATCCACGTTCACTCAAATTCTAATATGAATATTAAAGCTTGCTATGATTATTATGTGGCCCCTGTACCATCAGATATTTTTAAGCTTTACTGATATCATGCTCAAAATCAGGGCTGTGGAGAATAGTAATGACTCAAAGAACAAAGGTTGGTCTGGCATCATCAATTCCTGTGGTTTTTTTTTCCTCTCCCCTCACCTTTGTACATGAACCATAGCATCAGCCTGATCTTACCACTTAACTCTTGGACAACCAAGATGAGGCAGCTGCAGACACGCCCAAGCTCAAAGACTTTGAGCTAAGGTCCAAATTGAGGTCCCCAACAACTCAGAAAGAGACAGGAGAAATTTACTGAGCACTTGCTACCAACCAGACATACTTCAAAACAGATCACTTGTATGAGTCCATGGACTCCTCCCAGCAACCCTATGAGATCCATACTGGCACTAGCAACCACATTTGACAAATGAGGAAACAGATACAGCTGATGAGTGGCAGAGAAGGGATTCCATCAAGCAATTCAATCATTCTGCCACACTGTCTCCTGGATTAATGTGTTTCCACCTCTAAAGCATATAAAACCAGTAATTTGGTATTTCTTAGTATGACATGGACATCCATGGAAATAGATGGATAAGGGTCCGGACAGGATGGGAACCAGGCTTGGGCCTGGAAATAGACAACCTGAGTTCAACCTTGGCCCTGACAATGCTCCTTGTGTCATCAAGGATGAGGGTCTTTCTTGTTCTTGTTGCTGTTATTAACATATGACTCACACATTTAAAGTGCACAGTTCGGTGATCTTCAGTATATTCACAAAGTTATGCAACCGTCACCATTATTAGCAGGAGGGTTCTTCACCCCAAACAGAAACCCTATACCTATTAGCCCTCATTCCCCAGTCCCCTTCCCTGCAGGCAACTGCTAATCTACTTTTTATCTCTATGGATTTGCCTATTTGGGACATTTCATATAAATAAAATCATACAACATGTGGCCTTTTGTTTCTGGCTTCTTTCACTTAACATCATGTTTTTGAGATTCATGCATATTACAGCATGTGTCCTTTTTTTTCCCCAGGCACCCCAGCATGTGTACTTTTTATAGCAAAATAACATTCCATTTTATGAATGGACCACATTTTATTTATCCAATCATCAGTTGATGGACATTTTTGGGTGATTCTACTTTTTAGCTATTGTAAATAAATTTGCTATGAACACTTGTGTACAAGTTTTTGTGTGGACAAATCTCTTGGGTATATACCTAGAAATGGAATTGCTGGGTCATACAGTAACTCTGTGTTAACACTTTGAAAACCTGCCAAACTGTTTTCCATAGCAGCTGCACCGTTTTACTTTCCCACCAGCAATGCATGAGTGTTCCAATTTCTCCACATCCCTGCCAACCCCTGTTATTATGTCTTTTTTATGATAGCCATCCTCATGGGTGTAAAGTGGCATCCCACTGAGATATAATTCACATATCAAGAAATTCACCCTTTTAAAGTGTACAATTCAGCATTTTGGAGAATATTCACAAAGTTGTACAACTATCACCATGGTAGTTCTGGAATTCCAGAACATTTGCTTCACCCCCAAAAGAAACCCCATACCTATTAGCAGTCACTTTCCATTTCCCTCTCCCTGTAGGCCCTGAAACTACTAGTCTACCTTCGCAGGGATAAGTCTCTTATCCTCTCCATCTGTACAGGAGGGCTGATAATAGCACCTGTTTCTTGGACAATAATGAGGATAAGATGAGGTAATGTGTATGTGTAGAAACCTGTAGTACAGAGACTGGCATGTGTATGCTCAGATCTAAACCTAGATTTAGATCTAATCTAGATACTAGACTGAAAGACTCCCCTCCTCTCTACTCACCATCCTTAGGGCTGTGTCAAGAGAGACTCCAGCTCCAAGACATAACTCAGCAATGCAGAATACTGGTCAGCACTTTTCCTTTGCTAAATGAATGATCCTCCTGAGAAAAATTTTGTGGATGAGTGCAAACCCTTCTTGATGAGTCTTAGACCCCACACCCAGGGAGGCACATGGATATGATGATTTCAAACTGGCCTGATCACACTATTCCCTTTCTCAAGAACCTTCACCATCTCCCCATTGCCCAAAGATGAAAATGAATGAGTGACTCTCCACAATCTGGCCTCAAACTATTTCCTACAATGACTGCTAATTGGTAAAGAGATTCCAGTTACTCTGGAGAAGCTCCTTTGAACTCAAGACAGATCCAGTTCCTCCTCTTGCTGGCTGCGACCTTGAAAAATCACTTTACCTCTCTGAGCCTAAGGATTCTCATCTTTAAAGTAGGGGTTAATAATGGCTCTCTTGCAGAGTCACTGTAGTTATTAAATAGAAATATAACGAAAGAGCACTTAGGCCCAGCTTCTGGCATACACTAGACCAGGTATCACCTATTTTTTTGTAAAGGTCAAAATAATAAAATATTTTAGGTTTTTTGGGCCATATGGCCTCTGTCATGATTACTCAAGGCTGCAGTCATAATGCCAAAGCAACCATACATCATATGTAAAGGAATGGGAGTGGCTGTGTTCCACAAAACTTTATTTACAAAAGCAGGTGGTGGGCAAGTTTTGGCCCAAAGGCTATTGCCAATCCCTGCACTAATCAATAAATATCTCTCACTTGCCTATGATGTCTTATTCCTGAGCCACACCGGACTCTTCACGGTTCCCTGCACACATCCCTGCACCCCGCTCCGTGCATCCACTCAAACTAGTCTACTACCCCAAAATGTTCAGTATGAACTTCATCACTTTTGTGGAGACTGTCCTGGATTCCCCATGCTCTGCAGGCTTCCAAAGTCCAAACCCTTATCAACACATGTCCACATCATCTCGTGGTGAGTAGTTTACAATTCTCTCTTCCAAATGGGACAGAGAACCCCTGTAGTCCTCATAACCTCAGGGCCTACCACAATACATCACAGGTGATGAGTAAATATGTATGGAAAAAAATCACCAGTAATCTTCACACACAACACAATGAAGAAATTTCAGATATGATGCTGAGTGAAAGACGCCAGACACAGAAGAGTTCCTACTGCACAATTTCAGTTACACAAAGTTCAAGAATAGGCAAAACACACCAATGGTGATAGAAATCAGAACAGATGGTTTCCTCAGGTGGAGAAAGAGGTTATAATCTTGGAAGGGCCCAAGGGAAACTTCTGGGCACTAAATAGGTTCTATATCTGCATCTCCGTGGTAGTCACATGGGTGGTCACTTTGCTACTCTTCCATAACAAAGGACCACAAAGTAGGTGGCTTAACACAATAGAAATTTGTTGTTTCACAGTCCTGGAGGCCAGAGTCTTGAGATAAGGATGTGTCAGCATGGCCATGCTCTCTCTCTGAAGGCTCTAGAAGAGAAATCCTTCCCAACCTCTTCCAGCTTCTGGTGGCTGCCAGCACTCCTTGCCTTCCTTAGCTTGTAGAGGCATAATTTCAATCTGTAGCTTCACCTCCATGTGGCCTTCTCCGTGTGTGTGTGTGTCTGTGTCCAAATTCCCCTCTTCTTATAAAGACACCTGTGAGGGGCGCCTGGGTGGCTCAGTCAGTTAAGCGTCTGCCTTTGGCTCAGGTTGTGATCCCAGGGTCCTAGGATCAAGCCCCACATCAGGCTTCCTGTTCGGTGGGGAGCCTGCTTCTCCCTCTCCCCTTGCTCGTGCTCTCTCTCTCTCTCTCTCTTGCTTGCTCACTCTCTCAAATAGATAAAAATTTTTAAAAATTAAAAAAAAAAGACACCTGTCGTATTGGACTAAGAGCCCACCCCAATCCAGCATGATCTTATCTTAACTAATTACATCTGCAACAACCCTGCTTCCAAATTGGGTCACATTCTGAGGTCCTGGGGGTTAAGACCTTCCACATATCTTTTGTGAGGACACAACTGAAACCACAACAACGGGTATATAGGTGTGTAAAAAAAATCATCAAATTGCAAATTTAAGATAAGTACACTTTAATGTATATTGTATCTCAATAAAACAAAACGGAAGGAAAACAATAAATAAGTAATAACCAACAAGCCCCACCTCTCTGTCAGCATCTGAGAGATAAAGGTGGTATAATACCCCCTACTTCTGGAGAAGATATGTTTTACTTTTTCCCCTCACTTGTGGCATTGGGTATGTACTCCCTCCCCATCAAATCTGCTCAGGCCCCTGGGATCTGCCTCTTCCAGAGGTCAGAGAGAGACTGATGGTGAAGCAACCATCATTTTCAGCGTAAAGCCGCCTCAAAATTAGCAGGACCAGCCAGCTGCTCACTTTCACCCTCACGTGCTGCCCTTGGCAGACAAGAAGGAATTTTTAAAGACTGATTACACATTCTTTTTTATTGGTGCCATGTTTGTAGTATTTGCTGTCCCCAGCTGGTGCCACAGTAGGTGATATAAAAAGATGTATGAATAATGTATACAACAGCTCCAGAGTCATCAGAGAACCTCACTGTCAAAACAGGCAAGGGACGGCAGGTCGAGATAATGGATTCGAAGGGGAAGCAAAAGAAAATGCATATTCCTGCTCAGTTGTCCCTGAAAACTTCGGGCTATGATTGGCTTGAAGATGAGCAAGCAAGATCCACATCCAGGCCTGGAGAAAGCTCCCAACAGGAACACACAGGGTATTTGAGCACAGCAATCCCACATCCCAAAATACAATTGTGGATGTACGAATATTTATGGACAAGCATGTTTGTTTCAGCATTGTCCTACTTGTGAGAAAAATAACTAAAGCTACTGATTTAAGAGGGTTTCTCCAGAAAGTCCCCCTCTTGGAGCACGAGCCCTCCAAACAAAAGCTGCCTCATAATGAGACCATCCATGACATGAGTTGACACACACAGATCTTAAGTGATCAACAAGATATGACTTGTTGCAGTAGGAAGAGCATGGAAGAGCATAATGGATTTACTGGTGATTTATTTGGAAGATTTGGAGGGTTGTATGTGCATGGGTAGTGACCCCTCCACAGCTCTTTCTTTCTCTCTTGCCTCTGTCTACAGAGACCGAACAAGACATGCTTGCTTTCCCAGCCTCCCTTGCAGCTGGGGTAGCCATGTGACCCAATCTCGACCAATAAGATGTAAAAGGAAGGTCTCCTAGGAAAGACATCTCCTCCTTCATAAGAAAATATCTCTCTCTCTCTCTCTCTCTCTCTCACACACACACACACACACACACACAGAGAGAGAGCCCTGGCCATCCCCAGCACTCCCTCCCTCACTCACATTTCACACCTTTGGATGGAGCTGTGTAAAGATTTCCTGCTCAGCTCACAGAAGCCATCTTGAAACCAAGAGAGAAAATCCAAGAGAACTGCAGAATCCCCAGCCTAGAGCCCTGATAATCGTGAAGCTGCTGAACCATCCCCAGAAAGACCAACCTCCAGGCTCCTTATGGACCATCCCACTCACCTGCTGAGAGTTGGTTCTTAGTTGCTTGCAGGTGAGTACTCCCTAACTGCTCTGTGCCTAGCCTGTGACTGCCTGGCTGCCAGAGTAACACCCATTCAGCCTCAGAAAATCCTAGCCTTTTGCCTAGGGCAACTCCAAGTATACCAGAACACTCCCTATAGTGAGTTAAATAGTATCCCTCCCTCCACCCCCAAATCCTGTCTACACCAAGGCTCAGAGTATGACCTTATTTGGAAATAGGGTCTTTGCAGATGTAATTAAGGTAAGAATTAAGATGAGATCATTAGGGCAGGCCCTAAATCTGATGAGAGTGTCCTTATAAGAGACAGAAAAGACACAGATATGCAGGAAAGAAGGCCATGTGAAGACAGAGGCAGAGACTGGGAGGATGCAGCCACACACCAAAGAACATCAGGAGTCACAAGAAGCTGGAAGAGGCAAGGAAGGATCCTCCCCTTGAGCCTTAGCAGGAAGTGTGACACTGCCAGCACCTTGATTTCAGACTTCTGGCTGCCAGAACTGTGAAAGAAGTTTTTGTTGTTCTAAGCCACCAAGTTTGTGGTGATGTGTTGTGGAAGCCCTAGGAAACTACAGCATTCACTCAAGTCTGTTCTGTGTTCTGCTGAGACCCACTGGTGAAACCACTGAGTCTCCCTGACCAGATGGCCTGACCCACACCCTTCATGGGGCCTCTCAGGCTGGGGGGATGACCACCCAATCCCCACCCCATGACCAGGAAACTGAACTCCTTACTGCCTGGCTCAGAGACCCCTTCCTCCCTCCCCACTAGGTATGGAAGGGGCAGGAGGCAGCCATGAGGCACACTTTTGTTTTACTCAAGTCTAGAGAATCTATATCCTCAGTATAAGGGCCCCCTCAGAAGAGGGAGAAAAAAACATTTCATTTAATTCCACATTTACAACTACAAAATGTGTCTTTACCTAGATTAAACGTAGCTGAAATGCCCATTAATAGAAGATAGGATAGGGGCACCTGGGTGGCTCAGTTGTTAAGCGTCTGCCTTTGGCTTGGGTCATGATCCCAGGGTCCTGGGATCAAGCCCCACATCGGGCTCCCTGCTCGGCAGAAAGCCTGCTTCTCCCTCTCCCACTCCCCCTGCTTGTGTTTCCTCTCTCGCTGTCTCTCTCTGTCAAAAAACAAATGAATTAAAAAAAAAAAAGACAGGATAAATAAGTTATGGAATATTTATCAGTGGAATATTACACAGTAGTTAAAAAGGGTTTAGGTCTACTGAGAAATTTATAAATGCAGTGATATGATGTTTGGGATTTTCTTCAAAATAATGTGAGAAGCAGAGGAATTGGATGGGATAAATCTAGATGAAATATGTTTGGCTAGAAGTTGAAAATTGTTAAGGCTGGGTGAGGGGGATCATTTTATTATTCTCACAACTTTTGTATATGTTTGAAAGTTTCTATCATAAACAATTTTTTAAATGAGTCAGTCTTCAACAATTTCAATCTCACATTGTGTGTCAATTATACTTTGATAAGAAATTTTTTTAAATGAAGCAGTCCTTATGTACACTCTTGGAAAGGGGTCCATGATATGTTCTAAAGTTAAAAAACAGGGCCCCTGGGTGGCTCAGTCAGTTAAGCGTCTGCCTTTGGCTCAGGTCTTGATCCCAGGGTCCTGGGATCAAGCCCCACATCAGGCTCTCTGCTCAGCAGGGAGCCTGCTTCTCCCTCTCCCACTCCCCCTGCTTGTGTTCCCTCTCGCTGTGTCTTGCTGTGTCTCTCTGTGTCAAACAAATAAATAAAAATCATTTAAAAAATTAAAATAAAAATTAAAAAATAAAGTAAAAAAACAGCTAGTTGGTGAATAATCCCACTTATGTGTCAGGTGCAGCTGTGTGTGTGTGTGTGCATGTGCACACTTTATATAAATGTAAGTAGGGAGAAGAATCTATAATTATTACTATAGATTATAATTATAAGATCTATAATGTTTTAATTATAAAATCTATAAATTCTATAATAATCAACAAACCCAATAATGATTTTAAAATTTGGCCCACTGTTATTTTCTCTCATATCACTATTTCTTTTCCATTATAGGCCTTCTCGTGTTTGTGATTACACATTCACAGGCCGGCATGTATTAACCACCCCATGGATATTTGTTGGGTGGGTGTTTGACTTCACTTCCTCATGCCTGTGGAGCCTGGGAACTCACTGAATTCACCAAATGAACAAGTGAGAGACTGGACCTAAGGAGGCTCTGGAAGTTATTACAATTCCAGAGCAATTTATTATTTATTCTTTTAAGAATAGAAATTCTACTCTTGGCAGAATAGCCTGTGGGCTTCAAGTGCAAAATTATAACATGAAGGCAGACCTTGGGAACAACCCGGGCAGCTGCAAACAAGATCACAGGCTTGAAATTGATCAACACAAAAACCGTGGAAGGGCTTCCCACCAGGAAAAGTCCATTTTGAAAGAAGCATTTCACTGGGACCTAGAGGTCAGCTCATGGGGGGACATGGGAGGTCTACTTAGGCCAGTAGCAGTGAGGATTGGGGAGCACTCCACAAGAAAGGATTTGTCTTGGCTGAGGTTCGCTCTGTCGAGTTCAGTTCAAGTCCCTATCAAAAGGCTGGTATACAAGTTGGCCAGGCCTGAGGTGGGCACACTGGCTCAACAGGGAGTATGGCAGCCACGCCCGAGGTCAGCTTCTCACCTTCTCAACCCGTACTGTAAATTTAAAGAGAAGCACCACAATGCTCCTCTCAGCTAGGAGTGGGAAGCATGGCAAGAACAGATCGGAAGCCCAATCCAACACATGCTACACACTACCCACCAGTTACCCACAAACTCCACAGTACAAAGTGCAGACTCAGAACTGAACATTGGTGCCAACAGACCTGGGCTCCAGTCCTGGCTCAGCTCCTAAGCTTGGCCGAGTCGCTTCCATTCTCCAAGCCTCATTTTCTTCACCTGTAAAATGGGGCTGATCATGGTTCCTACCAGGCAAGGATGAGGCAAAGATTAAATAAGACGATATATGCTTAAGGCAGTTTAAGCACATGATGTCCCAGAAGCAGACCCCTTGAGATAAGGGTTTCATCAAGTAGTTGATTTGGGAGGTGATCCTAACAGAAGCACTGATAGGGGAGTGGGAAAATGAAACGCTGACAGGAAGAAGCCAATACTAGAGGTGTGATAAGCAGGCCCTGCTGTGGGCAAGTGGGTCACAGCTGCACTGGGCAACTCAGGGAAACTATATACAGCATGTCTCTGAATCCTGTCTCCTGAAGGGGAAGGAAGCTGGAAGGTTGACAATGAACCCCTGCCTGTGGTTGGCTGAGGACTGCTCCTGGCAAAGTAACTTCCTGGTACATCTGCTCTACCCCATGCATTGGCTCGGCAACCTGGACATGGGTACAGAAAGAAGCTCTGCATACAAAGGAGTGTGAGTGCTGAACAATTAGGCAGGGCCCCCAGCAGTGTGTGTTATAGCTACATGCCACAGTGAATAAGAGAGCAGACTTTGAAGCCAGGCTGCCTGGGCTTGCATCCCAACTCCACTACTTAGCAGCTAAAGGACCTTGGGAGAGTAGAGGAGGCAAGAGTCCCCAGATGACAACCAGGGCTGTTGACAGAACATGAGGAAATGAAGGTGAGCAGCAAATGTCACTACACTGGGCCACAGTGATCATTTAAAAAGTCAACCCAGTGATCCCTGAGAAACACAAATACTTTGTAATATAAAATAGATCACAAAGCAAGACAACCACCCAAAAGTAAGTGGAATGACCCAGCTGACATGCAGACAGAATCTCCTAAGTCTCATCTATGGCAGTGATTCTCCATATTCTTGTGCATCAGGGTCACCAGGGTGGGTTGATGAAAAGATAGATTCCTGGGCTCCAGTGCCAGGGATTCTAATACAGCAGGTCCCTGGCAGGACCCAGGATTTTGCATGTTAGGGAGCTCTTCAGGTGATTTGACACAGATGGGCAAAGGACCATGTTTTGAGAAACATGGTGCTCACAGAACCCAGGGCATTGGTTTTTCAGATCTCCTGGCAATACCAGGTGGGTAAGAGACACCTCCAGGGAGAGGTCACTGTTCAGCATTTAAAATGGGTTAGGCTTGGGGCGCCTGGGTGGCTCAGTCATTGAGCGTCTGCCTTCAGCTCGGGTTATGATCCCAGAGTCCTGGGATTGAGCCCCACATCGGGCTCCCTGCTCCGTGGGAAGCCTGCTTCTCCCTCTCCCACTGCCCCTGCTTGTGTTCCTTCTCTGGCTGTGTCTCTCTCTGTCAAATAAATAAAATTTAAATAAATAAATAAATACATAAATACATAAATAAATAAATAAATAAATAAATAAAATGGGTTAGGCTAGTGATGGGTATTAAGGAGGGCATGTATTGCAATGAGCAATGGATGTTATATGCAAGCAATGAGTCATGGGACACTATATCAAAAACTAATGAAGTACTGTATGGTGACTAACATAACATGATAAATAAATAAATAAATATTTTTAAAATAATAAAATAATAAAATGAGTGCACACACATCAACACTCACAAATACACATGTATGCACACATCAACAATACCAACAAATGGGGCTTGGAATACAAACTATGTTTACTCAACAAAATAAACAACTCTGTTCCCCAAGATACTCCAGAAATTATCAAAGAATAATTCATAAGCTCTTTGACCATCACCACCACCACCTTCCCCCACCCCCAAAAAAACTCTTGAGAATGAGCCAAGGTTAATGAGGCTGGTGGTTATCTGCTGAGTAAGTGCTGGCCATGCAAGTTAAACTGCCTAAAGGTGGATTCAATTTATGGGTCCAATTTTTCCAAGAGTGCAAAGAAAAATGTTTGCCCAGGAAAAGAAGCCAGATGCTGCAGGCCTCGGTGAGACAGAGACAATAGGGTTCCACCAGGCCAAACTTGGAATTTGGTCCAGGGAGGGCAGCTGGCTCTCCAAATTCCTTTGTTTCCTCACTTTCACACTTGCTCTTTTCCCACTCCATCCACTGAGCCAAAGGCAGCAAGAGGAACTTCCCCAAAACCTTTCTGTCTCCTTGAGCAATGTTCCCTACTCCCTGCTTCTAAAGGCGAAGGTACCTGTGGTTCCCACCTCTCCTGCTTAGCTCCCCATCCATCCCCAGACAGCAGGCAGACAGGCTAGGGGCAGTGAGTGTCACAACTGGAGAATTTCTCTTCCAATGTGCACAGTGGTAGCACAGATCCTTGAAAACTTTATTGCTCAAAGTGAGGTTCTCGAACCAGCCAGCATTGGCATTGGCACCAACTCAGTAGCTCATCAGAAATGCCCAACCTTGGGGCACCTGGGTGGCTCAGTCGGGTAAGCGTCTGCCTTCGACTCAGGTCATGATCCCAGGGTCCTGGGACCGAGCCCCGCATCGGGCTCCCGGCTCAGCGGGAAGCCTGCTTCTCCCCCTCCCACTCCCCTTGCTTGTGTTCCCTCTCTTGCTGTCTCTCTCTCTGTGTCAAATAAATAAATAAAATCTTTAAAAAAAAAAAAAAGAAATGCCCAACCTCAGCCCCCACCCAAGACCTGCTGAATCAGAATCAGTATTTTATTAAGATCCCGAGGGGCACCTGGGTGGCTTAGTTGGTTAGGCGTCCGACTCTTGGTTTCAACTCAGGTCATGATCTCATGGGTTGTGGGACCAAGCCCTGTGTCAGGCTCGTGCTCAGTGGGAAGTCAGCTCAAAGATTCTCTCCCTCTGGCCCTGCCCCCTCAAATAAATAAATAAATCTTTAAAAAATAAAAAAGATTCCTATGTGACTTGTATGTACACATTAAAGTCTGAAGTCCCCAGTGTCCTCTGAATAGGGCCCAAGTCCTCTCTGTGTGTAGGGACACATACCTTAAAAAGTTTGGGAGTGGGACGATTACAGACCTCGGCTGTCTCTGAGACAGTCATTCTAGGTCTTCCTAGACAACACTCAGAGTCTTTCTTCAGTGTATTTTTTCAATATTAATAGGAAATTGGTCATTTTTATACTGTCCCTAAAAAAACATAATTGTGTTTGGCTACGTAGATGGTTTCATGTACTCTTAAATTTCTCCCATGAGGTGTCAGACGGTTAGGACACCGTCCAAATCAGGGCTGCAGACCTGTTTGGGTTTGCCTGCACAGTGTTTTTAATTTTTGTTAATTAGTTGCCAATATTCAAAAGTAAGAAAAAAAATCTCTTTTCTAGGGACGCCTGGGTGGTACAGTTGGTTAAGCATCCACTTTTGGGTTCAGCTCAGGTAGTGATCTCAGGGTTATGAGATCAAGCCTTGCATTTGGCTCTGTGCTCAGGGCAGGGCCTGCTTGAGATTCTCTCCCTCTGCCTCTGGCCCTCTCCCACCCCAATCACGCTCTCTCTCTTTCTCACTCTCTAAAATAAAATAAATCTTTAAAAGGCAGTTTCAAGGAATGGGGTATAATTTGGGAAAAAATAAGGGCCCTTTACGGGTGGTCAGGGGGCAGGGTAAGGATTGGGTTGAGATTGGAGTAGGAGTAGGAATGGGGCAGGTGCCTGGATGGCTCAGTGGGTTGAACACCTGCCTTCAGCTCAGGTCATGATCCCAAGGTCCTGGGATGGAGCCCTGCGTCTCGTCGGGCTCCCTGCTCAGCGGGGAGCCTGCTTCTTGAGCAGGAGCCCGCTTCTCCCTCTGCCTCTGCCTGCCACTCCCCCTGCTTATGCTCTCTCTCTCTGCCAAATAAATAAAATTTTTAATAAAAAAAAAGCATCAGGCAAAGGCGTGGGGGACAGAGTGGAATTTCCGAGGGTTAGGATGTGGGCAGTTGGAATGGGGAAGGATGAGAAGGGGAGCTAGAAGTGAGTGGAGTTAAAGGTGCAGTGTCCCCTTAAAAAGATATTCCCCCAGCCCCAACCCGGGTAGCTGTGAATGTGACCTTATTTGGAAATGGCCTCTTTGCAGATGCCATTAAGTTAAGATTAGGTCATACTGGATTGGGTGTGGGGAGGGCTAATCCAATGACTGGTGTCTTCACAAGAAAAAGAAGAGGGAGATTCAGACGCAGAGACACGGAGGAGGCATGGGAGAAGGCCCTGTGCAATGAGGCAGTTGGAGGGGTGCAGCTACAAGCTGAGGGGGCCACAGAAACTGGCAGAGGCAGGAGGGAGGCTTCTCTAGTGCCTTCAGAAAGAGCAGTGCCCTGTTGACACCTTCATTTTGGACTTCTGTCTCCAGAACTGTGAGAGAATAAATTTCTGTGGTCTTAAGCCACCTGGTTTGTGGTCCTTTGTTACAGCAGCCATGGGGGAAAGCAAACACAGAGAGGTGGAAAATGTTGGAGGGGCATACCTGCTCCTTTAGTTTTCCCCTAGGAGGAAAGCTACATAAACACCAGAATTATGGTGACAACTGGGGTTGTTGAATCAGTTGCCCACAGGAACTGGATGGGGACAAGGGCAAAGAGAGTCCCCATCTAAAGGACAGCCACCCCTCAGCTTTGGCTGTGTGACATATCCTGAGCTTTTAGTAGAAGTTAGAAATCAGATTTTTTTAAAAGACATTTATTTTAGAGAGAAAAGAGACAGAGAGAGAGAGTAAGAGGAAGGGCAAGGGGGTGAGAGAGAGAATATCCTCAAGCAGACTCCCTGCTGAGCATAGAGCCCAACACAGGGCTCCATCTCCCAACCCTGAAATCATGACCTGAGCCAAAATCAGCTTAACCAACTAAGTCACCCAGGCGCCCCCTTTGAAACTGCCTTTTAAAGCATCCTTCCTACCACTGTAGGTAAACTCTGAGGGAAACAACTGTGTCTATTTGCCCACTTTTGTAACTCTAGTACCTGGTGCTGTGTGGATATGTGGTAGGGACTCAAATATTTGTTGAATGAATGAATAAGCAACAATGAATGAAATGGAGAGAGTAGGGAAGAAGGGGAGGAGACAACAGCATATATCACACCCCAGATTTACAAGGATGTATGTATGCTGTGGCAAGAGATACTTTAAACAAAATGCAGTCATTGCCTGAGATTGTCAAGAACCACTCGGCACATTTTATTTCCTCTCTTAATCAATACTGCCCAATCTCAGTGCTTGCTCCTGTCTCATTAACATTTATCAACTACGCTCAATGATATGTGGTCTTTTGCAATTGTTTTCCAACTCTGAATTTTAGTTCATCTTACAGGCAGCCCATTTAGCATCAGGCAAGGACAAAGGCTTCTTCTAATCTGTATCCCATTGAGCACCACCAGCTTTATCAATGTCATTCCAAACCCAGGCTGGCTGAGGCTCTCCCTCCCCCTTTGGGATTATATCAATTCTAAGAATCCTTCATAATCCAAACTGACGCTCTATCTTACTCTATCATACCACCTTTTTTGTTGACAGAGGAGGGTCCTTCTCCATCTGAAGGTGGAGTGCCTGGCAGTGATGTACAAGCAAGCAACTTCCATCCGTTGTGTAGGGAAGATGTTGACAAGTACTAAGAGCAATTTCAAAGTGCAGAACAGAGCTGGATTTGCAGAGGGAGTGAGGGGGCTCTCAGGCCAGCTCAAGACCTCCCTGGGTATTTATTTGCTCCACTGCAGTCCCATTAGGGAAGCTGTGGGCATCTGTCACAGGCCCTCTGAAACAGGTCTCAGAGTGACGCTTTCACCTCACTCCCTGGAACTAATCCTGTCATGCTCCAGGCTTTGCTGAGGGGAACTTAAAGACCTCGGAGTTAGTGGCTTTTTGTTTCTAGCTGACCTTGACTTGTATTTTGCTTGTTATCAAGTATGCCCCATGGCCCCATGAGCAAGAAGAGACTATTTTCCTGCACAGGTGGTTGGCAATTTGGTTCCCAGCACATCACACCAGCTTCTGCGGGCCTCCTTCTGCAGAACTAAGACAGCATTTGTTTTGTTTCAAAGAGCCTCTGACATCTGGCAGATTCCGAAAAAAACATCACCACTTAAAATTCGTTTTCTCTCTGGGTTTGTTTTTTTTTTTCACTTGAGGTTTGTTTTCCTTTGACTTCAGACTGCAAAGCCATTGGGAAGAAGTATTGTGGGTATTTCTCTGTCCTGATCCCACCTATTGTTCACCTGCATCTCTGATCATGGCACCTGGTGATTCTAACTCACAGTTGAATGGTCTCAGGTTGGGAGGGGGAGGTCTGGGAGAGTACAGGAAGTGCCTGGGTGGGAAAGAAGAAGAAAAATCTAAACAACCTGGTCTTAACTTTGGTCTTGGCTTGGGGAGGCACAGCCCCAAAAGAAGTACAAAATGGACAGTTTTACACACTTACCTCCCAGCCTCCTCCATCTGAGTCCAACATCAGGCTCTCTCGACCTCTGGGATGTGCTCATCTGTGATAATTCCCCCTCCAACATCTGTTCTTCATAGAAGAAGTAAAGTGTGGTAGGCAAAACTCTAAGATGACCCCAAGATCCCCACTCCCTGGTGTCCATGTCCTCTATAACCCCCCATCCTTGAATGTGGGCAGAATCTGTGATTAAGTTACATGGAAAAGGGGCGCCTGGGTGGCTCAGTCATTAAGCGTCTGCCTTCAGCTCAGGTCATGATCCCAGGGTCCTGGGATCGAGCCCCACATCAGGCTCCCTGCTCCATGGGAAGCCTGCTTCTCCCCTTCCCACTCCCCCTGCTTGTGTTCCCTCTCACTGTGTTTCTCTCAGTCAAATAAATAAATAAATAAATCTTTCTTAAAAAAATTTTTTTAAAGGTACATGGAAAAGGCAAAGAGGTTTTCAAATGTGATTAAGGTCCTTAATCAGTTGACTTGGAGTTAATCAAAAGGGAGATCATCCTGGGTGGGCCCGACCTAATCAGGTGAGCCCTTTAAAGAAGGTGAAGTTTCAGAAAGATTCACTTCTTGGCTTTCAAGAAAAAGCATACAACCATGCTATGAGCTGCCTGTGGAAGGGGCAGCCTCTAGGAGCTGAGGTCCTCAGCCCAACACCCACAAGAAACTGAATTCAGCCAACAAACAGGATAAGCTTAGATGAAGATCTCAGATGAGACCCCAGCCCCATTTGACACCTTGATTGCAGCCTTGTGAGACCCAGTTAAGCCCTGACCAGACTCATGACCCATGGAAAACATAGGATAATAAACTGGTGTTGTTTTAAGCCACTAATAACTTGTTATACAGCAATAGAAAATTAATACAGAAGTAAGCTACCACTTTTGATCACAAAGGGAAGTTTCCATTCTCTCTTACATAATAATCTTTATTTCAGCCCTGAAAAATGGGTGTTATTAATTCCATTTGTTACAGATGAGGTTGAGGCCCAGAGAAATAACAGAATTTAGCAAAGTTAGTGAATAGAAATGATAGAACTTAGCAAAGGTGCACAAGCTAGAACTCAGCCCCACGTCCATACAACTGAATTCCACAGTCTTTAAAACACCCACTAAATTTTGCCCCTCTCCCCATGCCTTGCTCTTCAGAAACCACTTCCTTCAATGATGGATCTCAACTAACTATTCAGAGATATTGAACTCCTGATTTTGAGAAAATTTAGTAACTATCCACCAAAAATAATAATAATAAATACCATTTTTTAACCCATATGTTTCAAATACTGAGCTATCCCCATAGGGATATATGATATTATTATATATTTTATTATAAATTACATAATATTGTAATTATTTTAATTATCTCCTCCATTTTATTAATGAGGAAACAGAAGCATGAAAAAGTAAAGAAAGTTGCCAGAGATCACACAGCCAAGAAGCAGTAGAAATCACCTGGGGTGCCTGGGTGGCTCAGTCATTAGGCATCTGCCTTCAGCACAGGTCATGATCCCAGAGTCCTGGGATGGAGCCCTGCATCGGGCTCCCTGCTCCGCAGGAAACCTGCTTCTCCCTCTCCCACTCCCCCTGCTTGTGTTCCTTCTCTCACTGTCTTTCTCTATCAAGAAATAAATTTAAAATCTTTAAAAAAAAAAAAGAAAAAGAAACAGCACCTGATAAATAAAATCTTTAAAAAAGAAAAAGAAACAGCACTTGAACACAAGCATACTAAAATCAGAGTCCTGCATTTAACCATTATACCATACGGTCCTCTAACAAAGGTCTTAAGTCTGACATTCTGAAACCAAGCAGTACCCAATAATCGCTTGGAAATGCACATATCTTCTGAAGGCTAATGGATTTCAGTTTCAGGGGAATCACAAATAAGTACACTTAAATGAGGTCTTCTGTGTAACTGATGGGAGTAGTCAACAAGGCTGTTCACAATTATTTGGTTCACCTTTCAGGCACATGGAAGTTGGGCATGACCATGTAATCTATTTTGTCCAGTGAAACATGAGCAGAAGTAACTTATATCACTGCCAGGTGGAAGAATTAGGAGACTGTGATTCACATATTCCCTTCCCCCTGCAATGGTTATCAAGCAGACATATACAGATGGAGCTTTCCTCAGCCTGGATCCCTAAGTGACTAGAATAGATAGACCACCCCCACAGTGCCCAGACACGCACTGGACATGTAAGTGACCAAGAATAAACCTTGTTGCATTACACAGCTGAGATTTAGGGATTGCTGTTACAACAGCATAACCCAAACCATCCTGACTAATACACTGCCCTAACTAGGGCTTTTTACCGAAAGCAAAAGCATTTTTAAAGTTAATGACATTATAAATAAAAGAGCAAATACCAACATAATCTGCACTTTGTCAGGCAAACAGACCCAAAAAAGCCAACAGCCATAAGTTAAAAGAAACAAATCATTAAGTTGAAAACGGAACTGTCAAAAGAGGCACAACTGACTGATTTAGTGATTGGTGATGAACATCAGGCAAGACACAGATGTTGTCCCATCATCATTTATTGTATGCCTAATTGCACATAATGTCTGACTAAGAAAAGCACAAAGTGTTCAAGCTTATTGTCTGTAGTTCAAAGAAGTAACTCTCCATTTATTTAACCATTCAAAATGCATTTATTTATTGAGTAACTCTCACATGTTGGGCACTGTGCTGGGTGCTGGCAATTCAGTGATGAACAAGCTAGGCATGGCCCTGCCCTTGAGGAACTCACGGGCTACTGGGGAGAAAGTAATAATAATAATAATAATAATAATAATAATAAATATATAAAATGAAAAAAATAACAAAATCCATGAAGGGAGAAGCAAGAGACTGAGGTGGAGAATAACAGGAAGTCTACTTCATAAAAGGGGTCAGAGAAGACCTCTCTGTGGAGACAACATTTAAGCTAAGACAAAGGATAAGAGGCTAGTTTAAGGAGAAGCTGAGGAAAATCATTCCCAGAGAAGAACAGGTCCTAAGATGGGAAGGGCCTTGTTGGATTCAAAGACTGAAAGGAGACTAGGGTGACAGGAGAAGAGGGGGCAAAGGGGAGGAAGGCAGGAAGGAGGTACGGAGGTGGGCAGAAGCCTCCAAGAGACTCAAGGTCTCTATTTTATTCTCCGTGCAATGGGAAGCCAAAGCAGGGGCCCTAAGACCACTTTAGTTTCTGCCAGGTGGGAAATGGATTGCTGAAGGTTGTGGCAGGAGCAGGGAGACCAGTTAGGAGCTGCCATAGCCCAGCTGAGATATGGTGGTGTCCTGGGCTAAGATGGGAACCATAAAGATGGAGAGAATAGACAACTTGAGATAAAGTTTAGAATCACAGGACTTGATGATGGGGGTAAAGGGCAAAAGAGGACAATGCCTAGCTTACTGCTTTAAACAGCTAGGTAGATGGTGGTGCCATTTAAGGAACTGGGGAGACTTGGGTTGGGTACAAGGAAGAGAAGAGGATGAAAAGCAAGACTTTGGCTTTGGTGGCTTTGAATGTGTTGAATGTGACATGTCAGTTTCATTGACAAGTGGAAAAAACAAGAAAAAATGCTGGATGTGTAAGTCTGGTGTTCAAAAGATAAGTCTGAGGCAGAGATAGACATTCAGGAGTCATCAGCCCAGAAATGTCAGCTAAAGCTATGGGAATGGATGGGCTCACCTAGAAAGTAAGTGTAGAGAGAAGAGAAGTATGTCAAGACTAGACTACGGGAACAGCCAACATTTAAGGGCGCCTGGGTGGCTCAGTTGGTTAAGCGACTGCCTTCGGCTCAGGTCATGATCCTGGAGTCACGGGATCAAGTCCCGCATCGGGCTCCCTGCTCAGCAGGGAGTCTGCTTCTCCCTCTGACCCTCCCCCCTTTCATGCTCTCTCTCTATCTCTCATTCTCTCTCTCAAATAAATAAATAAAATCTTAAAAAAAATTTTAAAAGGTGATATTGCTGGACAAGCAAAGACCTGATTGAATGCCCTCCCTCACTTCCCAATCCCTGCATTATGCTAAGAAGGGGCTCAGCCTCTGTGTACTTCCAAGGAATACCTACGTGTCTCTCTTTCTTCTGAGACCTTTTCCAAAATCCTCCTGCCATATTTAGTGAAAGGGAATACTCAACATACTTGCTTTTTCTTCCCCCATCCAGCCTAAGCAAAAACTTTTGACTGTAAGGGGAATAAAGAAGCCTTTAGTATCTGTTCTGCACCGCTAATTCCATCAAAGATTTCTCATTATTCATGCCTGGCAGTCTAATTTTCTTCTTTCGCCTCTCCTAGCACGGTCATAGCCTTAATTATTGACCTCTTCACTCTCCTAACACCACCTCTTCCCCTCCTCTCAGTTCTTAGGGAGTTCTGCTCACAAAATTATCTGCTGGATCCTCATCTGGGCATAGAAGCTGTTTTCTGTGGACAAATCTCCCCCCCCTTCAAATCTCTATTAGAAAAGTCAGAGATCTCTGTGCATCAAATGTTAAACTCAAGCTGGACAGATCATGCTTCCAGTTTCTTTCCTTCCACCCTATGGATTAACAGGTTTACAACCTTCACTGAGAAGATCACCAAATATGCACAAGGTTGGCGTTCCCAAGGGCAATGTTACTCCTGTTCTCTTTCTCCTGCTCAGAATGTGGCAAGAGAGAGTATCACATGGTTGCATTTACAGAATGATGCATCTTGTTCTAGGGTCCATATTTTAAGAGACATGGACAAACTAACAGGCATTCAGAAAACAGACCACAATTGGGAAGAAAATCAAAGCCACACCAAGTAAGCAATGGTCAAAAGATTTAGAGATGTTCAGGCTAACGAGACTATTCTGGTACAGGGGTCAGGAAACTATGGCTCATGGGCCAAACCCAACTTGATGTGTGTTTTTGTAAATAAAGTTTTATTGGAATTCAGCCACATCCATTTATTTATGTATTATCTGGCTGTTTCTCAAGTTTTTTTATGCTAGTGGCAGAGTTAAGTCGCTGTGACAGAGATCGTAAGGACTGCAAGGTCTAAAATATTTACTCTCCGGCTCATTACAGAAAAGTGTGCCAACCCAGATCTGAAAAAGGAAGGTAATGAGGGAGGGAGGGAGAAAGGGAGAAAGGACAAGAAGTGGAAATATGGGCACATTCAAACACCTGTTGTAAGAAATAGGAGTTCAACTTGCTCAGTGTGGCCCAAGGTGTCAAATAAGGGGCAGGAGATTGAAGGTACGGGGCGAGGGATCAGCTGAGTATGAGAACAAATTCTCCAACAGGCATAGAATTCACACCAGAATGCCTGCCTGGAGTAGTGAAGATGATGCTGGTGGATGTCCATATGTGGTAAGTGGACTGTGCTCCACAGGGTTATGCAGGTTTAGATGGAGATTTCATTAAAGGAAGCATGCAAGCTGAAGGGGTTTTGAAAGGCAGGGTGAGGTTGGAGAAAGGGCTGTGGCCAGAGAGAGTGAAGAGAAGAAATTATGGGGAGGAAGGAGAAAGTGATGTGGCCATATAGCAAGGAACTTTATAAAAGTTCAGTTCTTCAGTACAATCTTCAGTTAAAGCACTACTTCGTCAAGGCTTCCAGGATTGTATTTGTGGAGATTTAGAGGAGGGTGATGGCATTGTCTTAAAGAAATAGTACATAAGCCCCCAGAGAACAGGATCCACTCCAGTTGAACCAGCCCTTCTGGGTATGTCACAGATGCTAGGAGGCCATTTTGATCCTGCCAACCCTGAGGCCATGTGAGTCTTCGAAAACATGATCTAGAATAACACTAGCACTTATTTCAACACTTGATGTGAATCTTGCTGAAGTAAAGCCACAAGAATACATTTGTAAAATTTTTCTTTTATGTCAGATCCTTCTTAGGAATTCATAAGGCTCAACCACATGGCAGGAGGCAAAATAATTTCTGAGCTTTGAGATTTCCCTGAAATGGTCCAAATCTGTGAAAACTTCATGGAAGTTGTCTAAACCCTCAGAATGTACAACAACAGAGTGACCTATAATATAAACTATGAACTTTGGGTAACGATAATGTTTTCATCAGTTGTAACAAATGTCCCACTCTGGTGGGGGATGTTGATAGTGGGAGAGGCTGTGCTTGTGTGGGGGCAGGGAATGTGTGGGAAATCTCTACACCTTCCTCTCAATTTTGCTGTGAATCTGAAAGTGCTCTAAAAATTTAAGTCTCTAAAAAGATTTTCATAGAAGTTTCAAACAATAGGACATTAAGGAAATAAGTCAGCTCTGGATTGAATCCTATGAACTCATGGATCTTCAGCAGATGGGAAATGCAGACCCCAATGCTCACACCCTCATGAGCTATTCCTACTACACCCAAAACTAAGTAGCTTTAAGCCACATCAATTTATTATTTCTCATGATTCTATGAGTTGGCTGGTCATTTCCTCTGCTGGTTTCACCTGGGCTCACTTGTGTGGCTGCATGCAGCTGGAGGCCCAGCTGCACTAGAAGGTTGACAATGGTCTCACACACATGCCTAGCAGATGATGCTGGCTATTGGTTAGGGAACTTGGTTTTCCTCTACATGGCCTCTTACCCTCCAGAGCCCCTCTCCACACAGCCCCTTGAGCAGGAGAGCCAGGGCTTCCAAGAGAGCAAAAATAAGGGAAGCTACAAGGACTTTCAAGGCCTAGAAACAAAAGTCAGAGACCATCACCTCGGCCACATTCTACTGGTCAAAGCAAGTCACAAGCCAGCCCAGGTTCAAGAGGAAGGAAATGACTCCACTTCTTAATGGAAGAGTTCCCAAACACACTGCAAAAGAGCATCTGTGGGATGTTGCAATCATCTTTGGAAACTACCTACCACACACACACACAACACACACACACACACACGCACACACGCACACATGCACACACATACACACACCACTTTATGTGCAACCCTTCTTTGAGATGCATAACTGCCAGCCAGAGCCTAAACTTGACAATACACAATGGAAGAAAGAAATTAGAATTCCTACATGCCAATTCTCAACTTCAGCCTTATCATAAGCAGTCCCTACCAGAGTTTACAACTCTTGAGAAACATTTTAACTGATCTTTGGATCCATCAATAAGGATCTGAATCCATAGCAACAGCCTGTGCACAGGAAGTGTTCAGTTCATATAGGTTTTTACTTTCTGCTGAATCATCCTGAGAGAACTACAGTGACACTTTATATTTAAAAAGTTTCTTTAAGTCCCAATAATTACTAGGCTTAACAGGATGCATTCCTGATCCTTACATCACAGACATCTATTGTTTTTTCAGCCTACCACCACTCCCTTCTACTGAGACTTGTACCTCTTCCTACTCCAGGCATGTGGTTCTTAGCGGAGACTGCCAGGAGCTTATATGACCCTGCCCTCTGGTCACAGTTGATTGGCCCAGAGATCTAAATAGGCCAATCAGAGTTTTTCCCTTGGATTAATTTTCCTAACTGGAACTGGAAAATATAATCATTCTCTGTGATGACAGGAACTCTGAAATAAGGAAAAACAGGAGCTTTTGTGGTCATGTTCCTCACCTTATGGAGAAAACCAGTCCTGAGTGAAAGAAAATTAAGGTGATATGCAGACAAAGGCAGACACAGAGATAGAAAGAGAGATCTGGTGGTATGTGAGTCCCTGCTTGTGGAACCCAGCAGCATCCCTGCCTTTCTGCAGAATGATTTCAGTGACATGGGAAATCATGCCCTAAAAAACGTGTAGCAGATGCCATGCCCATAGCCCATAGTACTCATCATTCTAGCACTGCATACACTCAAGGCTGAAACACCCCATGTTGGCCTCCTTCGCTTCCTTGAATCACTTCCCCATACCCCTATTAGTGCTCCCTGGGATCACCTCCCAATAAACCACTTGCACCCCCATCCTTGTTTCAGGGTCTGCTTCAGGGCAAAACCAGACTAAAACATGGTCCCTCTTCTTACCTAGACGAATAAAATGTGGGTTTTTGTGACTTGCAACCAAGAGTTCTACCTATTACCTCATTCTGGGATGATTCCCAAAATCTGTTTGGAATTCCTCATCTCCACTCCAGTGACTATGTCATAAATATACAGATTTCTCTAAAAAGTGTAATGGTATTCTTTTCTTTCTTTCTTTCTTTTTTAGAGAGGGCAGGGGAAGGGACAGAGGGAGAGGGAGAGAATCTTAAGCAGGCTCTACACCCACCACAGAGCCCAACATGGGGCTCCTCTCACGACCCTGAGATCATGACCTGAGCCAAAATCAAGAGTCGGACAATCAACCAACTGAGCCGCCCAGGCACCCCAAAAAGTTTAATGGTATTCTTGAAACTTAACAAAGTTTAATGGTATCCTTAAGTTTGACACAACACACTGCAATTCTATAACAGTTCCTGTGACTAATATATGAACCGTGCAAAAGAAGGTTAAGAGTCAGAGATGGCTGAACTTGCAAGAAAGAATGGCACAATCAAGATGGCATGGCAGGAAGATGCTTCTGGAACTGAGACCCTCAAGCCTCATGTCCCACAGTGAGTACTAGGACAGCTTGAAAACATAGTGGCAGTAAGAGGTTTACTCTCTCCTCCATATTTCATCCTCCACCCCATCCAAAGTGCTCAATAAATATTTGATAAACAAACGACGAATTTATGCCTTCCAACAAAACTTACCAAAAGAAACCAAGGCACATTCCAATGCTGCAACCATAAGCATCACAGTGACCATAACGAAAATTTTCTCTAGCCAACCACCTCCACCAAATTCTGCTGATTACATGAAATACGGCACTTCGGGGATGTTTCAGTGGACAGGGAAGACTGTTAGTTGCATGACTGCTAGCTATTTTTTCTGTGCTTCCAGAATATAGAGATATGTATAGATGGCCCCAAAAAGGGCCTAAATGATTATAATTATATAATTGTATATAATTCCCAAAGGGCCAAACCACTTAGTACAAGTATTCCAGTTCCCTTGGAGAATCTACACACCAGGTACTCAAGATTCTCTCCTTGGACAGGCCCAATTCTGGGATCAACAGCAACTCTGCTCTGGGTCTGGCTTTCTCAAGAGTAGTATACACTGTTTATTGCCACCAGAGGTATCCAAGGACACAAACTAAAGATAATAATGCTTTATTGCCCCTCAATCATCTGTCCCTCCCACATGCTGGAATGCCAAGGAATACCAAGTCAAATTTGTCCAAGCACAAAATAGCATCATTGGCATCATCAGATCAAATAACACAATTTTCAGTGGCAATTTATCATCATACTACAAGTAACCAACCACTGTTAAGCACTTACACTGCGAGGGACCCATGTAAATACTTTACCTGCTGCATTAGCCAGGATAGACTGGGTTATGCCACAGTAACAAATGAACCCCAAAATCTCAATGGCTTGGCAACAAAGGTTGACTTCCCATACTCCATTCCACCATGGATTGGTTGGGGACTATGCTCCATATGGTCACTCAGAGACCCAGACTGATGGAAAGCCTACCATCTTTTTTTTTAAGATTTTATTTATTTATTAGAGAGACAGCATGAGAGGGGGGAGGGTCAGAGGGAGAAGCAGACACCCCACCGAGCAGAGAGCTGGACGCGGGCCTTGATCCCAGGACTCCAGGATCATGACCTGAGCCAAAGGCAGTCGCTTAACCAACTGAGCCACCCAGGCACCCGAAAGCCTACTATCTTAACACAAGACTTCCAGTTAATGGGGTGGCAGGGGATGAGAGAGTGAAATAGTTAGGTACCAGCCCTAGACAGCTGTAGGCTAGAAGTGATGCATGTGGCTTCCACTCAGCACATTGTCTGTAATTACAAAGGGGCTGGGAAATGAGGGGGAGAACATGGATATCCCATGAGCAGTAAACATTCCTACCAATGTACAACATCTCATCAAAGTCTTACAACCTTAGAAAATATATCATTATTCCTTTTTACAGAGGAGAAAACAGAGACATACAGAGGTTAAGGGACTTGTGCCAAGGTGTCATAGATAGTAAGTGGCAGAGTCAAGATGTGAACCCAAGCTTCAAAACATGCTCAACCTGGAAAGCTTCAAAACACACTCAACCGCAATGCTGCACACTCATCACAAAATTCTATGAAAATCCCTCAAATAGCAAAATATATGCTAATTAATCAGAGAAGCCAAGTTATATAAATACAAAATAGAGCTCCCCTGGCACACCACTTCTTCACCCAAAGATTCAACCTAAGCAAAAACCTGGAACAGAATTCCAGGCAATTTCAGCAAGGGGGAAACAGGTTCTCCATCTGGGTCTGATATGCAGCCTTCAGTACACCCACGTCAAGACAAAAATCTTCCAAAAGCTTCCCCTGAATACCTGAACAAACCTTCAACTCCTGTCAGTTGATGACATCTTTATACAAGGCATAGATCTTTCTAAAAGTGCAAAGGTAAATGTCATCCATGTACCTGCAGGAAGAGGCCGGAGGCAGATGTTGTCATATCCAGATGAGTGGCTGAGTGACAGTGCTTACAACAGGTTAATTCCTCCAGCCTATAAAACTCAAGCCTAGCACTACCTCCTCCGAAGAACCCTCCCCTACCCAGCTTCTCCAGGTTGGGACCATCTACCTCTGCTCCCACATCACTTCCCATGCACACCTCCAGCAGGGCCCTTCCATTGCATGTAACACTTTACTTGTCTGCCTGTCCCCTGGACTCTGAGCCACCCACAGGCAACCTCTCATTTATATTTCTGTATCTCTTACATCTAGGACATAGTACGTGCTCATTTTTTTGCAGATCCTTAAAAGTATTCAAAGCAATTTGTGCCCTTGGGGAATTTAACACACCCTCCCATGCCCAGCAAACATGTGGCCAAGTAGGAAAACTACAGTCTCAGCCTCACATCTGCTGTGTGACCATGAAGTGGTTCCATAGCCTCTCTGAGCTGTTTACTTAGCTACTAAGTAAAAACTACCTCACAGATATATTGCAAAAATTAAGTGAAAAGCAAAGGGTATTCAATTCATAGCAGCACTATTCACAATAGCCAAAAGATGGAAAAAAAAATGTTGCTCAGCTGGTGAATGGATATATAAAATGTGGCATATCCACACTATAGAATACTAATAAGCCATGAAAAAGGATGAAATGTTGATGCACACTACAACATGGATGAACCTTGAAAACATTATGCTCAGTGAAAGAATGCAAACACAAAAGGCCACATACTTTATGATTCCATGTATATGAAATGTCCAGAGGAGATAAATCCAAGCAGACAAAAAGCAGATTAGTGGTTACCAGAGAATGGGTAAGGGAGGGATGAGGAGTAACTGTGAATGGGTATAGGACTTCCTTTTGATGGGATGAAAAAGTTCTGGAACTAGATAGAGGTAATAGTTGCACAACATTGTGAATGTACTAAATGTCACTGAATTTGTACACTTCCGGAAGGTTAAAATGGTAAATCTTAAGTTTATCTAGCCACAGTGACTTCTTTAAATTCTTATTAGAAATTTCCAACCCGATAACCTACCTCGGATTTTTTTTGAAAAAATTAAATGGAATAGATAATGTGTATATAGTTCCTGGCCCTCTCAGGCCCCCAGTCCATGGTGGTTGCTTTCAGAGTCATAAGGAACAATAATCTGTTTTCCCTATAAAAAACAGAATATACTGAGCAAAGGAAAGCACCAGTCTAATTTGTTCCTCAAATTTTCACAATAGTGGAATTGATACAAAAGTCCAAAATATTTCACATGGTTTGACGTTTTTTATCATGGTAAAATATGCACAACACAAAATTTACCACTTTTGGGGCGCCTGGGTGGCTCAGTTGGTTAAGCGACTGCCTTCGGCTAAGGTCATGATCCCAGAGTCCCGAGATCGAGTCCCACATCGGGCTCCCTGCTCAGCAGGGAGTCTGCTTCTCCCTCTGACCCTCTTCCTTCTCATGCTCTCTATCTCTCATTCTCTCTCTCAAATAAATAAATAAAATCTTTTAAAAAAAAACCAAAAAACAAAATTTACCACTTTTACCATTTTAGAGTGTACAGTTCGGTGGCATTAAATGCATTCACAACGTTGTGCAATCATCACCACCATCCATTTCCAGAACTTTTCATCACATAAAACATGACATCTTGTTACACTCCAGGTGTTTCGATCCACAACAGAGCTCAGGCACAATTATCAATTTGGACTTTGTTCAACCACAGATAAAAAAGGGAGAAAAGGGGAGCAGGCCCATGAACTCTGTGATGGATGGTGTTCGCGGCATGACAGGGCTCCGGGTCCTGACACTGCTGCTGCCTGCCCTGCTGGGCTGGGCCAGCTGCCACCCTGTCCCCGGGAGGAAGAACTTCAACAAGCTGCTGCTGATCTCCTTCGATGGCTTCCGCTGGAACTACGACCAGGATGTGGACACCCCCAACATGGACCGCCTGGCCCGGGAGGGCGTGAAGGCCAAGTACCTAACACCACCCTTTGTGACAATGACCTCCCCATCCCACTTCACCACCATCTCCGGTAAGTTCCGCTCTGCAGCCAGTCCACCAATGCTAGTGGAAGCCCCAGTGTCTGTCATTCCCTGAAATAGAGCCCATTCTCAGTGAGCTCTTGGGAGACTGAGGCAGTTCATGCAACTGGAAGAAGCACTAGCTTAGAATATTCTGGTTTCTAAAACCCACTGGCTACAGGGCACCAACCTGCAGACACAATCAGGACCACAGCTACAGCCTCTCCAGCCCCTGTTCCCTGCTCCCCGGGCCCACCCACCCTCTACCCTGCCTTATATACAGTGGCTGGTGATCTTTTCCAAAACTAAATCATTAAAAGAACTTTATAAAAATAATAAAACATTAAACTTTAAAGAACTAGATTAGATTAGATGACTCCCTGGCTTATTATTGAAGAGCTGGAGGGACACCAATGCTCTATGGGTCTTTTGGGGTTTGTTTGTTTGTTTGTTTTTGGTTTTTAAAGATTATATGTATTTATTTGAGAGAGAGAGGGAAAGCATGAGCGGGGTAGAGGGGCAGAGGGAGAGGGAGAAGCAGACTCCCTGCTGAGCTGGGAGCCCAAACATTGGGCTTGATCCCAGGACCCCGGGTTCATGACCTGAGCTGAAGGTAGACATTTAACCAACTGAGCCACCCAGGTGTCCCATCAATGTGTTCTTTGAAAAGAATTCAAATCTTATCTTTCTGTGGCTCAGAAAGTCCCACGACCTGGCCCTTGACCCACTCTCTCCTGACCTCTCTCATCTTCTCTTCCCCTCACAGAGTTCTCTCCAGATCACAAAGGCCACCTGCCTGTGTCTCCACCCAGCCCCCACCTGCCTCAGGGCCTTTGCCCTTGCCAGTCTCCCCAGATCACCTGGAGCATGTAGTCCAGGTGAGACAGGAGAGACAGACATTAGACAAGTAAATACACTAATAGATCTCATTACAACCAGGAGAGGCACTGAGAAGGAAGAGGAGAGTTTCTCCAGGAGAAGATAGCAAGGGCAAATTGACTTGAAATTGGAGGCAGGGAAAGGCTGAAATGGGACGGTTGAACTGAGAATTGAGAGAGACCTCAGGAGACAAAGAGGAAGGAAAAGTATTCCAGGCAGAGGGAAGGGCATGTTCAAGGTCTCTGTAAGAGGAAAGAATGTGGTCGTTCCAGAATCCCAGTTGCCAAAATGCGAAGGATTTCACTATAATAAGAATAAGAATAGCTTCCATTCCTCCAACATAGGCCTGAAGCCGGGCATGTGCTAGGTGCTCTGACTTCAACATCTCTAATACAAAAATACTGCAAAGCAAGTGCTGTCCCCATTCCACAGATGAGAAAACTAAAGCTCAGAAAGGCTGAATAACTCATCAGTCACTGGGCCAAGAAGCAGGCAAGGGGGAAGCCAGGTCTGGAACGAGTGTGTCCCTGGCCACATAGAACTGGTTCTGCCCAGCTATGAGCCTGGGATCCACAGACCCCCCTCATGGGGTAGGGAGTGGTGCCTGGCAGCATGAGCCTCACCCCTACCCAGAGAACCACTCCCTTAGGGTCCAAGGCAGCTCTAGGAGCCTCTGAAATGATACACAAACTGCTGGTACCTTTTTGGGGAGAGGGTTTTATCACTTCCATCAGACTCTCAAAGGGGCCCAGAAACTTAAAAAATAAAGCTGAACAACCACTCAGAGGGAGATTTGCTGAGAGAGATTTTCCTACATGTAAACTCTTTGAGAGGCAAGTCATTTGGGAACTATTAGTGCCAGGAAACAGGAACTAAATAGCCCTTTTCTGGAGAAAGCGAATGCTACTTCCCAGTGGCATTAACTTCATAACATTTAAAAGATTTCCCATGGGCAGATTCTGGGTCCCTGAACACTGAGAATATGATGGGCACAAAATATTATAAGGCATGCCCACCTTTTATTTATTCCCAGAAGGTTTCCAATGAGAAGATATAAACAGTAAGAGCAGATTTTTTAAAAATTATAAAATCATTGCACCTCCTCTTCTACATTCATTGCCAGTGGGGAATGGAAATGGGTACAGTTTCAATGCAGAGTAATTTGGCAACAACCAATACAATCAGGAACATACAAATTTCCTTATTTGGCAATTCCACTTGTAGGACTTTATATATAGGCTGGGTGGAAAACGATATACACTGTACATACAAAGTTATTCATTGCATTGGCATTTGTAACCACAGGAAAAATAGAAACAACCTAACTAGCCACCCAGAGGGGAATGACTAAATAAAATACCAGACATCCATAGAATGGCATAATCTGTTACCATTAAAAGGAAAAATGAGGTAGTTCTTTGTGCCCTGATAGGAAGCTATCTCCAAAATGGATTAAGTGACAAAAGCAAAATGCAAAGAATGTGTGTATATATGTGTTCATATAATATAAATGTATGCATATGTGCATACAATTACTTATAGATGTATAGAGGACCTCTGGATAAATAAACAAGAAATTGGCAATACTGGTTCCTCCAGGGAGGACAGGGGGTGGGAGACTTTGAATTGTACCCCCTGTGTACTTTTTAGATCTTGGAGCATGTAAAATGTATTGCCTATAAATAACAAAATAATCTTTTTACTTCACCCACTGTGGAAAAAAACATGTTCCTTTGAACCCTCTATTTATAACCAGACCTGCCATTTATTGAGCAGGTGAACATTCACTCTGCTTCAACTTTAAAAAATGTTTTTCAACCCCAGCACTATTGACATTTGGGACCAGATTTTTCTCTCGTGGGGCAGGGGGGACATCATGTACACTGTGGAATGCCGAGCAGCATCCCTGGCCTGTAAACCCACTAGATGCCAGGAGCACCCCCTCCTCCCAATGTGACAACAAAAAATGTCTCCAAACATTGCCCAATGTCTGCTCAGGGAGCAAACTGGCCCCCAGCTGAAAACTCCTGCCTTGAATGGTGGAACCTAATACCTGGCTTATAAAAATGCTAAGCAGGTACCATCATCATCAGATCCTTCAATTCTTGTAATGGTGATATGAAGTCAGGACAGTTACCCTCTTTACAGGTGAGATATCCGAGGTTCAAAGATGTACAAATCTTTTCTGGGACAGAAGTTAAGATTCAAATTTAGCCCTGGATGGTTACAGACACTGATTCCTCAATCCCTGCCTTCCAGCATGACTATGACCCACCAGCATCTTTGATTCTAATTAAGTAATCATTCCAAACCCCTGTGAATGTTGCCCATCCTCAGAGCTTCTAGGAAACATATATATCCTCAATATGCTGTATTAATGAAACAGAGGCCACCCCAGGCCCAACAAAACCCCCAACATTTGTCTTTATGAGCTGGGTTCAAGCAGACCTCTGTCTGACTCCAATGTGGTAAAGAATCATCCATAATAGAAAAAATAATGAATAAAATTCGTGCTGCCAGCACCCAAAGACCTCATCAGATTCCAGGGTGTAGGCCTGACACAAAATATGATAAATGGGGCTCTCTTAGCTCAACAACTAATTAATTGGTGTTCTTATGTACACCTCTGGGCAATTTAACAGGGAAAAGAGGTGATGAGAAGGAACCTGTCGCACTGTTTCATATCTGAGCTGCATACGACACACAGCTCCAACACAGGCTCAGGTCCAAGAAGCCATGTGGCCACTCCTCTGAGCTTCCTAGACAGAGTTTAAGGGGCAGGGGCCAGGTCAAAGCCAGGAGAAGCCATGTCCCAGGCACAAGGATCCATGAGCAAGCCTCCCTAAGACAGCTGACTTAGCTGCCCAGGGTCAGAACTCTGGGCCTCCTAGAGCATCTGCTGCCCTCATGTGGGCAGCAGGGCCTCCTCATGCCTGGGGGCTATCAGGTGTGTGGATATCTCATCCCTCACCCCAGAGCCAAGGTCATATGACCCTCATCAGTTTTCCCTGCTGCTGGTAAAGAAAGTCTTCCTGGAGAGTGGAGAGTTTTTTTTTAGAGGGTTTCCAACGTATGCATTCCTTCAATCAACAATTACTGTTCTAGCATCTCTGTTGGGCCTGGCAGCGGGAACAGTGGCCAGCTACACTTAAGTGTCAGGGCTTGCCCCACAACACAGGCTCATGTCCCCTTGGTTCCCAGATCCCACAGATCTTTTGGGGGATGTGTTTCCTTTTCTTTGTAGCTCTGCCAGGGAGAAAGAGGAAGAGCTCTTTCTTGTGGATCCTTCTGCCTTTTTGTTTCCTTTCTCTGACAGCTCAGGAAATCAGACAGGGAAATGTGTTCTCACTCAGGTGAGCACCCAGGTGTGCCCCCCAAGCCTTTTTCTGCACCCTAGCTCCCCATAAGGGGCAGAGCTTAGCAGAAATACCCGCTTTCCATGTTTTCTCCCATGGCACCCTCTCCTTGAAGCAGGGAGGAGAGAAGTCCTGAGCAAGAAACTCAGGGATGGAGGATTTCTTAAAAACTGGCTATTTATTCAAAATATCCTACCTTATCACCTCTCCATGTGAGACAATCTTTGCATCCTTACAAAGAATGTGTATTTTTCCTCCAACTATTGGCCCTCCCATCACCACCTGCAAGAGGTGGAAGTGGGGCACCTATCTAGGATCAAAGCTCCCAAGTGCAAAGCAAGCCTTGGCTCTGGGGGAAACATTTTCCCTCCAGCTCCCCAAAACTGGACACTGGGCAGGCCTGCATTTTAATCAGCTTCGTCCCCTCCCCATTGAATGAGCCATTACTTCCTCCAAGTTAGTTTTCTTCTTCCCACCTGGCTTCATCACCCGCCACCCCCAATATCCATGTCTCTCACACAGACACACACAGACACACACACACACACACACACACAAACATGGGCTTGGCCACAGGACCTGGAAGTTTCTTAAAATAGAATGATGTATTAGTTTTCTATGGCTGCAGAACAAATTACCATAAACTTAACAGCTTAGAACAACACCCATGTATTATCTTTCAGTTTCCATGGGAGAGAAGTCAGCACCACTGAGCCTCTGCTCAGTGTGTCACAAAGCTGCAATCAAGGTGTCAGCTGGGCTGGGGTTCTCTCCCAAGCTCACGTGGTTGTTGGAAGAATCCATTTCCCTGCAGCTGTAGAACTCATGGCAGCTTGCTCCTTTGAGGCCGCAAGAGAGGGTCTCTCTGCTCTAGATCCTCTTTTAAGAGCTCACCTAAGTAAGGCCCACCCTGGAAAATCTCCCTTTTGATTAACTCAAAATGAACTGATTAGGGTTCAAGAGATCTGCAAAATCTCCAACTTTTCCATGTTCTGCTGGTTAGAAGCAAGCCACGGGTCCCACCCATGCTCAAGGGAAAAGAATTATACCAGGCTTATATATCAGGGGACAAGAACCTTGGGGGCCATTTTGGAATTCCGCCTAGCACAAACAGGTCCTTGATGGGGCTCAGATAAACAGGGAGTGAGCATCAGTCTTTGTATAAAGTCATAAGGTAACAGGGGACATGCCCCAGAGTGAAGCTCCAGAAAGCCTGCAGAATTATGGCTAACCCCTGAATCCTAGGGGGCAATGAATGTCCACGGAGGCTGGCCTCTCCAATCATAGTGTGTCACCTCATCAGTATTAGACCCTTTCTGTTGCTTAGGCAAAAATGAGGAGGCAGGGGGGGAATGATGAGGAGGAGGACATAAAGAAGGAGAAGAAGGGCACCTGGGTGGCTCAGTCATTAAGCGTCTGCCTTAGGCTCAGGTCATGATCCCAGGGTACTGGGATCGAGTCCCACATCGGGCTCCTTGCTCAGCAGGGAGTCCGGTTCTCCCTCTCCCTCTGCCCCTGCCTGTGTCCCCTCTCTCACTGTGTCTCTCTCTGTCGAATAAATAAATAAAATCTTAAAAAAAAAAAGGAGAAGAAGGAGGAGGGGGAGGAGAGTTATCAATTTGAAAGTATTTATAGTCATTTCCTAGGGCTGCCATAACAAAATACCACAAACTGGGCAGCTTAAAACAACATAAATTTATAGAGTTCCTGGCTGGCTCAGTCAGTGGAACATGTGAGTCTTGATCTCAGGATTATGATTCCAAGCCCTACATGGGGTGTAGAGATTACTTAAAAATAAAAAAAAAAAAATCTTTTTAAAAAAACAGAAATGTATGGTTTCACAATTCTGGAGTCCAAAAGTCTAAAATCAAGGTGTTAATAAAGCTGCACTCCCTCTCAAATCTGTAGGGAACCCTTCCTCTGTCTTCCTCACTTCTTGTGGTTTGCTGGCAATCTCCAGCATTCTGTGGCTTATAGATGCCACACTCTCATCCTCCATCCAATCCATAGAGTTCTCCCTGTGTGTCTATTTTCACAGGCCATCTTCTCATAAGGGCACAAGTCATTTGGATTAGGGGCCCAAACTGCTGAAGCATGACCTTATCTATAGTGGCCCTATTTTGAAATAAGGTCCCATTCTGAGGTCCTGGGGCTTAGGACTTCAAGTATCTTTTTTGAGGAACACAATTCAACCCACAACAGTATTATAAGACATAATTAATTGATAACTACAGGCATTAGTAATCCAGGTCCTCAAACTATGTCACCAGAGTGATCAATCTCTTTCTTTTCCCTCTCCCTCTCTTTCTCTATTTCTAAGAGTGACCACAAAATTCCCAATATTGGCTCTCATTGGGCCAATTTACTTCTCAAAACCAATCACTGTGGCCTGGGGTGGGGGGTGGAACAATGTTGAACACCCAAGCTAAGAATACATATCCACCCCCAGGTCAGGGTTAAGGGCGGTGGCAAGCACCACACAAACCACGTGGACTGCAAGTCAGAGACTGGTGGGTTCTCAGTAGAAAATCAAGGACTGTTATCAGAGAAAAGAGCAATGTAGGAAGGTCTGGCAGGAAGAGCCAAGGTCTACCTCACTAGCTTGATGGGGCTTTTGATATGGGGATGGGGGTGTGTAGTCCAGTGGCCTAGTACTCAGTCCCAAGAAGTCACACCTTCACCTGTGGGGCTGGCTCACAGAGCATGGGCTCCTTGTGGATTCAGTAACCACACGTGCAAACAGCCATCTCCCAGCATGGTCCCCCCAGTCTCCCTGAACTGTCCCAATTCCCTTCAGATCTCACCAAAATGAAAAGCCATTCTCTGAGGGTTAGCAGCTCATTCTGCTAGTTTAAATCACCCAATTCCTTCTCCCTCTCCAGAAGCCTGTACTTACTGCTCCATCACTGGTAATGATAGTGAACATTTTTGCAATCTCAGTTTTTATTGCAAAGTGATTGAGGACCAGTGAGAATAACTTATGCTGCTGAAACTAAGGAAATCCCGCCAAGCAAGTGGTGGGTGGATAGGAAGTCTTAACGGCAGCAGCATATATTTTTCTCCCCCAAGGAACCTACTGAAAATAAGAAGCTATCACCACCATGTTTCAGACAAAGGCTATGGAAAACGTAAGCTGTGATATTATAATTTGATCATTTTAAATCTAGTCAAATAGATATAGATCAGAGGCGAAAAGGGGACTCTGGTAACTAGAGGATGGTCGAGAATAATAAAAGTGAGGTCCTCTCTGCTCAACATTTTCTCCTTCCTTGAAAGGGTACTCAATGATGGGCTCAAGCTCCCTATCAGCCAGAAATTAAGTCTCTCCCAATTCCAGAACCCCACTAGGGCAACCCCAAAATCAGAGCCATCACTTGCAACTGTATATTGTGTACAACACAATTCTACGGAGGTTATTTTCGTGAATGCTATGTGGATGGTATCCCCTGGAGGTGCACAGGGAATAATTTGCACAAATGATCAGTTGCTTACATTCTATCCCAAAATCAATCTATAAGAGGTAAAAATTCCTCATGGATGTCATTACCAGTCATGAATCCATGACTCTCCTTCTACCTGAGAAGGAGCAAAGGAAGCATGGTCAAATATACTTGAATGAGCTTTAAGACTAGGGCAGGGTTCTCAATGTCTCACCACTGACATTTTGGGCCAAATCATTCTTTGTCTAAGGGGGGCAGTCTTGTGCGTTATAGAGTGTTTAGCAGCATCCCTGGCCTCTACTCACGAAATGACAGTAGCATCCCTCCCCCAATTGTGACAACCGAAAGTGTCTCCAGACATGGCCAAATGTTCCTTGGGGGACAAAATTACCCCCTACTTGAGAACCCTGGGACTAGATGTATAATACACAAATCACATGTAAATCAGAGAGCCAAAGGTCACCCATGTGACACTCTAACCAGTGAAAAAGAGTCTGAAAGAGGTAAAAGAGGTAGGGAAAGGAAATTAAATCCCTGCTGCTGATAACAATATAAGCCCAACAGATGTTGTTGGAAACCTAGTCAGAAGATGCTATAAACCTTAATCAGCTCCCATCCTGCTTCCCCAGAAATAACTCTCCACTGAAAAAGTCCTGGAAGTCGGGGCACCTGGGTGGCTCAGTCGGGTAAGCGTCTCCCTTCGGCTCAGGTCATGATCCCAGGGTACTGGGATCGAGCCCCGCATCAGGCTCCCTGCTCAGCGGGAAGCCTGCTTCTCCCTCTCCCACTCCCCCGCTTGTATTCCCTCTCTTGCTGTCTCTCTCTCTCTGTCAAATAAAAAAATAATAAAAAAAAAAGTCCTGGAAGTCAACAAAACCCCCAAAACATAGATGAACAAAGCAAAGAAAACCCAGATGGAGACAGAAAAGATGTGCTTCCAACTCCAGTCATTTCCACAAGGAGGGAAAAAAGGAAGTCTTGAAAATAAGGAAGGCTGGAAAACCAGGATTATTTCCTAACTTGTCATGACGTGAATCTCCAACATGTAGAAAAATCAGATGCCAATGTTTCAGGTCTATGGATTACACAGGATAAAGTGTCAGCCCAAAACACCACAGCAACTGAGCAAAAAATCATGACTGCTCCAAATCCCAATGCCTTGAGTAAGAGAAGTTGGAACCACTTGAGACTGACAGCATGGGTACATTAGTTTCCCATGGCTGCTATAACAAAGTACCATAAGCTGGGTGGCTTAAAGCAACAGAAAGTCTAGAGGCTAGAAGCCCAAAATCAAGGTATCAGTGGGCCATGCTCCCTCTACAGGTTCCAGGAGAGAATCTTTCCTTGCCTCTTAGGCTTCTGATCACTGCCAGCACTCCCTGATTTGTGGCCACACTACTCCAATACCTGCCTCCATGGTCACATTGCTTCCTCCTTTTCTATCTGTGTCCTCTCCTCTTCTGCCCCTTATAAGGGGGTTTAGAGCCAATATGGATAATCTCTTCACGTGATGATTTTCAGGATGATCTCATGTAAAAATCCTTAACTTAAATAATTATATCCGTGAAGACCTAGTTTCCAAATAAGGTAGCATTCACAGGTTCTGGGAATAAGAATATGGACATATTAGGGGCGCCTGGGTGGCTCAGTCGTTAAGCATCTGCCTTCGACTCAAGTCATGATCCCAGGGTCCTGGGATCGAGCCCTGCGTCGGGCTCCCTGCTTAGTGGGAAACCTGCTTCTCCCTCTCCCACTCCCCCTGCTTGTGTTCCCTCTCTCACTGTGTCTCTCTCTGTCAAGTAAATAAATAAAATCTTTTAAAAAAAAAGAATGTGGACATATAATTTGGGGGGTTACCATTCAGCCCACTATAGTGGTAAGAGGAGAAAATGAAGTGAGAAAAAAATGCAGGGGACAGATTCCATTTCTGTGACAGTGGTCAGTAAGGCAGGACAAGGGTAGAACTGTGTGTTAGAAGAGTTCCCAGATGGAACTTAAATGCAGCCAGCTGCTTCCAGCTACTCAAAGAGAGAAAGTTTCTGTTTTTGACAGCAGATTAAAGGAAGAGGTAGAGAGTGTGAAAGCCCATTCTCTGTTGGCCTAGTTCCTAAGGAATCGTGCCTCTGCCTTAGGGCCATTCTCAAGTCTTGTTCAAGGATAAAATGATTTATGGATGGCCATAATTAAAAAGCAATGTCAAAAAGAAGCAGCATCAGCGTTTTTCATTTGCACTTACACATGAGCAAGAGCAGTTTAGTAAAATGGGTATGCTAGGGTTTTATATTCTCTGTCCAAAAAAAGGGCTGCCATCATGAGTGCTAGTGTTGGAGACAAGCCTCAATTCTGTAGCAGGAGCTGAGAAGGTTTTAAATTTTGATTGGTTCACCTGTCCTCATTTCAAGTACCTTTGTTATGGGTCCAGTGGATTATCAATGGGTGGCACCCTGGGTGTGTAAACTTGGGTAAGTGCGGTTTTGAGCATCAGTGTGGGCTGTTTCCCATCAGTGTCTTGGCTGTGGTTCTCAATGAGCTTGTCAGCTCAAGAATGGAACATTGGGTTGATTTAAGGTGGTTGGTTGACTTGATTTGGCAACTGTTCTTCCTCACTGATTTCATACTAGCTGGTCAAAAAGACATTTTCTTCTTTTGTTTTGGGAATGTGAACTTAATGAATCACAAATCAGGAGGAAAATGAAGACATGCTTATAGTTTATACGGTAGATCAGTTTAAAGGAATTAGTGAATAACATAGAAGTTCCTCAAATTATTGTTAAATAAATAAATGCATTAAAGTGTGTCTATGCCCAAATGGACTATCTGTAAATATACACTGTTACACCTGAAAATTAGTAGGTATGAACACAGCAAATGTTTGGAGCAGAGGGGGAGGAATGCCCTTATTAAGTTATTAAGTTGTGGCATGGCTTCTTTTAATCCCACTAAAATATCTTTTTTCCCAAATTGACTTTGGACTAAATCAGGTTCTGTTTCCTACTTGTTCAGATCATACCTGGCCAAATGCAACTGGGGCAGAGGTAAGAGGGATTTTGTTCAATTAAATTCAACAAACATTTATTGAATGTCTAATGAGGGCAAATCTCTATGCTTTGTGCCAGGGAGACACCAGAATAAATGAGGCATAACCCTACCTACTCTTAGGGAGTTTGTAAACTAATGTAAAAAACATATTTGTAGACAATCATCTGAAATCCAAGAGGAAATGAGATGGATGCTAAGTGGAAAGTATAAGCAGGATGGAATGACATGAGTGCCGTGTGTCCCCAGTTCCAATGACACTCCCTGACAGCCCACAGCAATGCTACACAGGCACCCATTTCTTGTATGATCTGAAGGCCCATGAAGGTTTGCATCTAGACAGGTCTAATCTAGGTCTACAGTCTAAGTCATGTCAGTCCTGACCTTAGGATCAGGGAATAAAAGGAGTGGTTTTCATCTATCACAAGCCAAGGAATAGCCCAGAACATTGGCAAAACCTGAAAACTTTGCAAGTTCTAGAGCAGGGCTTCTGGGCCAAGAATCCAGGACTGAGATGATGAGAAAAGGCAAGTCATGAACCATCTCAGCCATTTTTTCATCATCATAATCAAAAAAGGAAAGAACTTCAACAGTCTTACTAGGTAGATGCCAGACCCTATTTTAGTTCAAACTTTGGAATTAATCTCTCAAGCCATCTAACAATGGCCAAAATAGTGGTTTGTCCACAACAACATAACTGAACAATACTGCTCACTTATTTCCAAGTGCGTATCATGTGAGAAGTTTAGGTCATTAACAAAAAAGCACTAAGCAAACTCAGGCTACATGATCCTTTCAGCAAGGTAACTGATAATGGATACAACCGGGGCAGGCTATCATAAAACCACCTCTATCTACTTCTGTCCAAGCAGTGAAGTGCTTAGTTTTAATAGTCAAAAATCACGGCAGATACAGTTGACACTTGACCAATATGGGGGTTAGTGGTGGTGAAGCCCCACACAGTTGAATCCATGTATAACTTTTGACTCCCCAAAATTTTTTTTAAAGATTTTTATTTATTTATTCATGAGAGAGAGAGAGAGAGAGAGAGGCAGAGGGAGAAGCAGGCTCCCAAGGAGCAGGGAGCCCGATGCGGGACTCAATCCCAGGACTCTGGGATCATGACCTGAGCCGAAGGCAGACGCTTAACCATCTGAGCTACCCAGGCGCCCTTGACTCCCCAAAATTTAACTACTGATAGCCTACCATTGACCAGAAGCCTCAGCAATAACATGGGCGATTAACACATATTTTATATATTATATTCTATATTCTTACAATAAAGTAAGCTAGACAAAAGAAAATGTTATTAAGAAAATCATAAGGAAGAGAAAATACATTAACAGTACTGTAGTATATTTACCAAAAACAATCTGGTGTATAAGTGGACCCACACAATTCAAGCCCGTGTTGTTCACGGTTGGACTGCATTTGCACTTGCCTTCTACCAGGCTCCAGTGTCACCTCCTCTGTGCAGCCTTCCCTGATCCCCTCTTTTCTGTGTTCCCACTGCACTTTGTTCAGCATCTATTGGAGCATTGATCACCAGTTATGTCGGGGAAAAACAGCCATAAAACACAGAAATACTTTCACACTAGCTCAAGGGAAAGGACTGCCCTGCAAGGCTCTAACAGGCAAAGTCAGGCAAGGGAACCAAATGAGAGACAATCAGAGAAAATGGAAAATGGATTTAGAGAAACCAGACCTTATGTATCTGGCTCTCAGAAGCCCAGTGTTCTAATCAGCCCCAGGAACTCTCCTGTCTCTGCTTCACTCACTCACAACCAGCTTTCTCTTTTTGCCCAAGGCCCATCATGGTAGGCTGCTCGGAGCCCACAACCAGTAGACTAGTTACTACATCTCTTGGTTTAAGTCTTGAGAGAGAGAATTGGGTTTCTCACCAACCAACTGAATGTGGGGAGGAGATGCCACATGTTACAAATATGGTGCCTAGACCTGCCTCTCAGCAAGGCCTGTAAGTAGGGCAATCTAAGAGAAGGTGCCTGTGAGCATTGCAGGCACCCCAGAACATGCTCTCTCTCTCTCTCTTTTTAACTCTCTCTCCCCTGTCCCCTAAGCTGTAAATGCCATGGGACAATCAAGGATAATACTTGGCTCAAAATGTCTGAGAAAGAGAGGATTTGGATTAAACACTGGAATTGATGGTTTCCTAAATTCACCCTGAAGTATTTGGGAAATAAATAAATGTCAGTCTCTGAGAATCAAGAGAAAGAAGTCAAATCTAGCTGGGTTGGTTCCCACACTTGAAAGGCTTGGTTGGGTGAATTTACCCACACCTTGCCATAACTGGCATGGTGTGGGTGTATGCATTGTACCCTGATAAAAGCATAATTAGCAAGCAGCAGGAATCACGTTCTCTAGGAGAGCTCACCCTACTTCCTGTTTAACTTGCATAATTACCCACATCACAGACATTGAAATGACATGGATGACAGACTCTCAGAATGGATAAAGCCAGAAAGGCCCTTGGAAATCATTAACCCTCTCATTTTACAGAGGAGAAAACTGAGTCCCAGAGAGGGAGCAAATGCTTACAAAAGCCAAAACCAAAACCAGATGTCTCGCCTCTGAGAGCAGCCCCCCTTCTGTAGCATCATACTGTAGTGAGGACAGCGTCATCTGACCCAAGTGAAACCAGTTCCTTTGCAGGTACTGGAACTCCAGGCATGGTCAACAGTGTTGCCTTCACGTAGCTTTTCCAGCCCCATCCCTGATTGTCTCCAGAGTTGAAAATGCAATTTTAGTAAAACTGATTGCCACTCCCTGCAGCTGTTCCTTTCTTAGCTTTTTCCCTCCTCTGTCTTGTTCTGCCCACATTCCAGAACTGGCCCTTAACCAGGATAAAGAGCCTTGAGCAGCAGGAAGCAGGAACCAAAGGGGCAGTGGAAATTTCTGCTGGGTCATTAGTGGTCCCTAGCTGCTGGCTGGATTTAGAACATGCCTTTAAGTGTCTGGGTGGAAATAACCCAAAACCATGGAGAGTTTCCTTTGTGCAATTACTGGGACTAGCCATGCCACAGAATAGAAGGGTCATGCCCCATGAACTCATTTAAGGTTAGGTGTTTAAAACTTGGGTAACATCTCTTTGAGGGGAAAATGGATTCTATGATTGGTTCCCAGGCTCGTCTACTTAACTGATATTATAATTGACCTCTGTGTCCCAGAGTCTGGAAGCCAGAATCATTAAGGTCCAGGAGGGTTAAGTTTCTGTGTCTGTGGCATCCTCTGCTTCTTCCAATCCCTCCTCCAAATCCTCCCAGTGGCTTTGGGCCCCCAAGCTTCCCCAGATAGTGGAGTACTCCAGGTTTTGACAGCTGTCTGTCCTCCCTTTGGTCCCTCAGGGGAGTTGCTATCAACCCAGATTTTGGAGTAATGGGCAATCTGCTAGAACTAATCCACATGCATGTGTGAATGACTAACAGCCCCTGAAACAGTGGTTCTGACATGTCAGTGGGACATGTCTGTGGGCACTAGAACCACCTGGAGAGCTTATGAAAATGCAGGCTCCCAGACCCCACCCTAGAGGTGTGGATTCAGCAAGGGCTAGAGTGGAGACCAGGGAATTTGTGAGGGTTTTTTGTTTGGTTGCTTTTTTTTTTTTTTAATTTATTTGAGAGAGAGAGAGAGGCACGAACAGGAGGAACGGGCAAAGGGAGAAGCAGACTCTCTGCTGAGCAGGAAGCCCGACTCAGGGCTCAATCCCAGGACTCTGGGATCATGACCTGAGCCGAAGGCAGACGCTTAACCCACTGAGCCACCCAGGCGCCCCGGGAATTTGTGTTTTTTAACAAGCAGTTCAATTGATTCTAATGTTGGTGGTATGGATAAATACTAGACTAGGTGAAGTGCCAGATTTTTGTAATTCCAGGGTGATTTGATCCTTAGTGGGCAGGAAGAGTCACATAGAACAGAATCCAGGATTTGCGGGGCAGGGGGGTGGTGGACAAAAACAAGGCAAAAGCAAGCTACCGCTGGGTGAATTGTCTCTGTGCTTCCATTTCATCTACTGTGATATGGCATGGCTCAGCCATGAGAAAGCTCAGATACTATAACAACGAAACAATTTGTTGTAGATTTCAAAAGGCTTCCATTACTCAATCGTGAGGCTTGAAAACTTCTTGCCCACTTCACCCCCACCTACTCGTAACAAAGTACTCTCAGTTGTGGTATTTGACAGCCCTGCCCCCTGACATACAGTATAACAGAGAGATTAAGACCCCAGCCTGTAATGCTCAATACCATCAGTCATTCGGGAAATGCATGTCAAACCCAATGAGCTATCACTGTACATCCACTAGGTTGACCATAATCAAAAACAGGAAGATAACAAGTGTTGGTGAGGACATAGAGAAAATGGAACTCCTGGACGCTGCTGGTGGGGATGTAAAACGGCACAGCCACTATGGAAAATAGTCTGGCGGTTCCTCAAAAAGTTAAATATAGAGTCATCATATGGGGGCTTTACCCACCAGCAGCCTGGCAATGACTCTGAGCCAGTGGAGAGCTTTCCCTTCTTGGTTCCCATGACCATCAAGTTCTAGTCACAGAATGTCTTGCCTTGATTTAACTTGGAAATAGGAGAAATCATCACTATCTTATTATAATCAGTAGGGTCACCCAGAGGATTCTGTCCCAGCAGGTAAGGAAGTGTACTCAGCTATCCCCTTGGATCTTTTGGTTCACTCTTTAGACTGCCCCCCAACATGCATCCCCTTTTCCCTGGTACAATATAAGATCACAGGTTTTTTCTATACTAGTTCAATTCTTATGTTTTCAAGAATAATCTAGCTTAATCACATTCTCCAACATCTGCCTTCCTTCTTTAAGTAGAGAGAAATAAGTCTATACCCATGTATGTCTAGAAATCCTTCCTGATTCCATTGTTTTCCTCAAGCAGCATGAAAGTCCTAGGAAAAACCCTGGGATGTTTGCCAAGAATTGGGCCCACTGGATATTCAATATTGAATCAGATCATCACAAGCAGAAGATAAGGAAAGTCATCCCACAGGAAATATCCAAATTCCAGGCTCTTACCTTCTGGACACAGAATAGCCCAAGTAATCTGGCCTCCCCATGCCCTGCCTTCCCTCCCACATCAGGCTCCACAGCCAATCCCAGCTTCCTCCAGGACTGTGAGGTCTGTTCCAGGGAGCAGATCCAATTTGGCTGTTGTGAGAAGAAATTAGCCCTTCCTTTATGCCTACCAACGTTTGTACCTCCAGAAAACCAAGTCTGAAGCCCCAGGGTAGCCACCTGGAGCAAAAATCCCCCAGAAGAAATAGGCCAACCAGAAGAATATTGGGGGAGGTCTTAAGATCACTTTGATACCCTGGCAGTATCCATTTGTAGAACTTATCAGTACCTTCCCTCCTTCATTCCCAAGGTCGCTGGATTGAAGATCACGGAGTCATTCACAACATGATGTTTAATACAGAGACACAATGGAAGTTCTCCCACAAAACGACACAGAACAAGACTGAGTGGTGGGACAATGGTGTTCTCCCCCTCTGGATCACAGCCCAGAGACAGGTACTATCAGAAACCCTGGGTTGGCTTCCAGGGACATCGCCTCTCATTCCTAAGCATGTAGGATGGGGGTTAGGAGCTGTGACCTTGAGTAATGGGAATAATGATGATGTGCTTATTTAATAGATTTGATGGTAAGTATTAAACAAAATACGCATTTAGCCATTATCGATGGATGAGTCTCTATGAGGGCAGAGTCTGGCTTAATCATGATTGCACCTCCAGGGCTTACCATAGGGTCTGAACTCAGCAGCTCTTTCATAAATATCTGTTTATACACTTGCCTCAGACTTAACCATAAAAGCCCTTAAGAATGAAGTTGACCATTTAATGAATCTTCAGACCATGAAAAGCTCTGAGAACATTCACTTGAAAGGATTCCAGTGGCCACTTACTATTCCTTCAAAAAGGCAGAAATCAGAGCTGCATGTTTAAGTCCTAGCCCCAAAACTGCTGTCAGCTTTGTATTTTCCTAATCAGCTCCCACAGTCATCACTTTGGAGTAGAACCTCCTCCTCGTCTTCCCCAAGACACCAACCTTTGCTCCAAAGATCCCTTGGCACTGGAGCTTCATCTCTGTGCTCCAACATACACTGGGCATGTCATGCTACAAGGTGGTACTGTTGCAGCTCAGCATGCAGGCGGTGGACTTAGACTCCTGGAGCAAGATCTGGCCAGCTCCACCTTTCTCCAGCTGCGTGACCTTGGGCAAAACCCTCCGTCCTGTGCCTGATTTGCCGCACCCATAAAATGAAGTTTATCAGAGTCCCTGCTTCTTAAGCCCATTGGGAAGTTTAACTGAGATAATGCATGTAACATGCTGAAAAATAATGTTCAAAAACTATTAGTCATTAAAGGAGTCTGAATCATTTTAGCACTTCAGTTGGTCACTACAGCTCTAAGCCAGAACTATCCAATGGAACTTTCTTTGATGATAGACATGTTCTACTGTGCACTGTTCAACATGGAAGCCACTAGCCACATGTGGTTACTGAGTCCTTGAAATGTGACTAGTGAGACTGAGGAACCAAATTTTTAATTGCATTTAATTTTTTTTAAGATTTTATTTATTTTTGCGAGAGAGAGAGAGAGAGAGAGAACAAGCAGGGGGAGCAGCAGAGGCAGAGGGAGAAGCAGGCTCCACCCTAAGTAGGGAGCCCGATGCGGGACTGGATCCCAGGACCACGGGATCATGACCTGAGCTGAAGGCAGACGCTTAATTGACTGAGCCACCCAGGCGCCCAACTGCGTTTAATTTTTATTAATTTCAATTTAAATCTAAATACCACATGTGGTTAAGGGCTACTATATTGGACAACATAGCTCTAAATGAATCACAAGGGGTTGTCAATGACTCTACCTCAGCTTCATTTTTCCCTTAACTGTTGGGCTCTAGATTCCTTCCTCCGTCACATTTTTTTAACTTTGAGGCAAAGACTATGCAAATAAATTCTGTCCCCCCAAGAAAATACCATTCATAACACCTTCTATGTGCCCAGTACTGATTTAAGTGCTTTACATTTATTAATTTATAACAGTTCTTAGGTAGGTGTTACGATCATGCCCACTTAACAGAGCGGTGCCATAACTTCTCAAAAGTCACAAAGCTAGCAAGAGGCAAAGCTAAGATTTGAACTCACTCTGGGTTCAGCAACTCTTAACTCTTAACCATAACATAATATTAGTTCCTTGGCCAAAACATTCAACCATGGATTTCATAATGAATCACGTATTTGCCTTGCTCCTAGGGAGGTCTAGGTAGTCTTCATTAATTCACTGTTCAAAACCCAGGGCCTCTCTAGTCTCTTGCTATGGTATTTGTTCATTGGCATGAAGCTTCTGGTAGCATTCTTTCCTACAGTTTTTCTTATTCATGGTTCTTGTCTCATTGCCATTTATTTTCAAGACATTGTCTCCTTCTGCTCAATTCATAATCAGAGTGTTCTTCCTCTTTGCTGAATTCCTATGTGGTTGTGCAAAAACAGGATCTGGTGGAGGGCCCGACGACTGACAATATGCCATGAGTTTGGCAAGTGAAAGTCAAGCTGGTATATCTCATTCTACCATTGACATCTCCTGCCATGGGACAGGGCCATTGGCCAGGTCCTCGAGGAGTTGGCAGGAAAGCTGCTGCAATCAGAGCAAACCTGTGGCCCCAGGTCAGCCCCCCAGTAACAGCATACCAACTGGCCCTAAATGCCTTTCAGGGGCCTATCTATATTACCAGGCAGGACTATAAGGGAGTGGCCTGACCTGTATCCATCACTGGGAAAATCCATCCTTCTTCTGAGTATCTTCCAGGCGGGCTTTGTGGAGATTGATGCATTTACCTTTAAGAGGACTAAAATGTTTTCCTTCCATGACATTAATGCTGCCAGAGTCCATTGAGATACATAAGAATTGACATGCCCTGTGGATGATGCCTAAAAGATGGGATTCCTGGCCACCTCTGAGTCCATTATTCACAGTCCAAGAACATATCCACACTCCAGCAGACTTCACTAACGGTCAGGGTATGAACTGAGAGGCTCCATTTACAGCAAGCTCAGATTTTAAATGAGCATGCCTGATAACTGAACATGATTCATGGCTGAAGTGGTTCACCAAGTTCAGAAGTCCTAATCCTCAGAGAAAGGCAGGCAGCCATGACTTTAAGGTCCAGGAAAACCATAAAAACCTAGGGGCAGGGTGGGGGGAAGGGGCAACAGAGTGATGGGTATTAAGTGTATTAAGGGGGTATTAAGGAGGGCACTGGGTGTTATATGTAACTAATGAATCATTGAACACTATATTAAAAACTAGTAATGTACTATACAGTGGCTAACTGAACATAATAAAAAATAATAATAAATAAGTAATAACCTAGGGGCATGTTTCACTTCTCTATGGAGGAGCTATAGAGCCTATTAAGGAGTGAAATGGCAGGGGATAATCTGAATGAGATCCCCATGGCTGCCAAGAGTCTGTATCAGGACCATGATAGGCTACAACCAGGAGGGGATTTGGAGAAAGGGTGAGGAGGGCAGGTATAGTTTTCACTGTAAGCCAAGTCTCCTAGACAGTAGCTTCCAAACTTGGAAGAGCTGTGAGCTAGATGGTACCAGCTGCTTCTGCCTAGAGCATTAATAACAAGATATTTCATCCCAATATTGGCCAAAACCATGTCTTTATTATGCATCATAAAGGTTCTAAGAATAATAATCTGACCTCTGAAAGGGTGTGGGAGGGGGAGAAAATAGAATCTTGGCCATCTGGCTCCTTCCATCCAGTGACTCCTCTGGAGCACAGAAAAGCAATGAAAACACTCAGAATCAACCTTGACTTCTGAATTTCACATACATGGAGTCCATCTCTTTCCACCCAATCTCTTCCTAGAAGGAGGAACTAACTCCTTTCCCTAAACCATACATACTTCCCACCAAAGTACAACCATGATGAAATGTTCGAGGGCCTTCCTAAAACATGTGCACCTTGTGACATTCACTCTGTCCTAAAGGAAGAGATCAGACATAATGCAAAACCAAACTGAAACTTCTGTTCTAATGATTAGTTCTGAGGAGTTTGGCGGACTCTGTAAAAAAACCCAAGGATTTTGCCTATAGGAAGTACGAACTCTTATTTTAAAAAAAGCAACTTAAGAGCACATTGATGCAACACTACACTAAGGGAGAATAATGAACCTAATAAAACCAGCGATTTTCCAATTGCTATTGCTACTGGAAACACTGATTATGCTAATTAAAGGGTAGAATAGTAAATACCCACTCTTTTGCATCCAATTAAGTACTCAGATTATTTCTAAGAAGTATTTGTTGAAAATAGCACTTTTGATTATCACAGGTCCCAAATAAACAGAGTCATGTGAGGGGGGTGGTGTATACACACACCCAAACATAATTTCTCTCCAGAGCTTCTTTCATGGAACAGTATAACTCTTAAAATCCCTATGGGGCAAAGTTTAAAAAAACCACAGTTTCCTAAGACTACAGTTTGAGATATCTTGAAAGAAGGTGCGTGTTGAGCATACAGCACAAGAAAACAATTTCAAGTTGAGAACATCTGAGATTTAACATGCAAACATCAAGAAGTCAACTGGTTATGGAGAGCTGCCTAAGTCCCTCATAATGTCAATGTCAGCTTATTCTAGATAATAAAATAGCCAGTCAAACTATGTTCTACAAAATGTTGAAAGTTTTATCCCTCCAGCCAATTCCATACTTCAGAGCAAAGTCAATTTATATGTAAGTTAAACAAAGTACCACCGCTAAAAACTGAGAATTATGAGTAATGCCAATCAGAAATGCAATAAATAAATATTAGAGGATTTGCAAGTTAGAGCAACCATAGAAATTCTATTATCAGAAATGAAAATGTGTTGCCTGAAGAGTATACAAATAAGATGTTAGAATCCAAAAAAGAAAGAGCTTCTGTAACTATTTCCATAAGTTAATCAGGAGTGAGAATAGGATGGGTTTTGCACCCACAAAAGGAGATGTGATCCATGCATTCATTCAACATGTATTTAACCAAAAATTACCACCTACACTGAGCCATGCCTGTTCTAGATCCCAGGAAAAGAGTGGTCAATAAAATCAACACGGCCCCTGATCTCACGGAACTCGCATTCTAAGGGAGGGAAGTAGTAAAAAAGAAACATATTAAGATAAGTTCAGATTGGGTAAAGTGCTTTAGAGAAAATAAAACTAAATCACATGATAGAAAATGAATGCTGGAGGGCAGAGGGCACAATATTTCACCTATAGCAATGGATAGCAGAGCTTCTGAAGCCTTGAAAAGAATACTTTGTATTAAGACTTCTATCTTCAGGTGCTTAGGTGGCTCCATCGGTTGAGTGTCTGCCTTCAGCTCAGGTCATGATCCCAGGGTCCTGGGATTGAGCCCCACGTTGGGCTCCCTGCTCAGCGGGAAGTGTGTTTCTCCCTCTTCCTCTGCCCCTCTGCCTGCTTGTGCTCACACTCTCTCTCTCTTTCAAATAAATAAATGAAAATCTTTAAAAAAAAAAAGATTTATATCTTATTTCAAGTTTCCTAAAAGTAGAGCCTGAGACAGGGATTTGGTGCATATAGGGCATTGAGGGAGAGTTCTCAGGAGATGGGAATGAGGGAAACTGACAGGGCAAGGATTGAAGAAGATAAGTGAGTTGTAGTTGCAGTTAGAGACCAGCTTCAGCCTAATCCCACAGACAGCTCTGGAGCATGAATTGCACCTCCATGCTATCCCAACCTGAGGCAAGGAAGCTGGTCTTTTGTCCTCCCATCAGTCAATCACTGGCCATAGGCAGCTAGGAGTGAAGGAGCAGTATGGCACACCTTCCCAGGTGAGGCAAGATTTGGCCACTTGGCCGAAGGTAATTTTCCAGAACGTGGAGCAGCTGAAGTGAATGTGAGTGCACTGGCCCAATAAGGGGATCTGGGTAGAAAACCAACTGCATCCCCTAAAACTTCCAAATTGCTTTCCTGTTTTTCTCTCTCAAACAGTACATTGGAAGTTTTGTCATTACTCTTGGTTATACTTTTCTGCTCATGTATTGACCAAACAGCCACAATCCAGGTGCCATTATCCTCAAATTCTTCCTGGTCATTTATTCTCCGTACCAAATCAACATAGTGACACCAACACCATCCTTGGTTCTACTAAAACGAATGAACTTTTGTGTTTTTCAGAACATCCAAATCTTGGGTGATAGAGGAAGTGTCACAGTACAGCCTTCAAGTTAATAGCTTTGCTGAGGCAAAGGAAAGTACTTGCTCCCCAAATAAGTAGGTCATTCATTCATTAAATGAAAAATCCATTGAGTCCCTACTGTGTTCCATGTCCTGGCTGAGGAGCTGCTTTACAACAACAGGACTTATTTAGTGAGATGTGTCCATCTCATTGTTAACTCATTGGTGAGCAAACATAAAATTATTTTTTTTCCTAATAATTTTACCAAATTTTACCAAATTTTACCAAATTACCAGCCACCTTTCTGCTGGGGGGATCATTTAAGAATATTTTGAAATCATGTGTGTTGTTAAAACAACCTGATTTCTGGTCCAAAGCTTTCCTCTAGCCCTTACTCCTCCTCCCCAAAATTCTCAAGATCAAATCTCTTTGGCTCTGACTGGGACATGGGCCCAAGGCTGAACCAATTTCTGTGGCCAGTGGATGCAGTGTCCTCTGATTGGCCAGGCCACAGCCACATCCCACCTCTGAGCCAGATGTGTAAACAACACATCCCAAACGAGCCATGAAGCAAGGGCATAGTCTCTAGGGGAAGTCAGGGTTCTCTGAACCAGCAGAGGGGGAGTGGGTGCTGGGCAGGCAAACATATTAAGTGTTCAGTACACACATCAGGGAAGACTTTTTGGTGGTTTCCTTTACCTGGAGGCAAAGAAAAAGTGCCTACCACATGCCAAAACACAATCCCCACCACTTTATCTTAAAGTTATCTGGCTTAATCCTCACAAAAATCATATCAATTTTTTGGCATTTTACATGTAGAAACACTGAAGCTTAAGAAATTAAAGAATTCACTCACCATCACCAATACAGAAAGTACCATTTTTCCTCCATTCCAAGGAATTTTTTTTTTCCATCTTGCCACTCTGAAGTTGGAGTGCATCTTACAATCAGTGGAGTGTCATGGTTTAACTGGCAGCATTCTTCTTCTACTAGCACATAAAATAATAGCATGTCTTGCAACTAATGGTGTTATAGATTCGATGAGATCCTGGTGAAGCGAGGAATGAAGTCCAACACCATCTGACTCCAATGCTCACATGTTCTCTATGACTCTGGGCTAGGGCAGGGACATCAACAGGTCAGGCTTGACTTATTATGAAAAAGATATGAGAAACAGCCCTGACAGAATTTTCTTCTTATGCTTGCAGGGGAAGAAGACAGCATCATTCCACTATCCTGGAGGAGGTGTGAAGTACAAAGGGGAGGCTGTCCAGCGGTCCCTGGTGGAGTCTTACACTCACCCAGACAGCAACGAGACAGAGTGGAGGGAGAACATCGATATTGTCATGAGCTGGTTCACTAAGGAAGACTTTGACTTTGTGACTCTATACTATGGAGAGCCAGATAACATGGGACACAAATTTGGGCCTGAGACGGAGAAGAGAAGGGTGATTATTCAGCAAATCGACAGAACCATCGGGTACCTGGTGGAAGCCATTGAGAGACACAGCTTGACCGACCACCTCAATGTCATCATCACATCAGACCACGGCATGACCACAGTAAAAAAGAAGCCCAATGTCACTGAGATCCTCTTGACTAACTACATCAAGTTCAGGGACTTGGTCAAGTTTGATATCGTGGACTATGGTGGCATGGGGATGCTCCTGCCCAAACCAGGGCAAGAGGAAGCCGTTTACCAAGCACTGAAGAATGCACACCCTCACCTCAATGTGTACAAGAAGGAGGAATTCCCAGAACGCTTCCATTTTGCTAAACACAAGCGGGTCCTGCCAATCGTGATGTATGCCGACTCTGGTTATAACATCAATGGGGTGAGTTGATTCTAAAATGAATAAAGTCATCTTGGGTCTGGACAGCCTCTAGAGAGAAACAGTTCTGAAAAAAATTAAATCATAAGTTGTAATCCACTGTTTCCTAAGTGTTCCCCACTCCTAACCCCACATCCCAACCAACAACCCTGTCCTATGTCACCACTATGCAATAATGACAAACATCCCTCCCTGACCAAGGCACTGTCCAGTGCTGTACTAAAATTTTATCATTAGTTATTTCATTTTTTGTTTTCCCAACCCCTAAAGATATTCTTATCTCCCCCATTTTAATGAGGGATAAACCAAAGATAGAGAGAAGTGATTTGGGATTAGAAGTGTAAGGCTGAAGTTTGAACCCAAGCCTGTGTGCTTGATCATTATGCACAGATCACCAGTAGATTCACCAAAAAAAAAAAACCTGCCGGTTCCCCTTTGCATATATCAAAAATAATAATAATAATAATAATAATAAGCAACCCTGTTCACAAACAAAATTATACACAAATGCTCATATAGCGTTATTCATAATAACCAAGAAGTGAAAACAACCCAATTACCCATCAATTGACAAATGGATAAATGAAAATGGTATATCCATACGATGGAATATTTTGTTGCCATTAAAGGAACAAAGTACTGATACATGCTATAACTTGAATGAACCTTGAGAATACTATGATCACTGAAAGAAATTAAATACAAAGGACTACATATTGTATGATTTTTTTAAATGAATTTCTATTTAAATGAAATGTTTAGAATAGGCAAATCTATAGAGACAGGACACAGACTGGTGGTTGTCTAGAGCAGGGGGGGAGATGTCGGGGGAAAATGAGGAGTGACTGCTAAAGGGTACAGGGTTTCTTTTTGGGGTAATGAATGTTCCAAAATTGATTGTGGTGATAGTTGCACAACTCTGAGAAAAATTTAAAAATCATCAAATTGTGCATGTTACGTGGTACATTGTATGGTATACAAATTATATCTCAACAAAGCTGTTATGAAAAAATAAGCAAATCTAAAGAAGAAAATACCAAAATCAAGGCTAATTGTGAGACATAAGTAAGGTGGTCTGGTTTTTGTAAACTACCAACCAATAATTCATGGCAGAACAAAGTTTAGGTGATATCTAAACATCACATGACAGAAGAGCATCCCCTTGAAGAATGCTTGTCCTAGGCTACGGACAGGAGCTGAACATTAATAATCATGTCTGCAATCTGTATACTCTTGTACTGCTACAAATTCAGAGTATAACAGGTATAGGAAAGCTCTTAAGGTTATTGTTTAATGTTGGTGGAAATAGTCACAGTAAAATGCAACAATTTATTGATATTTTACTATCACTCACACGGCCCAGAACACTGAGGATGTTTGCCCAAAGCTAAGGTCTTGCCAAGGAGAGATTCTACAGTCACTGGCCTTTGTAAGCCTGGTTCATGATGTAACAAGTTGAGAGTGAAGTGAAGGGACTTAATGCAGTAGTCACAATCCCAACATAACCAACCAGGTTTGAGGGAACAGGGAACCTTCTGAACTGACCGTAAGGCAGAAGAAAATGCCTCTCACTGAGTACACTTCTCAGATCCCCATCCATCTGCCTGCTTTGGTGTGCACAGTGAAGTAGGTGTTACTCTTCTCTCTTCACGGTTGAGGAGCTTGCAAAGCACATGAGGCCATCACCAGAGGCACTATGTCTGAGCTTATTATTATTGTCAGTATTATCTTCTTGCTATGTCTAATGGGTATGCTTTCTTTATTCTCTTTCTTAAAGATCTTTCATTCCTTGCTCTTCTCTTTGGCACTTTAGAGCAGTGTCCTTCCTTGTCGTTTAAATTTTCAAAGATTTCATGGATCTGACAAGCATGACAATAAGGGACAGTTTTCTTTCAGGGGACTGGAATCTAAAATGGCTTTTTTGTTATTATTTTTCAGCGATTTATAATATATTTCAACAAAGGAGATCATGGCTTTGATAATGCCGACATGGACATGAAGACCATATTCAGAGCTTTTGGGCCAGATTTCAAGAAGAATCACCTAGCTGAGCCTTTTGACAGCATCCACATCTACCCACTCATGTGTAAGCTCCTGGGGGTTACCCCTGAACCCCACAATGGCTCCCTGGCAGTCACCCAGGAAATGCTTGTGGACTCTTATGACCAGCAGCCAGGTGAGATACAAAATCAACCAAAAGAAAATTGATAGTGTGTTCTGTCCTGAGAAAAGAATCAAAATTGGGGGGGGGGGGCAGAATAATCCTGTTTCCCTGGCAGCTTCGGTGCCCCCAGGGCAAGATAGCAGCAGCTCTAAACAGATAGAGAAGGAAGTAGGGAATCCCTCCACATGTTGGCAGCATTTCATATAGTGCCTTTGGGGCAAAAGGAAGGCTCTCCATAGAAAACATGAAGCAATAATCCTTCTGATCCTCAGAAATCACATGCAGTCTGTCCCTTGATGCCCCTTCTAGATACAGAAAAGCAGCCTTCCTTCAGCAACTCAGTCCTTGCTGGTGCCTAGAAGAAAGCTGCTCACAGGGGAGGAATGAAACCTTACTATTCCACTCACTGCTGAAAAAAGGGGAAAGGAGGTGGTTCCTGTAAATAAGGTTGCTAATTCTTAAGATTTCAAAATCTTAAATCTGGATGATATAAAGGAAGAATGCAATCATCTCTGAGAATTCAGTTGTTTGCAAACACTGGCCAGCTTTTCTTCTGCAGAGAGAGACTTAGATGCTGCTCGGTGATTTATTTATTTTACTTAAAACGTTTTAACTATGCTCAATTAGAACGGAGTACAAAGGACACCCTTTTCCCTTCTTCTAAGCTACTGCACACGATCTTCTTGTGAACCCCCAGGAAGCAGGCCATTTTGTAGGAATCTAATTAAATGAATGACAATTCACCAAATTATTGAGGCTTTTTTTTTTTTAAGTTTGGAGTTTTGCTAAAATTTTTGGCCCCTCCCCTGTCCCATAGCCCATTGGGAGCCTGGGGTTAGGCTGCCTGTCATCAGTTATTTATAAACAAAATGTCCCACCAACTGATTTTCAGCAAATTGGCTTTTTAGCAAATTGGTCACTTGGCAAAGTGGTCATTAGGAAAATGGGTCATTTGGTGAATAAGTCGTTTAGTAAATCGGCTTTCAACAACTTGCCCTACAAGGTTTCTCTACAGTGAGCACTTTCTTGGGTTAAATGTACATTTCATTTCCATAATTAATATTCACCAGAGCCTGGATGAAAAACTTCCTAGGGACCCAGGAGCAGCCAGAACAGCCTCTTAATAATCAGACAATTAAAAACCATCTGATATTTTATCAGGAGCAGAGACACGGAGGACATTGGCTCTCCAAAAGACAGTGTTTGGTCTCGCGATTGTCACAGGAGTTCTTGCAGTTCTGTTTGTTGCTAGCGTGACATACACAGCCATTCATCGGAAAAAGAAGTGAGTGTTCTTTGGGTTTCCCATGGTTAATCACTGCACATTGTAATAATCCACTTCAACCACTTCCTGCATGCCAAAGGGGATCCAGCACTTTGAGAACCCAGCAACCAAGGCCAGGTTCATGACTTGTGACCTGAGGAATCACGCAAGGCCCAGGGCTCAGAAGAGCCCCCAACTTGGTTTAATAATCTACTGGCACCATTTCAGAATTCTTGATTTTTTTAACAAGGACCCTGCATTTTCATTTTGTGGGCCTCCCAAATGACATACCAATTGTATTAGTTTTCCACAGCTGCCGTAACAAAGTACCACAAACTAGCTGGCTTAAAACGACAGATATTTATTGTCTCACAGACCTGGAGGGTAAAAGGCCAAAATCAAGGTGTTGGCAGGGCCAGGCTCCCTCTGAAACCTATAGGGGAGAATCCTTCTTTGCCTCTTCTAGCTTCTGGTGGTTGCTGGCAATCCTTGGTATTCCTTGGTTATAGATGCATCATTCCAGTCTCTGCCTCCATCATCACATGACCATCCTCTCCCTGTGTCTCTGTCTTTACACGGTGTTCTCTTCTCTTATATGAACACCAGTCATGATATTTAGGGCCCTCTGTAGCCAGGATGACTTCATCTTAATTATATCTACAGACTCTATTTCCAAATAAGGTCACCAGTACCATAAGGTCCTAAGTACCAAGGGTTAGGGCTTCCAACATATTTTCAGGGCGGGGTGGGGGGGGACACAATCCAACTCATAACACTGGTTCTGCCACCAATCAAAGCATTACAGAGCCCCAGTGCACCTCTTTCTCTATCTCAATAATTACATCATTAGACTGAGCCTCCTGCATTCCTTATTAAACCCAACCCTGACCATTCTTCTGCTTTAACATAGCTCCTATCCCAATAGAACGGGAGCCTCCTGAACACTATAAACAGCTTAAGGAAAGTCAGAACTTTACTTAACCTTAACTCCATTACAAAGGCTACATTTAAAGTAATTTATATTTGAACTATAAAAATTTCCTATAAGTTGAAACACGACCTATAAAGGTCTCTACACCCTGAAGCAACATTTTAAAAAGAAATCAATTGGTCCTTTTCTAAAGAAACCATTAGCTATAGGAGAGATAAAGGAAAAACTTCAAGGTACTGATTAAACTACCATGCCCACAGCATAATTTCTAAAAAGCAACCACTCCATACAGTTAAAAATGTATTAGGTGGTTGTGGTTGTTATTATTATTATTATTATTAAAAGCCTCAAATCCAGAAGCCAAATCTTTAATACAGCATGTGCACATACACATCCCCTTTTGCTGCTGGCATGGCCATGGGATGTGTCCTAAAGCTTCTCTTCATATAAACACACCCTGAAATTTTTAGTTTTTGTGTTAAATGTCAGTCCTAATCTTCACTTACACCTGAACACACACCTATGAGGTCCCTGGGATGTTAAAAATGCCTTCAGTGCCTTGATTCTTCCAGATTCAGATCTGAAATGTATGACTTTATGACCTTTCTCCCTCCCAAGAGCCCACACACCAAAATAAAGGTTTCTTCTGTGTGCAGGTCAGTGCTATGGCCCACTTGGGGTCCTTTCCCAATCTACCTCCCATCTATGGCATCAGGAAAGCCTGAACCAGACTAGATTTACTAATATCTTAAAAAACCACACAGTATTACTTACTATGGCATTGACTGTACATGCCCTTTTGCTTCTCAGAAAAAAAGCAATTAATAGCTATTATACGTGTTAACGGAATAAGCCTAGTATTTATGAGTTTGACCCTTTCCCATTTGTTTTCATTGTCTATTGCAGGCAGAGAGCTGATCAAAACAGCAAAAGTGAACCAATCCGCCTGGCCCAGTTCTGAAGCATCATTCCCTTGGGACCAAGACTCAGCCCTGGTTGAGACTCATTGTCATATCTCAGATGATTCTACCTCAGGATATTGTGACTAAGAGGATTTCTACAACATCAGACCCAGAAACCATTAATTCTGTGTAAAAACAGCAATAATCACAGTCCACCCTCTCTATTTAAATCAACAGTGTCAAGGGAATAAAAGACAAATCATTCTTATGTTGGAACCTGTGCTCACTTGGTGCTGGTGTTAGAACAAGAGATATGAGAATAAATGCATTCAATTAGAATTAATTCTCCTCTCTTGTTCTCATAGCTGAGCAAGGCTCAGTGTTTTTCATCTGAAAGGGGTAATAAGATTTAATCTGCCCCCTCATCTACCTTCTGCAAGTATATTTAGCAAATTAGCTCTGGACTCTTCCAAATGGAGTTTTATGAGAGATGTGCTAAAGTAAACGTGTTAGACTTTGAACACAGCTCAAACTCCAGAGGCAGCGCCATGGGTTGCTGTCTATCCTGCCTTTCACTCGAGACACAATAATGCCTAATGGAAATCATTATTTTTGTTTCCCTTTCTTCCCCATCCCCACCACCCCCAGCAGCCCTCTTACTCTCCATCCACATTCCTTTCCCTACAAGGTCAAACTTCTACTGTAAGTCCTCCTTAGTTAGGGGAGCTCACCTGCACGGCGCGTCTACACATACTTGTCTGATAATTAGTCCTGTGCCTACTCCCCCGCGCGAGCCCCTGACCCTCAGGGGCCACTCCTGGTTTCCCTCACAGTTGCATGCCCTGACAGCACTGGGCACGCAGTAGGTGCTTAATAAGTGTCTGGTGAAGGCAAGACTGGATGGGTTAAGGGCGGACCCGAAGGACGGAGGAGTGGGGGGTCCTGCCTCGTGTCGAGGTCATGGAGAGGACGTGACCTCAGGCTGACCCTGCCAAGCTCCTCGCCCCCTCCCCGCTCTGGAGCGCACCTCAGCGCATGGTTCGCCGTTTTGAGGTCGCCGCCCAGACAGGGCACCGCGCTGTGGAGAGCACGCGGACCGCAGAGGGGACTAAACCCCACCACGGCCTCCAGCGGAATGTGTAAGATTCTGGCGGGGGGGCGCACCTCACAGGCCTGCACTCATCCTGTGGCGCCCTGGTGGGTCAGGTCTGAGAACCTACGTATCCTCGCCCATTAACCGCGCCACCTACCCAACCACCCGGAGCCGCGAACCCGCACCTTGACTTGAAGGGGAGGCGAAGGCCTGCGGCCCCCAACCCTCCGCCTGAGGACACAGACTTGGAACGTGAGGGCAGTCAGCCTCCTTCGCTCCCAGGAGCGCAACAGGGAGGGGGCTACGCGTCCGTCCACTCGGACCCCGCCGAGAAAACCCTCGTGAAGGCGCGAGAACAAAAGAAGGATTACCTCGCCCTTCGCCTGACTGGAAGCTACCAGAGAGCCGGTGCCTCCCGCCTGCCCTCCCTTGGCGCCAAAGCCCTGACTCCGCCCTCAAGCCTCAGGCCCCGCCCCAAGCCAACCCTGCCCCCGCCTCCCACACGCCCAGCCGTACCTGGCACCGCCCCCAACCCGCCTCCCCCGCCCCCGCTCACCGCCTCAGCCCCGCCCCTCTGCCGCCCCGTCTCCCGGGCAACGCCGCGGCCCCGCCCGCCCCGCCATGGCGCCCGAGGAGATCGCGGAGGCCGAGAGCGTGCTGCAGAGTTTCGAGCGCCGCTTCCTGGCGGCGCGCACACTGCGCTCCTTCCCCTGGCAGGTGGGCGGTGGGGCGCGCGTAGGGCAGGCGGGAGGTAGGGCGGGCGAGGGGCGGCTGTGGCGGGGTGGGGGCGGGGCGGGTTCCGGCGCCCGACCCCCTCCCCCCGCCGCGTGATATTCTCGGCTCCCTCGCACTAACGGGCCGCGCGTCGGGTCCATGTCCCCCGGGCTCTGCCGGGGGCCGCGCGGGCTGGCGGCGGGCAGCAGGAGGCACACCTGCGCGCTCTTGGGGAGCCCAGCCTGCACTAGGCCTTCTGCTCCCTCCCCTGGCCCTTCCCGCCCTCGACTGCCTTTGCACACTGAGTCCACGAATTCAAGGAATGCGGAGTTTCCTCCTAACTCCCTTTGTCACTCGGGAGTTAGGTCAGGGACAATTCACGATAAATTTCATTACTTTTGTTGTTTAGCTAGTTGTCATTCTAGCCATTGTTCCTGCGCATGTAAACAGTCAACGTCCTCAGGACACCGGGAGACCAGTTGCAATGAGGGCAGTGACCAAATCACAAACACCCACACTCCCTCCCCCGCCAGGCCTCGGTGTTCTCATCTGTACCGTCAGCATTGGACAAAATCCTCTCAGAGGCAGTTTGAGGCTCTTATGCCTGTGATGGAAGAGACAGGGAGGTACAAAACAGGCCAGAAGAGAGACGAAAGAAGTCTCACCTCCCCTGCCCTGGAGACCTGCACAGGCAAATGACCATGGCAGCAGGTTCCTTCTGCCAATGCAGGGGCTCTAATGATGCTGCCTCCTTCATAATTCATGTGCGGTGAGCTCATTGGGATGACTCAGATTGGGTACATATTCCTCCCCCCAAGTCTGCCCCATCTTAAGGGGTGGTGGTTAGTCATTTGTGTCTCATTGACCTAACCCATTTAGCATTCTGAGAGATCTTTCCGGTCAGAAAGGAATATGTAATTTTTTAACCCAAAATGTAAACCTTCATAATAGCATCAGTGGGTCCCAATTCAATATCGACTATAATTATTCACATGAAATGAGTGCTTACTCTGTACCAGGCCCATGATAAATGCTTACTTAGACTGGCCTACAACAGCCATGCAGGGGGTACTATTAGTACCATTCACATTTGACCAGAAAGATGGCTTGATTAGTAAAGAAGTAGAGTGTAGCAGGGGGGAGCTCAGGCCTGGGATCCAGCCTGCCTGTTTGAATCCTGGCCAACCCCCATACAAGCCGTGTGACCTTGGGCAAGTGAATACATCTCTCCTATACCTTAGTTTTCTTACTAAATGGGGACTACAGTGATGATGCTGGTGTCAGAATTACAGGAGATTGAAGCACCTGAGGCAGTGTCTATCTAGCTCATGGTAAGTGACGTGGGTGTTAGCTAGTATTTTTATTCCATCACCAAATATTTACTGAATGCCTTCCATGAGCCAGGCACCAGGAATCAGCAGTACACATTACAGATGAGGCCCTGCTTGGATGGGAGAGCCAGAGAATAAACAGGTAAATGAATAAGCAAGAAAACACCAGGAGATGACAGTGGCTGTAAAGTCAATAAAACAGGGAAATGTATCATCAAAGTAGGGGAGTCAGGAAGGCCTCCCCCAAGAGGTGACATTTGAGCCAGAACCTGAACAGTAAAGCAGCCTGCTGTGGGAAGGCCCTGCCAGTGAGAATAGGCTGCTGTGGTTGAGGAATGACAAGGAGGCCAGGGGTGGTGGCAGATAAGGTCAGAGAGAGGGGCAAGGGCCAAGGTTTATAGGCCTTTTAGAGCCTAACTCACTCTGGAGAAATGAAGTGATTTGCCTGATACCACACACCAGCCAGGGCCAGTATGCCTACTTCTAGAGCCTGACCTCACCGCTGGGCTGGAGTTCTCTGTCAGAGAAGACAGCATAACCTTGCCTGGCCTGTGTGTCCATTTTAAAGATGTCAAGTTCAAGGTGAGCCCATCAGGTGTCAGTGTCATGGCTCCTCCCGTAATTCCTGGTTGATCATTTCAGCCTTGGAGCTGCTCTGTGACCCAGGTGAGCCTAAGCAGCCAGGGCTAACACAAACCAAGAGTCTGTCTTCTGATGTTCTTTCTCTGACTCATCGAGGTGTGTAACCCAGGACTTCTCAAGTTCAGGGTTTCAGCCAGCCTGTGGCTTCCCCTTCCAATTGGCCCGAGGTCCCTGAGGAGAGATCACTTAACACTTTGCTAACATGTCCTATTGCATGTTTAATGTTCCTGTGAAAATGCCCTTGAGATTTTTCTCTCTCTCTCCCCTCCACTCTCTCTCTGAATAGAGCCTAGAAGAGAAATTAAGGGACTCATCAGGTCCTGAGCTGCTGCTGAATATTTTGCAGAAGGTAAGAATCAGAATCACTGGGTCGCATCACCAGCCTCCTGACTTGCCCATGAAGACATGACAGAAACACAGTGGGCGCGCTTGTATCCTTTAAAAAGAAAGACACTGCATTTGGGTAGCAGCACCTCAGGCAGCTCTGACTCTGTTGTTTTCTTAGATGAAGACATTAGAATATACAAAAATCTGCATGAGAGGAGGGAATCTGGGAGATTTCTTTGAAACTATCCACAATGAAAACCAAGATGACAGCTATGGGAACATCTAGCATTTGGTAGCTACTCAAAGACTTTCTTCTTTACATTTACATTTAAGGAAAAAATAAGGAGGCAAGTCTTGCCTACTCGTGTCTCTTCTAGATGTAGATATGCCTGCTTTTCTGAGGTAGGGTTTGAATTCTAAGGTACATCTGGACAAGGGTAGAGGTAAGGCCACCACTCTGCCTGGCCTTGCCCCATCCTGACCCTGGCCATGTGGATCAAGTGGAAATCACGCTGCATCCTGGCTATGAACCCTCTTGAGGATCGTGAACCCTTCTGAAAACCCAAAGCTGTAGACTCTCCTGTTCTCACCCCACCCCCATAAAAAGGAGGACCAGAAGAATACATTTTGTATACAAATTCACGGGAGTTATAGACAGCCCTCCAAGCACCAAGCCCATCCAAGAAGCCTAGGTTAAGAATTCCTGTGTGGAGGGTGAACCAAGATTGTCTGACCACCATATAGGAAAGATTCAGCCATGGCTAGTGGAGGCTTGCAGGGCAACCCAGTCATTTACGACTGTGAGCTTAGAGATTCTGAGGTCCTTGTGCAGCAGCCCACTCTGATTTTCATCCTGAGGCTAAAACCTAACACCAGCCAACTAGAAAGCCCCTGAAGGGTTGTGTGGGTATTTTGTTGCCCTTGACTAAAAAAATCATGTCCCTCCACGTGACCTGGCCCCACTCTCACTGCCCTGTTGCCTTGCCCTCCTTCCCAAAATGCCAGGCCATGCCTGCCTCAGAGCCTCCACAAACTATCCCCTCTGCCTGGAACCCACTCCCCATGCTCTTTGATTTTTCTAGACATCAGCTGAAGTACCACCCCTGAGAGCCACCTTCCCCTCCACCACATCCCAGGCAGAGTCCCCATCTTCCTCCGTCCCAGCCATCCTAGCACTCATCCTCAGCCTGGCATGTGAGCTCCAGGAGAGCAAGTGCCCAGTCTGCCTGTTCCCACTATTTGGGCTCTCACCTTTTCCACAGAACCAGACAATCCCACAGTTGTCCCCACTAAAAACTAGTTCATGCTGCCTGCCCTGGGAAGGGGTGGCAGAGCACTTTCCAGCTGCTATAACAAAATGCTATTGACTGGGTGACTTAAAAACAACAGCAATTTATTTCTCACAGTTCTAGAGGCTGGGAAGGCCAAGATCAAGGTTCCCCAAAATTTGGTGTCTGGTGGGGGGCCCACTTCTTGATTCATAGATAGCTGTGTCCTCACTGTGGCAGGACTGAGGGAACCCTCTGGGGTCTCTTATAAAGGCACTAATCCCATTCATGGGAGCTTCACCTTCATGACCTAATCACTCCCAAAGGCCTTGCCTTCTAATACCATCACATTGGGTTTTAGACTTCAACATATGAACTGAGGGGACCCAAACATTCAGTCTGTAGCAGGGCATTAGCTTGGGTCCGTGTGATCCATGTTCTACCCAGAATGTTCTGTCAGCCTATGCCACTGTAGTGGAGAAATTTTTTTAGGAAAGGAATTGTATCTTAAGACTTACTGTTTCAGATGCATGAGGGTCACCTGAACCCAGAACCCTTGTGTCTGTACACATCTTTTCTGAGGGATCAAGTAATGGGGGTTGCCTTGTATTCACTTGAAGCTCATGGGAGACTGATGGCAGGGTCTCTCCAGCAACTCACATTGCGTCCTTTGTCACAGACTGTGAAACATCCTCTCTGTGTGAAGCATCCGCCATCAGTGAAGTATGTCCGGTGCTTTCTCTCAGAGCTCATCAGAAAGGTCAGTAATGGGCACTGTCTGGTAGCCACACAACACCTGGGACTTGGCTGGCTCTCCGAAAGTGGACTGTGCCTGGCTTTGCCTGTTGGAGCTCCGATTTGTCCCATGCCCTTTGCCTGCTCTGCAAACCCCAATATGTCAGGGGCCTCCCTGTTTAACTGTTCCCAGCTGGGTTCGACCAGTCAGAGGCTATGGGGGAGCAGGAGGAAGAGAGACCAGGGTATCTCTCCCTCTGTGCTTCAGGAGGTCTCCAGCAGCAGCTGCATTTCCTCTGTGGTCCCAGCCCCCCTTCGCCGCCCCCCCAACCTTTCTCCCCTAGCCCGCCTGCCCACTTCTGCTGTTGCCGATCTCTGGATTGCCACACTGCCCTCTATTGGATGTTTTAGGTCTTGCAATACCTTTGTAACTAGCTCGCTTTACCCTCTTCTCCCTAATGGGCTATCTGATGTGGACTCTTTTCCTGACTGATACAGGATGTATTTTAAAAATGAGCCCACCCTTCATTCTTCCCCCGCCCCGCTATCTTCTTCTTCTTTTTTTTTTTTACGGACTCTTAAAAACAAACAGGGTTCTAGAGGGGAAGGGCGTGGGAGGATGGGTTGGCCTGGTGATGGGTATTGAGGAGGGCACGTTCTGCATGGAGCACTGGGTGTTATACGCAAACAATGAATCATAGAACACTACATCAAAAACTAATGATATAATGTATGGTGATTAACATAACATTAAAAAAAGAGTAAAAAAAAAAAAAAAAATGAGCCCAAACTTGCTGGGTTTCACATTAGGCTGGACCTCAGAGAGGTGATTCCTTAGTGATCAGCATCAGACCTGCTGTGTTCGGCCACTGAATGCATGGGCCATGTCTCACCCAAGCTTAGCATGTGAAACATTCCTGGCTTCTCTGTTGCCTCCCCACCTGATTCTCCCCAATATGTGCATCTAGTCATGGCCTGCAGGTCTCCCCAGAACCACCAGAAGCATGGCCGCCCTGCTGCTGCCCCTGTGAAGGGCACGACAGAGGCTTGCCCATTGATGAAGCCAACTGTACCATGCAGAGTGCCCGTCCTTGTGGCTTTTGCCCGGGCTCACTTAAAAGCACCAGTTGTTTGATCCATCCACAGCATCATGATGGAAGGGCAAAGCTCTCTGTCACCGTCACATGGCAGCTCATGCAGTCCCATTTCTGCTGCCCTAGACTATACCTCACCATTGCCCTCTCTATACCTGAGATACCCTCCAGCTTCCCTACCAAATGAATTTTTTGTATGCCAGGTGGCTTGTATTAAGTCAATCCATCACAAATCTCCTATCTAAATCGGTAAAAATCCTCCAGCCTTTTTAACAAGTCAGAGTAAAAGTGAACACATGGAACCTTTGTTTGATTCATGAGGGTCAACCTAAATGTCTTGGCTGAAGCTTTTGCTCTGCCCACCCCCAGCACGAGGCTGTCCACATGGAGCCTTTGGACGAGCTGTACGAGGCATTGGCAGAGGTCCTGATGGCTGAGGAGCCCACCCAGTGCCACCGGAGCTATCTGCTGGTAGGAGATGGGCACCCTCCCCACACAATCCAGACATCCACCCCTGTACACAGAGTTGAAACTCAGACTCCAGTCAGCCTCAAGTGGGTGCAAATCCTGACCCATCAGCTCTGAGATCTTAGAGGAGGTCAGTTAACTACCCTGAGCCTTGGTTTCCCCTTCAGTAAACCAAGCATTTCAATACATTATAGTGCCTCATTTATGGGGTGGCTGGGGGTTAAGTCAGGTGATGCACAAAATTGCATAGTAGAGACCTGGTGCTCAGTCCTCAGTAAATACTTCATGGATGGGTGTTACAGGAGAGCATTTCTGAGTGTTTCTAGTTGCCATTAGGCCTCACCCCTGGTCCCTCACACCCCCGATGACTAGAGCAGCAAGTTCTCTCCTCCGTGGGCCGTGGTTCACAGCTGGTACCTGCATTTCCAGTGAATGCTCGGCTACTGGGGTTCTGTCCTCAGGCCTGTCATGTGCCCCATGACACAGACACATGGAGCACACAAGTCTTGTGTCTATGGTTTGCCCCCACTTGTTGATATTTTGGCTTCACTTAGTTTTGTTGAATGTTGTCCATATCTCACTACTCTGTTTGTATGTGGGGATTCAGGAAGATTCAAAACCACACTCTCAGAACCCCCAGAGTGCTCCCCTTGATTTGAGAGGTAAATCAGAGCATGTCACTCGACCACCCAGAACCTTCCAGTGGCTGCCCTTCGTACTCAGACTCAAATCCTAGTTTCTCACGTAGCCTGCCATGCCCTGCATGCTCTGCCCCAGCCTTCCTTCTCATCTCGTTCCTCTTGCTCTCCCTGTGCTCCACATCCCTGGCATTCTTTGTCTTCCTTGAACTCACCAACTGAAATGTTGCCTCAGGGCCTTTGCACATGCTGTGCCTGGAATGCTCTCCTCCTAGAACCTCACATGCCTCACTTCTCCTTTATACTCACATCCCAGGTTACATGACACATCAAAGAGGCTGTCTCTGACCAATCTATCTGAAATAGACCTCCTGTTCTCTGTTATCATGTAGTCCTTTTTATTTTGTTCATAGCCCTGAAAAACTGAGAAATTACTTTGTTTATTATGGTTTTATCCCCCATTGGCATGGAAGTTCCATAAGAACAGGGAATGACTTCATCTTGTCACATCTGAGTCCCCAGCACCGTAGTAGATGCTCAGGAAAAATGTGTGGATGAATGAATGAACAAACGACTGCTCACAGTACTCCAGACACCGGAGTCTCCTATATGAGTTTTGTGAGCTCAGAGATAGCCAGAAACCACCCCTGGGTGACGGCATGTTGGAGGTGCCATGCTCAGAAGCCCCGCTTTGGAGAACACATTTCAGGACTGCATATTCCATGAAGCCCTTGCCAGCAAACCACCTGCTTTGAGGGCAACAGGAAACTTCAAAGACCAGAGAATTCCCAAGCCCCAAATGTCAGGTTGAATTGAGGAAGGCCCCACATGCTGAGACTTTCCACATATAGGTCATGATGCCAGGGAGTTGTGACTTTTTGTTGTTGTTAATAATTACAGATTCACAGAAATTGCAAAAACAGTACAGAGAGGTGCCCTTTCTCCAGATTCCCCCACTGGAAACATGGGACCTGACTTGTATGGCATTACAACAGGGACACCGGTGTATACACCGAGCCTGTGTAGGTGTACCTCATTTATCACACATGCAGGCCCGTGTGGGCACCACCACAATCAAGATACTGACCTACTCCGTTACCATAAAGACCTCCCTCAGGCCTCCCCTGTCCCCGGGCCCCTGCCAACCCCACCCTGGGCAGCCACTGATCTGTTCTCCCTCTCCACAGTCCTGTCATTTTGAGAAGGTCAGATGGATGGAATCTCACAATGTGTGCCCTTCTGAGATTGGCTTTCTTTGTGCAGCGTTAACACCCTTGAGACCCATCCAGGTAGTGCATACAATGACAACCTGCTCCTTTCCATTGCCATGTAGCATTCTGTGGCAGGATGTTCCACGGTCTTATCTAGCCATCCACCTGTTGTGATGTTTTTCTTTTTAAGATCAGCTCCTTGTCTCCTGGTAGCAGGATTAATTCTCTCCCTGTCTCGGCCCAGCCTTCCGGAGACTCGGTCACGCTCTCTGAGAGCACAGCCATCGTTTCCCATGGTACCACCGGCCTGGTCACGTGGGACGCTGCACTCTACCTCGCTGAATGGGCCATAGAGAACCCAGCCGCCTTTGCTCACAGGTGACCTCGGGGTGCAGGGCAGGGCAGGGAAGCCGGTTTTCCCCAACACGGTCTCAGACACAGGCCCCCTTCTCCCACCTAGGACTGTCTTAGAGCTCGGCAGTGGAGCTGGCCTCACGGGCCTGGCCATTTGCAAGACATGCTGTCCCAGCACATACGTCTTCAGCGACTGTCACAGCTGTGTTCTTGAGCAGCTCCGAGGAAACATCCTTCTCAATGGCCTCTCATTGGAACCAGACACCACTGACCCTGAAAGGCACCCAGGACATAATGCCCACGACACAGAGAGCCCCAGGGTGACGGTGGCCCAGCTAGACTGGGATGTTGTGACGGCCCCTGAGCTGGCTGCCTTCCGGCCAGACGTAATCATAGCAGCAGGTACTGCCCCCCCCCCCGCCCCGCCCCAGGGCAACTGGAGTGACTCCTCCCAGCTCTCAGCTCTGGGAAGGGGACAGTGCACCCTGCTAGGCAGAGGAACGATGAGACTTGTAGAAGGGCTGTTGTGGGCCTTCAGGGTAACATCAAACCACAGGGCATGCCTCTTGGATGCCCTAAAGCCACAGCTCTCCCGTTTGACACAGTGGCCACATGTACTCCTGTTAAAATGGTTCCATCGGATAAATGAACCCAGCTTTTCTCAGCAAAGCCTGAGATGGAGAGAACAGGCCCCAGGGCACCAAAGCCATCTAACCTATTAGCCAGGCTGCAGCTGAGTAGAGAAATTTTTATGTCCCTCTCTAGAACCTGAATGAAATGGCCAGAGCAGCGCCATGAAGCAAGGGAGCTGAACACCAGCCCTGCCTCCACCACCACCCAGTCTTCAGATGTGGGGCTGAAATGGCCCCGGCAGCCCTATCTTTTCAGGGCTACGAGGGACAAGCATGATTCTCCCAGGACCATGTCTGATTCCTATGCATATCACAGACACCCAGCCCTGGGCCAGACCTAGGGTCAAACCACAGTGGTGTCCGAGTCAGGAAACAAGCTCTGAGTGCCCCCACCCCTGTGAGCACTTGCTTCTATCTCTGCATATGGCTCTGTTGTCTGATGTTTGCACATCTGACCCCAAGGGCTCTGCCTGCACGTCTCTATCCTAGGTCCATGCCCCCATGTCTTTCAGAGATGAGCCCCACATCTCATCTCTGAGGGAATAAAAGGGGGAGGGAGGGGACCAGCCACTTCGGGTGCAAGGCAGAGTCCTTGAGACAAGGGGTGTTTGGCCAACAGCCGCCTTGTCCTCCACCAAGCTCACCCAGTCCCCTGCCAAGCTCACTCAGTCCCCTGTCCAGCTGACAGTGCTGTGCCTCTGATCCTGGACCACAGCCCTGAGGCCCACAGGCCCACAGTAGCCAGAACACAGAACCTGAGCAGCACCCTCCCATGTAAGCATGCTGACAGGGAGCAAGTTTGTCTCCCCTGTCCCCCAGTGTAGCTAACAGAACAGTAGGCCCCTGGAAGCAAGAACTCTGAGACAGAGAGTTGGTTGGGGTTTCTTTCATTAAGCGTCTTCTAAATAGACCATAGGCAAAGAATCAATTTTTTTTTTTAAAGGAACACCAGTGAGTCCTGGATATTTTCCATTTCTTGCAGGGTCTTTCAGCAGCTTTTTTTTCTCTCATAAGAGTTTTCCTTTTTAACCACATCTTCTTTGTGTCCAATGGCATGATTCTAATAAAACTGGTTTCCAGGCCCCAGCCCTGCTGCTGAGGTCAGTACAACCAGGCACCCTCTTTTCTGGATCCTGAATCCTGGAGTGAGCCCCTTTCGGTAACCTGAGATTTTTCATTGCAGATGTGCTATATTGCCCAGAAACTGTCATGTCCCTGGTCAGAGTCCTGCAGAGGCTCTCTGCTTGCCTGAAAGACCAGCAGGCTCCTGAAGCCTACATTGCCTTCACCGTCCGCAGCCCTGAGACCTGCTGGCTGTTCACCAACGAGCTAGGTGAGCCATGGGCCCGGGAGGGGCTGCTGTCTCTGCGAGGCTACCTGGGCCCCACACAGGACTCCAGAACACATGACGTGCTGGGTCCTCGACCCACTACCCACCCCTTGGGTGGTCAGCGGAGGAGGCTGGGCCAGGGAGCTGTGCTCTGAAGGGGAAGAGGCAGTTTATGCAGCAGTCTTAAAGGTCAGAGACCAGCAGTCCTACTGTGTGTTTAGAGCACGTTTCAAGGGCCTTCAGAACTGTTTTCCTGGTCTGTAGAACAGAGAGGAGAGGATGGTGGATGCCAGTGGGTGTCAGGGTAGATAAGTTCTGGCCACACAGTAGTGCGGTGCAGGCTCTGGAGCAGATCCCACCTGCGCTGGTGAAGCTGGGCCGCCACTCACCTCCCCGTCTTCATCTTTACAGCGGAAACATCCACCTGGGACGTGACCCAGGGACTGGCATGCAGGGAGCACTTGGGAACATGGTAGCTGCTATTATCGCTATATTAAGCACCCAGTAAATGGAAGAAAAGCAGGGAGGACTCTGGAGGGGGGGGGGCTCTGCCATTTACACCCCAAACTGGCACTGCTGTCGCCAGGTACCGCTGTGGCCAGGCACTGTCCTCAGACCTGATATGCCAGCCCCTCTAGCACCAGGGATGGGTATGCTGTCATCCTCCAGTCTCATCCATGGAAACTCTGGGGTGCAGGGGAGCTAATGACTGCCTGAGCTCCAGAGTGGAGCCAGGCAGCCAACACCCGCCCTCCACTCTCCCACTCCACAACCACTGGCCACAGCCCTGTAGTGCCTGCCATGCACCAGGCCCAACCAGGGCTTTCCACACACAGCCTGGCCACAGTGCAGGACCATGTTTGCCACAACCCGCCCCCCCCCCCCCGCCAAGCACAGCCCCACCGACAATCGCCTCTGCAGGCAAACAACCCCTACGTGTGCCCGTGTCCCATGGACAGAGTGCCCTGTAGCTTTCAAAAAGAATGAAGTCCTCCTTCAGATACTATATGAAAAATACACTGTAGTTTAAGAAAGCAAAATACCAAACACCATATATATATATATATATATATATATATATATATATATACCCATTTTTATTTATTTAATTTTTTTTAGAGGGAGAATTTTTTTTTTTTTTTGAGAGGGAGAATCTTAGGCAGACTTTGTGCCCAGTGGGGAGCCCAACATGGGGCTCGATCTCATAACCCTGAGATCATGACCTGAGCTGAAATCAACAGATGGATGCTTAACCAACTGAGCTACCCAGGGACCCCAAGCCTATTTGTATTTTTAAAAATAATCGTCTTCATGTTAACATGCATACAGGGAAAAATCTGAAAGAACATAACCAATTAGCAGTTGTTGTACTTGGTGGCAGGATTATAGGCACACATACACACACACGTGTGTATATTTTTTTTTTAAGTAAGCTCTAGGCCCAATGTGGGACTTGAACTCATGAACCCAAGATCAAGAGTCGCATGTTCCACCGACTGAGCCAGCCCAGAACCCCAACACTTCAATACTTTTAATATTTCATTTTTGTAATTATTTTCATTCATAAAAAACTGGTAACAAAATGCTCCTTGCCAAGGGCTCTTCAAACAGCTGTGCTTACAAAAACAATGTAAGCCCTTCTGATGTATGTCCAGCCTTTGCCAAGAGGCGCCAGGCTGAGTAGTCAGGAAACCCAGCCAGGTCTGTGACCTTCCAGGGCCCAGAAGGCAGGGGCAGCAAACCTGGCTGCCATGGGCCATTTAAAAACTCAATTCTTGGTCCCATCCCTGAACGCTGATTCTACGTGTGTGGATGGGGCCTAGAAGTCTGTGGTCTGTATATACCCTCCAGCCTGTCCTGCAGCCCCACACTATAAGGTTGATGTCATGTCCCCAAACCCTACCATCCTGAGACACATATGTTGTATTTCCAGGCCAGACTGGGATCCCATGGGAAGCAGTGCCTCATCACAACCAGAAGCTGTTTCCCTATGAAGAGCACTTAGACATGGCAATTTTGAAACTAATTCTGTAGGTTTACAAACGTTTTTAAAGATTAACATAAAAATTAAATCACCATCCTGGAAAGAATTTTCATGTAGCAAAAAATAAAATTTTCACTGGACCTGAATGCTTGAAGAATGTTAAATTCAGAATCAGGAACTGCAAACTGTGTTCTAATAAAATATAAACTATTCAAGTGGGTGCCCCTTTCTGTCACTAGTTCTGGTTCTTAAGTAAATCTCTATAAATCATAAATGAAAATTTTGGCTCAGAAATAAGCATTTCATTTGTGAAAATAAAAACATGTATTAAGTATGTTTCCCCACCCCACCCCCGAGCCTGTACCCACATCCCTCAGGAAGCCAAGCCCGTTGTACACGTTACAATGCAGCAGGCTGCAGGACCTGTCCTCAAGGCAGGAATGAAAATATCAGACACACAATGGGGCAGATGCTGGGAAAGGCAGACACCGTAAGACAAAAGCAGGTCAAAGAGATATTGAAGATACCACAAGCAAATAACAAGAAGGTAATATAGTGGGGAGAAGGAAACATTCAGGTCAGAAGAGTCTAAGATTCAGAGCCTCCAGGGAGGAAACCAGGCTGAACCAGTTTCCTGGGCCACAAACTAGGTCATTAAAAAATATCATTCTACAGTTGTCCTTCCAGCTGCTGTCCACGGGGAGGCACTGTTCTAAAGCGTTTGCCCAGGGCTAAGAGGAACTGGGACATGCTCAGGAGCACTCAGTCTTTGGCTCAAGGGGTCACGTGTCCATAACCAAAGGCAGCACCATCTGCTTCCAGCTCTCATCCCAAGGAAGCTGCTCTGACTCCCGGAGGTTCTTCCGGAACTGGTTTAGTTTGCCAGCAGGATCAGGAAACTTTGAAAAAAGCATCTAGAAGAATAAAGACCAGAACTTAACCTCATCAACTGCTTCCCACCCCTATCCCAGGTCCCACCCGAAAGCTGTCCCTCCTTCCCAGCAGGCTAGATTCCTGTCCCCCTCCAAATACCGGCAGTCAGGCCAGTGATCTACTGAAACCCTCTGTCACTGCACCTCAAGAACCACTACCAGTGTCCTGGAGCCCGCAGAGTTCCCGCTGTGGGCCAGCTTCCACAGCAAGCTTGGCTCAAACACATTCTGAACCCGATATCCTGGACCCAACAAGCCCGTTCCTCACAGGGCATAGAAGAGCCCTCACATTCCAGCCACACTCCATCCCCTACTCTGCTCCTACTGGACAGTGCAACCAGACTGCGGCATTTTCCATCCACACCATCCACATACCATACCCTACAGCAGCCCCTGGCTTCTGCTGCGCTGTTCCGTCCACCAAGAGCACCCACCCTCAGCCTCTGCCCACCACTGTTCAGCTCACGTGCTGGAACTAGACAGTCTGTGTTCTTTCCAGCTTTGCTAAACTACATCAGGTGTTTGCAAACTAAGCCCATGGGCCAAATACAGCCTCCACCTGTCTTTGCAAGTACAGTTTTATTGGAACAGAGCCACATCCCTTCACTCATAGACTGTGGCCACTTTCTTGTTATAGCAGAGTTGAGTACTATTTTTTTTAAAGATCTTATTTAGAAAGAGAGAAAGCACAGAGGGAGAGTGAAAGGGAGAAGCAGACTCCCCGCTGAACAGAGAGCCTGACATGGGGCTCAATCCCAAGACCCCAACCCAAGCCAAAGGCAGATGCTCAACCAACTGAGCCTCCAAGGCGCCCCAGAGTTGAGTACTTCTGACAAAGACTATGGCAAAGCTGAAAACATTTTCCATCTGGGCCTTTCCAGAAAGTTTGCTGTCCCTGGTCTCAACTGCCAAGAATGATGATGAACACATCTTTTATAATAAGTGTTAAGTACCCTTTGAAGACTCCCACCTGTCCCCTTGCAAGGCTGCTTCACGAAGCTCCCTTCACTCACTCTCCCACAGAACCAGTCGCTTGCTCCCTAGACCGCGCACAGGGTCCACCACCTCTGGCATCATCTGTGTGGTGTAAGCTCCGCAAATCCAGAGGGCACTCAGGGCCCCCCACACACACCAAGCCCACGGAGGCCCAGCCTCTGAGACCACTGCTCCCCACCTCAACTTTCACCCAGACCCAGCACAGACCCACCCGGCCACAGGAGCAAAGAATTGGGGTGGAACTCAGCACCCTGGCGTGGGGGCAGACGTGGCTACCTGCAGCTGAGCTGCCAGCTCCTCGGAGTCCTCGAAGACCAGGCCATTTTCCTCATGTTTCATGAGCTCGTGTAAGCTGCAGAGAGAACCACAGACCTGAGAGCTGCCTGGAGAAGACCCCCGGTGCCTGCCCCAACTCCCACTCCACCCCTCCCACAGTCAGTCTGCTTGCAGTGAGTCTGTTCTTAGATTTGGCATCTGAATAGAAAAAAAAGGCCTGGAGGGATGGATACACATTAAAAATCCAAACTGATTCTGAGAAGGAGGTGCAATGAGCACACACTTTGACCTTTTCTGCTACATGTTCTTTTCCGTGAGAACATGCTCAATGGGCTCTCCATCTTTTCCTTAATTGCACAGCAGAAAAACAAGGTAAAAGGAAACCACACTGGAGGTAGACTTGGCACATTAAGGGTGACTTTTCTGGGTCACCAGGAAGTTAATCCCAACGTGCCCAGAGCTCAGGGTCAAACATCCTGTATTTCCCATTCAGAGGCTGGCTCCTGAGCCAGTGGTGGGGCTACTATTTCTAGAACCTCTCCAAATACCCATCTTTGCCAAGAACAGTGGAAAGAGAATTACACTCATTTAACTGATTCCAATCCAGCTATATGAGCCCAGACAAAAGGGACAGAGAGAGAAATAAAACCAGGTCAGCTGTGCGAGCAATTCCAGCCACCACTCTATCCATGAGTATGGATAAGTGGCCGCCTAAGTGGAGTATTTAAGACTCGTATTTTTTATTCAACATCAGCTCTAGGTGGAAGCCCACTCCTTCAATATGGTGCAGCCTACCTTCAGAAACCCCACGGGCCCTACTCCTGAAGACCACCTAGCAACGCTGCACGATTTTCCGGAGGAATTCCTTGAGCAATTCTGACCTCGCTGGCAACCCCCCACCACCCCCACAGCTGATTTGAGAACCTAACTCAGGGAAGATTTGGTTTCTGCTCCTACCACCGGAAGTTCACGGCGCACACAGGCAGACAGCACCCGAACATGTCCACCACCTTCATGGGCAGGTCCAGGCCGCTGGAGGACTTGTGCAGGCACACACCCAGGTCTGCCGACCCTGCAGGGTCGGGGCGAGGGGGGCAGTCAGAGCGCTGGCCCATGCACCCCTTGAACACAAATCCTCAGAGGGCTGTGGATCGACACCTCAGGGTCAGGAAGGGAAAGCCCCCAGCCCCACATACAACTGGCTGAGTTGGGCAAGCAGCCTGGAGAAGGGGAGACACACAGGAGAGCTCCCCAACCACCACTCCTGGCCACTCGTCCCTGTTTGAAAACGACCTGCCCATCACGGATAGTTTTATTCAGACTCCCTTTGTCTACTTAACCACGATATATTTTAAAAGAACCTGTAGTGGTTATTGCTTCAGGGGTTCAGAGTTTCTGCTTGGGGTGATGAAAATGTTTTGGAAATAGACAGTGGTGATGATCGTACAACACTGTGCATGTAATTAATGCTACTGAGTTGTATGTATACTTAAAAATGGAAAAATAGTTAAAATATCAAATTTGTACTATAATGGTGTTTTACCACAATAATTAGGGGGGAAAACCCATAGCAGACCCAACAGAAAAGCAGCTGTCACTGTGAAAATAAAGCCAAATAAACAACTTCGCATAAATCCTGGCTGGAAATTCCTGCCAACCAAAGGCCTTCCACTCGAGACTGCTCACTGGAAGATGAGGCCTTAGAGATTTGCCAGCACTAGGCCAGCACGCCCCTCCGGAGAGAGAATGATGGAGGAAGATGGAGAGGTCTAGGAGAGTCAATGCTGTTTAACACATTATTTCTGCACCTCCCAAGCCACTGCCCTCCCAGACTTGGGGAACTTGGGGAACCCCAACCCAAAACCAGGCCCAGCCCTCCTGCCCAGATGGAAGAGTAGGACTGAATGGAGGGCTCAGAGGCTGAGAGGACAGAACCCCGACAAACAGGTCTGGGGCCCAGCAGGCGGGAGAAGCCGGCACATCAGGAAGCAGCCTGGTCCCCTAGAGTTCAGCCAAGAGCTCCTCCGACAGGTTCCTGGCAGGTGGCATCTCCTGGCCCCACATAGTCCCTAAGCAGGTCCCAGTCCAGCCTGAGGCCTGTGTGTGTATAGCCCTGGAGCTAAGAAAGGCTTTTAATTTATAAAGGATTACAAAAACAAAGACGACTATGCAACAGAAGCAAATAAAACATTTACTATCTGGTCCTTTTCAGAAAAACTCTGTCCCTGCCCTATCCTAGAATATTCCCTTTTAAACCCCAGCTCTCTCCCTGCTGGATGCCCTTACCTAGAAGCAGGGGGTAGTCCTCAGCCTCCAGCCACGGAGTACAGACCTGGATGTGCTGGAAACGCTTCTGGCTGATGAGGCCGCTGTAATACTCTTTCAGAGGCCCTTTGCCTTGCAGAGAAAATCTGAGTCACTGCACTGGGCCCATCTCTGGCTCCATCCCACAGCCTCAAGCCTCAGAACCCTGCACAGGTGTGAGCAGAAGGCCCACACTCTGCAGCTGTGATCAGGTCCCCATCTGGCCCCTTGCAGACCCCCCAGGGGAATGCACCCTGACCGCTGAGGCCATGGCCCTTCTCTTCCCCCCACCCCCACCCCCGCCCCAAGCAACCTGAATCCAGAGGGCCTCAGGCTGGGAAGGTGGCCAGGATAAACTCTGGGCAGGCCCCAGATTACCAACTGGATACAACTTCTCACCCAGACTGGCCTGTGTCTTGCCTGATGCCCCAGGTGGCATGGTGTATACAGTGGGCTCCTAGCTGCCCCTGGGAGCTCTGGCCAGGAGGAGGGAAGTATACAAGGTGGGGCAGCTCGCCCAGGACTCTGCTCTAACCACAGCTCTCTGCTTCTCTCTCCCCACTGGGCTACTCTGGAAGCAATTTTATGTTGAGCTCTTTAGTTTAAAGTGGACTCTTCCATTAAAAAAAAAAAAAAAAAAAAAAGAGGATGCCTGAAAACCACTGCACACATGTAAAACTCAGCATCTGTGAGGCCATGCTATCCAAGATTCAACTAGAAGCCACACCCTGCTGTCAGGCCCCTCTGAGCCTCAGTTTCCTCCTCTGTCAAGCTAGTGTAGAAAACCCTACATCAGACAGCTGTGGTCAGGATTGACAAGACAACCGACATCACACGCCTGGTATGGGGAAGGCACACAATACAGGCAGATGCCTTCTGTACCCCACCCCCAACTGCCCCCATTTCATATGGGAACATGGAAGATCCCTGGCAATACCTGTTATCACACAGACCAGAGAAGGAAGGCTCTCTCCATCTAGGATCAGCTGTTCAAACTCTATGTTTAAAAAAATTAAATGATAACCAGGATTATTATCTAATCAGGTGAGTGGGGGTTGGGGGATGAGATGGTGGCAGGGAGGGAGCCTCTCCCATCCACAAGATCACTCTCGCAGAGGTGGCATTTCAGATCTAGGGCCTGGTCACTCAGTGACCCAAATGGGGACGCAGAGCCGCCGCCTCCACCACCCATGTCCTTAGGCTGACCCACTCAGTGGCCCTGGGTCAGGAACATGCTTCAGAGGACACCACACAAGGCCAGGTGAGCACCTCACAGCTCAACAGCCCCTGACAAGCTCCTGATCACAGCCACACACCTACTTTCTAATGCTGCCAGCAAGATGGAGAAGTCTTCATCCTCTATAAGAAAAGAGAACTAAGTGTCATTGGCTGGTTTCTAGATGCCTCCCCTCCCAGCTCAAGACCCTCCCCTTTCTCGTCTGGGCCCCAGTGTCGTCAGATACACATGGGGCGCAGGCTCAGCCAGGTGCTCACACAAGCCCCAAGCGCCCAGAAGGGTCCTGAGACCTGTCCAGCTGGTGCTGCTGACCAACAGGGCTGGCCGCCCATGAAGATGCGTCACCACCCCACTCTGAGCATCCCGCTCTGTGAAGGCCGACCTCTCTGTTGCTGGGTCCAGGGGTTCTGAGCTGAAGGAACAGAAACAGAGCCCATGAGATGCCACAGAGCAAGGCCTCGGGCCCCAGGATGGCCATCTCCTGCCAGAGTGAGGAGTAAGGCCCGCAGGCTCCCAAAGGTCAGGCCAAGTCAGAAACACCATCCAAAACTCAGCTCTGCTGTTGCCGTATAAAAGCAGCCATGGACAATGCATAAATGGATGAGTGTGCTGCAGTACCATAGAACTTCATTTACCAAAACAGGTGGCAGGCCTGTGGTCATGGTTTGCCAAGCCCTGGATTAGAGGATTCCCAGGTCTGCAGCCAGAAAATGAGAGAGGCCATGACAGCAGTGAGGACCCAGGGGAGAGATGGAACAGCTGCGAGGATACTGGGGAGAGGCGGGAGCACAGGAAACACAAGAGAAGGCAGATAAAGGCTGAAGATGGGAGACGTACCGGGCCTTAAATGCAGAGTAGGTGCGGCCCAGCTTCATAAACAGCTGGTGTTGCAGGTCCAAGGGTATCTCTTTAAAGAAAGATGCTGGCTTGTCATAGACGGTCACAGCTCTGTAATGAGATCACAGGGGGCTCTAGAGAGAGCCAGAGAAAGACCTAAGGAATACAAGATTCAGGGGGATCCAAAAAATAAGTTCATTCGGAGGAGCCAAGTCTCAGACAAGGACAACAAGAAGCTTCAGAATTACTTGGGGAAGCACAGAGACATGTTCCAAGATCAAAACCACATGGGCTATTGGTCTCCTCCTCCCTTGGCTTCCCAGGTAACCATCTCCCAGACCCCTGGGCATTTCTGGATGCCTCGCCAACATGACACAGCAGGCACTGCAGCTGGGACCAACCATACTGGGACCGCTCGCCTCCCCAGGCCCCTACTTGATGCCCCAGTTCTCTGCCAGATCTTCCCGCATCGAGTTGGTCACGCACAAGTTCAGGTGGGACAGGCGCCCGCTGAGTTTCTCGTACCTGAAAAGACATATCACCATTCAGCCAGGAGCCCTGGGCGCCACACTGCCACCACCCCCACATGACGTGACACCTTCTGATACAGAAGAGCACAGAGCTGGGGTCTCCCAAATCGAGTTGCTGGTGAGGCACCTTCCCAGAGTCTGCACTTAGTTCCATCTGTACTACTATTTCCTTTACACCTTTCTTTAAGTCATATCGCTTTTCAGCAAAAATACAGTTAGAAACCTTATCTCTACAAAAGGGAAAATCCAGGATCTCTTGACACCAAAAGAAGAAATATAACAAAGGTCTCTTTATTATATGTTAGCCACACTGTGCTCTTGCTGCAAAGGCTGTGGGGCTGAGGCTTGTGGGCTACCAAGGGATGGTTTTAAAAACATTAGAGAGGTGTAAGCAATAGATTAGCTCCCAACAGAGACCTGAGCCCTGATCCCAGGGCAGAAGTGAAAGAGGACGAGAAAGGCGAAGGAGCACTCAAGGCTGCTGAATGCCACTGGTGTACAGTGGTACAGGTGCACAGCCTGTTCCTCACTCAGGATGCAGAGAAGGCGTGAGAGCTGGACAGCCGGGGACTGAACTGTGGTCCTCACGCTTATTAGCTGTGCGGCAAGCAGCAAAATGGCGCTCGACCTCAGTCTCCTGGCTTGTAAAAGGAGAGTGACCACAGGACATCCTCACCAGGGGCAGCGTAAACTGAATGGGATAAAAGGCCTGGCCTGGCATGCAGCAAGTATTCAATGATCGCTTGCTGCTGCTGCCACAGCTATTAGAACCCTCAGTGAATGACCCATGGGGGGAAGGCGGCAGATGGTGCCCGCTCGGGCTCAGAACACAACTCTTCCTGCTCTGCGTCCAACCTGCTCCCACAGGCCCTTCTTCCCTCTCCCTGTCTCAATAGTTGCAGCAGACTGTGGCCTATGTCCCCATCCTCCAACAGCACCCCCACTTTTTATTTGGGGATCTGGTCTGGGTGCACCTGGGACCCCAGGTTTGACAGTGGAACACTTCCCCTAAGCCTGAGACATAGGGGTATAGTGGGATGTCAGAGCCTGGCAGATGAGCACGAGCCAGTAAGAGAGGCTCCCTTTCTCGCACTGAGCCTGTCAGGGTGGGGATGAGCACCAGGGGAACTCCGCAGCACGAGCAACACCTCCAGGAGGGAGTGCGGAGAGAGAAATGAGAGTGGGTCCTGACGATACCTTTTGGAGCTCAAAGTCAGCCATGTCTCTGGACTTTGCAGTTTCAGGGACCAACAAACGTCTTCCTTGCCTTAGGCCTGTTTCTATCACTTGTAACCAGAGTTAGCCTAATTCCCCAGCCTTGCCCTTACCCCACTGAACACATGGGGGACCAGCTTCACCAGGCCTCTGCACTGGCCCTTCTTCCTACCCGGTTCAGGGATGGTGTGTGCACCCTCTTCCCAAACACTCACCATTTAGCCAGCACGACAAGGCAGTGGCTGGGGCCATGCACTAGACCCATAATGGAGTAGCCATAGTTGTGCCAGTCGATGATGAGCTTGCTCCCACAGAGGCAACCCACAAGCCAGCAGACAGCAATGGCAGGCAGGCCCGGGGGGTTCTGGGAAAGAGATATTTGAATGAAGAGAAGGAAATCCAGACCACAGTCAACAATAAACTGAGTGAAAACTGTTGCAACGTACATGGCAAAGAGTCAATTATCTTTGCAAAGCTCTTGGTAATTAATAAACAGAAGAAAGACCCTCTTCCTCACCAAAAAAGGTATAAAAACTCATAAAGGAAATAAAATTGGCCAACCTGAAAAGTCCAAGACCACCAATAATCAAGGAGATAAAAAATGGCCAAAGAGGTGCATTTTTCACCTATCAGAATGCGGACCCTAAAACACCTAACAATAGCTAGTGGTGGTGAGCACATGGGAGAAGAGGCATCCCCATTGGGTGGGGGATAAATTGGCCCAACCTTATTCTAGGACTATCCAGTAACACACCACAACATTTTAAAAGTGCTTGAACTCTGGAGCACCTGACTAGCGAAGTCAACAGAGCATGTGAATCTTTTTTTTTTTTTAAGATTTTATTATTTATCTGAGAGAGAGAGAGAGAAAAAGAGAGAGCATGCACACAAGTGGGAGGGAGGGGCAGAAGGAGAGGGACAAGCAGACTCCCCGCTGAGCAGGGAGCCCGACACGGGGCTCAATCCCAGGACCCCAATATCATGACCTGAGCAAAAGTCAGATGCTTAACTGACTGAGCCACCCAGGCGCCCCAGAGCATGTGACTCTTAATCTCGCAGTCCTGAGTTCAAGCCCCATGTTGGCCATGAAGCCTACTTTAAAAAAAAAAGAGAGAGAGAGAGTTTAAAAAGTGCATGAACTCTGATCAAGCACAGGAATTTACCCCACAAAGAAACTGCAAAAAACATATGTTCACTGATGCTCTTTACTGTGCTATTTGTAAAAGTAAAAATTCTGGAAGTATCTGAATGTCTGTTAAAATGAAACTAAATACATTAGAGCATATCATATATTGTAATACAGTACAGCTAATTAAGAGATGTTTTTATATGTTAAAAAGCAGCAAATGAGAGAGTCTGAGAGCCTAATTCCAAACCAGACTGACTAGGTGGTTCAAATCCTAACTCCAGTATTTCCTAGCTGTGTGACAATGGGCTATTTACAGAATCTCTCTGGGTCTAGGTTCTTCATCTCTAAAATGTAAGTAATACAAGAACCTACTTCTTAGAATTCCGAGGAATTGGATGAATTTTTAAAGACATTTAGGTAAGTAATAAGTACATCATAAGACTCTCTATAATGACACAGAAAAACAGAATGAATGAGTACCATAAATACAAGGCATATACCATAAGCTCCTACTCATGTTTTCATAAGTCTATACACACACAAATATGCAATTTATTCACCAATTTGCACATTTTATTTTTTTTCAAAGATTTTATTTATTTATCTGACACAGAAGCACAAGCAGGGGGAGTGGCAGGCAGAGGGAGAAGGAGAAGCAGGCTCCCTGCCGAGCAGGGAGCCCCATGTGGGGCTCAATCCCAGGACCCTGAGATCATGACACAAGCTGAAGGCAGACACTCAACCGACTGAGCCACCCAGGCGCCCCACAATTTGCACATTTTAAAAGGCTGGGAAGTAAAGGAAACTTAACAATGGTTCTCATAGAATAACAGAAGGCTGATGTTTACCTGGAGAAAGATGTAGGCTGCTGGCTCCCTGCATATCAACTTCCACAGCAAGTGCACGGACTGAAATACAACTTTGACTCCATATTGGAAAATGTAGGGCCCAACTACAAGTCAAAAAACAGCTGTTGCTCCCAAAGGAATTCTTGGCCATGTGTAAATCCCCACCACACCCGCCCAACACACACACAGATTCAAAGGAAACTGGAGTTCACTGCATCCTACCTGGAAGTTTCTGAAGTTCTGTCAAACTCACAATCTGAATTCTGTTGTTCTGCAAGAGCTCATCATAGGGTCTGGAGTCTGAAAAGAATGTCTCCTTTAATGCAGTGGACAGGGCAATATAAAGTCAGATAATCCACCAGCTCGGGCTGAACAGTGAAGAAAGAATGTTTTGGAAAATAAGACTTTTCTCTCTGTTCCTCCACAGCCAGAACAGAGCATGAGGACACTTCTGGTCCAGATTCTCTCCACAGAGGGAGAGCCTGAATCTTATCTACCTTTATTTACTTAACACAATGTCTGGCACATAGTAAGCACTCCAGATAATTTAGACTACCCGACTGGTGGAATTACCCCACCATCGGCAGACCCCCTAGGAAGTTCCACTCCACTCTAACCTCTGATGACACGTTCTAAACAGGGGCCAAAGGCAACCAGTGCTACTCCCTCCTTTTCCCTGATACACGGTTGAGGTACCCTCTAAAGATGTCATCCTGGAGGAAGATGAAGGAGCAGACACCCCTGCTTCTGCACACTCAGAGTAAAAGCTGGACATGCAGCACAAATGAAACATCTGCCTGCAGACTTCTGCACTGAGGGTGTGGAATGGAGAGGAGACAAGTCCTCTGAGACACAGCCTGACAAAAGTAGCCACAAGGAGGTATGGTCATCATCACTGGCCCTGGAGTCACACACACCTGGGTTCCAGTCCGTCTTTCCATTCACTAGGAGGATTATGTGAGACTATGAAATGAGTTCACTTAATTTAGCACAGTCCTGACATATGGCAGGCACTCCATTAACTGACTGTTCCTAGAGACCCATCCACCAAAGGCTGGGCAGAAACCTGGCCGTCTGGGCCACTACCGAGGGCGTCCAATCTCAGAGAGCTGCGCGAGGTAGGAGGAAGGAAAGGGGCGTCCCCGCCCCAGCTCCCCTGGGCTGGTCAAAGCCGCGGGTTAAAGGGTGAGAGCGCAGCCTCCCTCCCAGGCCCTCGGGGCACTTACTGCAGAAGCCCAGAAGGGTCACGGAGAAGCCGCTCTTGACAAACGACAGCGCGTGGTACTGCATGCGGGGGCTGCGGCCCAAGTCCCCCAACACCACGATGATCACGTGCCACTTCCCGCGCCCCTGCCGCCAGCGCTTCCACGAGACCAGCAGCAGCAGCAGCAGCGACGCAGCCACCGCCAGCAGGGCCACGCAGGAGGCCGCCATCTTGGCGAGCCGGCAGCAGTCACGTGACCGCCCTCCCCGGGCCCACTACGCAGTGCGCAGCCCCAGACAGCCTCGGAGGTGGGCGGACAGAGGGGAGGGGGGAAGTGGCTCCTGACGTGGCGGCCCACGGAACACTGGAGGAGCCCTTGCGGGCCAAAAGTTAGTGATATTAAGGTAAAGTTTTTACCATGTGAGGATCTAGGAACAATTTTTCTCAAAATTCTAAGATAATTTCAAACAAAATACAGTGAAACAGTTTATATGAATCTCATAAGCATAATGTTGAGAAAAGAGGCCAGATGCCAGAGTACATACTGGCTGGCGTTAATTTATATAAATGGAACTACCCTTTGGAGGCGCCTGGATGGCTTAGTCCGTTCGCTTAAGCGTGTCTTGATTTCAGCTCAGATCATGATCTCAGGGTCGGGAGATGGAGCCTTGGAGGGGGCTCCACGCTCAGCAGGGAGTCAGCTTGAGATCCTCTCTCTCCCTCTGCCTGTCTCCCCACTTGTGCGTGCAGTCTCTCTCTCTCTCTCTCAAATAAATCTTAAAAAACAAAAAAAAACTCCCTTTTGCTGTTAGAAGTCAGGAGAGTGACCTGCCTTGGAGGAGGGGATTGTGAGGGGGGGCCCAATACAGAGCTGGTGGAATAGGGCTCGGCATGTTGTCTTTCTGGATCTGGGTGCTGGTGAGGTGGGTGTGGTCCTTTTGAGAAAATTCATTAAGCAGCAAACTTGTTCATTTTTCAGGACCTATGTTGTACTTGAATAAAATGTTTATAAAGAGAAAGGGAAAAGGACAAGGAAGTAAAAAACACAATGATTTCAAATATATGTGGTTAAGAAGGAAAATTTTTCCCACTGACCTTCTCATTTTACCTCCTAAAGTAGTCACACTCAAGAGTTTAGTGTGTGTCCATGGGAGAGCCTTTTAATTTTGAAAGGGGTCCTCTTGCTGGGAAACATTGAGAGCATTTTGGTGAAGCCACCCTCACTGCCCTCAAGCTCCTTCACTCACTCATGCACTGGACAAAGAAACAAAACAGCACCTCCTCCTTTGATAAGAGCCTAGACAGGGCAGCACCTTGCAGATGTGGTTCCCATGTCCCTAGAGCCCAGCTCAAGACTTGGCATGTGTGTCTCATTTGCTTCTCACAATAGCCTTGTGAGTCCTTTTTTTTTTTTTTTTTTTTTACCAATAAGAACATTGAAGATCACACCATTAGTATGTGACAGAGGCAGGGCTTGAAAATTTAGCTAAAGAGGGGAAGGAAAGATGAGTAAATATGTACAGATGCGAGGGATAGGCAGACAGACGAAGGCAGCCTCTTTAGTCCCTCAGTTGCAGGTGCAGGGGTTGGGAGGCTGGAGTACACACCCTGCCCACTCTGTCCACGCTCTTGTGGTGGGATGCAGCTGGGATCTAGAGACCTCAGCCTTGTGAGTTTCATGATCTTGAGCAAGTCATTCTCCATCAGTTGACTTTCCTGACCTGTAATTAAAGGAGGGGACTTCCCATCTCAGACAGCCCTTCCTGCTCTGATGATCTAAGAGGATAAGGACCAGGTGCCATGGTTATGACAAACCAAGAGTAAATGCTGTGCTCTAGAAGATGAAACCCTGGTTTGCAAACAAGTCGGGATTGCTTCTCTAGGGAGAAAGGAGCAAGATGTATCAACAACCAGAGGTCCTGCCTGCCCATTTGACATACATCACATGTGAAATTCAGTCCTTCCAAAGGTCAGGAGGGTATTGTTTCCCCTTCCAGAGACCAGAGGTTGAACCCTAGCAGGATCACCTGATGGTTAATATGTGGACTCAGGCGTTGGAATTCCTGCATCACCTCATACTAGCTGTGAGACACTAGGTCACAAGAAGTCACTTACCCTGTCCCCTAGAGCCTCAGATTTTAAGTTATAAAAGGGGATAAGAATAGGACCCACTTCGGTGCCTGGGCAGCTCAATCGGTTAAGCATCTGCCTTCGGCTCAGGTCATGATCTGAGAATCCTGGGATCAAGCCCCACATTGGGCTCCCTGCTGAGTGGGGAGTCTGCTTCTTCCTCTCCCTCTCCCTTTCTGCTCTCTCTCTCTCTCTCTTGCTTTCTCTCAGGTAAATAAATAAAATCTTTTGTTTTGTTTTGTTTTGTTTTAAAGATTTTATTTATTTATTTGACAGAGATACACAGCGAGAGAGGGAACATAAGCAGGGGGAGTGGAAGAGGGAGAAGCAGGCTTCCTGAGGAGCAGGGAGACTAATGCGGGGCTTGATCCCAGGACCCTGGGACCATGACCTGAGCCAAAGGCAGACGCTTAACCATCTGAGCCACCCAAGTGCCCCTAAATAAATAAAATCTTAAAAAAAAAAAAAAAAAGAATAGGACCCACTTCAGAGGCTGTTGTAAGGATTAACTGAAGTGACGATAGTGACAAACTTCACCTGGAACATTCATTCTCAGTGACGCACCCAAGGGGATAAAAAATGGTTGGGGAGGGAAAAAAACTTAACTCTATGTATAAGGCACAGATGTAGATAGAGTACACAAAGATATAGTATAACTGCAATATTAAAATGTCATGGGGTGACCACACAAAAACATGAGGAACCCTCATACATCCCTGGTAAGATGATGCAGCCCCTATGGAAGATATTTTGGTGGTTCCTCAGTTAGTCAAACATAGAGTCATCACAGGATCCAGCAACTGCATCCTAGGTATATCCCCAAGAAAACTGAAGACGGGTGTTGAAACAAAAACTTGTAAACAAATGTTTATTGTAGCATTAATCACAATAGCAGAAAGGTGGAAACAACTCATATGTCCATCAACTGATGAATGGATAGGACATAGTGTGATCTAGCCATACAATGGGATGTTATTTAGCCATAAAAAGGAATGAAGTCCTGATTCATGGTACATCATGGATGAACCTGGAAAACACTAAGCTGAATGAAGGCAGTCAGACACAAAAGGTCACATGTTAAATAATTACCCATTTCTGTGAAATGTCCAGAATGGACAAATCCATAGAAATTGAAGGTAGATTTGTGGTTGCCAGGGGCTGGGCAGTTGAGGAGGCAGGGGTGGGAGTGGAGAGTGACTGCTAGTGGGTACGGGTTTCTTTTGGGGGGAACGAAAATGTTTCAGAATCAGACGGTGGTGGTGGTTGAGCAACCTTGTGAATCTACTTTAAAAGACATTGCTGAATTGTACACTTTAAAATGGCGAATTTTATGGTATGTGAAGTATATCTCAATAAAGCTGTCATTTTTAAATGTTCAGGAAAAAATGTATAAAAAGGCTGATGAGGGGAGGGAGGGACGAGAATGAAATTAAATGGTTGACCTACAGCGTGCCCACAAGGAGTCAAGATGCATATTCTGGTGGCGGTATTTTTATAATTTTTTTATAGATCTGTAATCTGTTAACTGAAGTCCTTGGGGCCAGATATGTTTCTGCATTCAGAACTTTTTAGATTTTAGAAAGGCAATATGGCGCATGTACATGTAACCATCCAGCAAGGTTCAGGACAGCACCCAGTAAACCAACATTAAAATTTCTGCAGGGGGTGCACCTGGGTGACTCAGTTGTGGAACATCCAACTCTTGGTTTTGGCTCAGGTCGTGATCTCGAGGTCATGGGATCAAGCCCCGTGTGGGGCTCCCCACTCAGTGGGGAGTCTGCTTCTCTCTCTCTCTTTCTCTCTCTCTCCTCCTCCTCTCCCTCTCCCTCTGCCCCTCCCCCTGCTTGAGCTCTCTCTCTAAAATAAATGCATAAATGTTTTTAAAAAAATTTCTGCAGGGAAAAAGATATGCTTTCACACTGAGCCAAAGAAGGGCTCTAAGTCTTCACTGTCCAATACAGCAGCTGCATGTGATTGTCGGGCTCTTGAAATGAGGCTAGCCTGTGTTGAAATGTGCCTCAAGTGTAAAATGCCAGATTTCAAAGACTTCATTTGAGAAAACATATTTTTAAAAAATGTTACAAGGGCGCCTGGGTGGCTCAGTCGGTTAAGCGACTGCCTTCAGCTCGGGTCATGATCCTGGAGTCCCTGGATCGAGCCCCACATGGGGCTCCGTGCTTGGCGGGGAGTCTGCTTCTCCCTCTGACCCTCCCCCTTCTCATGCTCTCTCTCTCTCTCTCTCTCATTCTCTCTCTCTGTCTCAAATAAATGAATAAAAAAGTCTTAAAAATATACAAAATAAAAAAAATTGTACAAAGTTACTCATTTGATATTGATTACAAGTTGAAATGATTTTTTGGATCCATTGATTCAAATAAAATAGATCATTAAAATTCATTTCACCTGGGGCACTGGGTGGCTCAGTCAGTGAAGTGTCTGACTCTTGATTTCAGCTCAGGTCTTGACCTTAGGGTTGTGAGTTTGTGCCCCCTGTTGGGCTCCACGCTGGGGCTACTAGAAAATATTTAAGTGCCCACGTGGCTTGTCTTTGCAGCTCATATTCTGTTTCTACTGGGCAGGAGGTGCCCTAAGGAATCTTCTGTCAGTTCTGGTAGATGTGCCTTCAAAGAAGCTTATCCCGAACTTATTTAAAAAAAAAAAAAAACAAAAAGCAAAAACCTTTACGTTTTCGTGCTTTCAGATTTCTGGAGTATAACTGCAATTGGTAGATCCAAGATGTAGCCTATGGGCCTGGAGAATCAGGAATGAGGAGGAAAGGGTGGGAGCTTGCAGCCAGCTGGCTCCACTCCAGGGCTGGCCTGACTGCTGCCCACCCCCCCGCCCACCCCCCGCAGGCAGACCCCTCCAGCGGCCCTTCCCATGGCCCTCTGCCCAGGCCACCCCAAGCTGCTGGGTCAGCCCCGCCCGCCAACTGTCTCCAGCTCTGCTGGGGAGGGGCAAGGAGGAAGGGACAGGAGGAGGGTATGTGGGGGCTGGCTGCCTGAGGCTGAACCACTCGACCAGCCTCAGGCAGTGGGCCAGCCATGTCCAGCCCAGGGCTCACACTCCTGCTCTTGCTGATGGCAACACCACCATCTCTGCAGCCCTCCTCACTGGCACCACCAGACACCCCAGAGGGCAAGACCGCCATCGTGGGACTTATCCTCTCAGCGCTGGAGAGAGCCACCTCCTTCCTGAAGAAGAGGCTGCCTGAAATCAACCAAGACGGCGTGGTGGGCTTCCGGGTGATGGAAGGTGGGTGCACTCTCATTCTCCTGGACTGGCCATCAGAAAACCAGTTCTCAGCCAGTCACCTCCTTGCTCTGCTGGAACCCTTGCTCCTTTTGAGTGTCTTGGAGCCTTGCTATATATACTCAATTATTTTAGAAGCAAAAAGGATTCAGAAACCACATGGGAAAATATTTGGAAATTATTTTCCTGGGAGGAAATGATTCGTTTGACAGTGCCAATCCTGATATATCATGAACAAGATGGGCAGAAGGAGTGTTCCCTTTCAAGGGGGGCATTTATGGGAGGGCAGCTATGGACAAAACCAGGAACCCTGAAGATCAGGCTCCAACCACTCCCCCCACTTCCAGCCAAAGCCACCTGAAGGCTCCAAGAAAAGAGCCAAGTGTTTGCTCAGCTTTCAGGGATATAAGATCCTCTAGAAGAGCTGGCAATAGGCCAAGGCAAACAGGGAACCACCCAACACACACTTCAGGTTGCAGGAAGCCCCTCTCCCAAGGCCACCTTGACCTAAGTGACAAAGAGCTGACTTGGTATCAGCCTGGGGCTCTGGCTGGCCCCCTTTCACATCACCCCCTCTGGGTGGCCAGTGCAGCTTGCCACCCCCACCCACCCAGACACCAGGTCCCAGCAGGAGGAGGGGCTCTGGAACAGGTCTGCTTCTGTGCCTGGCCTCCCAGTGTACTCCCCACACCTCTGAGCCTCCAGGCAGCATCGGAGACCCCCAAGATCCAAGATCCTCTCAGGCTAGGACCAGGGTCTCCATTTAATCCCAGCCCTGTCCTATAATGCCTCTAGAAATGAATAACAGTAATAAACCACAGGCCTGGCTTCCCCATTAGGCACAGGATATTTACAGAGGCCCATGAAAATGATTTTCTTTTTATTTATTTATTTGAGAGAGAGAGAGAGTGTGTGTGTGTGTGTGTGTGTGAGAGAGAGAGAGAGAGAGAGAGAGAGAGAGAGAGAGAGAGCATGAGCAGGGGAGAAGGGCAGAGGGAAAGGGAGAAGCAGATTCCCCACTCAGCAGGGAGCCTGATGCAGGGCTAAATCCCAGGACCTGAGATCATGACCTGAGCTGAAGGCAGACACTTAACCAACTGACCCACCCAGGCGCCCTGTTTTGATTTCTGTTAAAGTCAGAAGGAATAAAAGTGAACTTTTAAATCAAGGAGAATGCTCTAATATATAATATCAACATATCCATCTTTATCCTAATACAGTCATAAGACTGTAAGACTTTAATCTATTTTTTTCTTAAAGGAAGGGGCCCACAAAGCCTGGCATGTGGCCGGGCAAATGTGCCTTTGGATGTTACCTGGGTACTGGCTGCATGTAATCACCAAACAGCCCAGAGAGGGAAGTGCTCTGTTTTGCTCTCTCTGCAGGTGGGGACTCTGAGGCACAGAGGGTTCAGTAACCTCCCTACGCCTCACAGCTGATAGGCAGAGGGTCTAGTACTCAAATCCACCTGCTCTAACAGCCCTTGGGGGGGGGTGGGCATTGCGTTGACTTTTCTGACCACCCTAGATGCCAGGCACAGCCCTGGGCTCCATCCAAGCAGCGGTTGAATAAACATTCCTGGAACAAGGCAACAGGCTTTTGTCAACAGCCGTCCCATGGACCTGTTGTTTCCTTATGGAGAGAGAAGGGAAGGGCAGGTGGTTCCCTTGGCCATGTGCTTTGTGGGGTCCATGAGATAATAAAAGATAAGGTTAAGTACCCACTAAGCACTGGCACAATGTAGACGCTCGTGTAGGGTATTTCACTGACTTCTCCCCATAATCCTCAAAGTAAGTTCATTATGATTACCCCCTTTTTACCAAGGAGGGGACAGGCTTTAGAAAATGTCCAAGGTCACACAGCAAGCAAGTGTAAGCAGTAGGCTTAGAACCCTGCTCTGTCTGACTCAGCGCCCATTGTCTGAATCACTACAGGGTCGAGGTGGCTGGGAAGGAGGGAAGCGGCGGCCCAAGCTGACACCACACAACAGCCTTAGACCAGGGCCACCCCCCTCCTCTCCTCTCCACAGCTCTGCCCTATCCCTTTGCAATAACCTACTGACGCATAACAAATTCTTCCTGAATTTAGCTGCATAAAACAACAAAATTGTTACCATCTCACCATTTCTGTTTGTCAGGAATCCAGGAACAGTTGGTCTGGGTGGTTCTGGCTCAGGGTCTCACATGGGGTTGGAGTCAAGATGTTAGCCAGGGGTGTGATCATCTGAAGGCTTGACTGGGGCCGGAGGAGCCACCCCGTTCACTCCCAGGCCTGGCAAGTTAGTGCTGGCAGGTTCCTGGAGGCCTCAGCTACTCACCATGTGACCTCGCCGTACGGCTACTTGTGTGCCCTCGTAACATGACAGCTGACATCCCCCAGAGCAAGTGACCTCAGAGATAGCAAGGTAGAAGGCTCAACGTCTTTTACAACCAAGCTTTGGAGGTCACACACCATCATTTCCCCAATTTCTTATTGGTTTCGAGGGTCAGCCCCATACAGTGAAGGAGGGGCTTGGAAGGGTGTGAAAACCAGCTGGCTGCCACAGCACTCACGTGAGGGTCCTATCTTCATTCTCAGCCTCCCGGGACAGAGAGAAGAGCTTCATGTTCTGGGGGTCCAGTAGCAACAAGATACTTGATCATCTCCCAAATCCTTTCTGCTTGGGGCTAGGCAAGTGAACGTTGACCCTAAGAGAGAAAAGGGTCCCTCCAGCTGCCCCTGCCAGCCAGGAGGGTGATCCAGAGGGTGGCAGCAGCAGCTGCACAGGCAGGGACAAACATACCACCATGAGGCCAGATTGGGTGCACCTCACTGCTGACTTGGCTACCCCTTCTGGGTGCCAGCACAATGCCCTCCACCTGAGCCAGGCAGTCCAGAACAAGTCTTTGGAAGCAGACGGCCTAAGTTCAAGTGCAGGGAGAGAACCAAGACTGGAGAAGAGTGTTACAGAGCCCATCACCCCACAAGACTTGCTTAGCACCCTCTTAAACCTCAGCTGCCCTCCCCATCAAAGTTCTCTACCTGAACTCAGGCCATCTCTTACCCTCTCAGCCCTGTGCTGAGGCTTTCCCTCACATCTCCTCTCTCGACCACCTCTTATCTCCCTACCATCACCATTTTCTCCCACCCCTGCAGAACCACTGCTATTCCAAAAGGCACCTTTGTGAAAATTAGAAAAAGATGTCTCCTTCCTCAAGTCACTTGCCTGCCATCTGCTGGAAAATTGTCTTAATACATATACAAACCCATAACAGGAATATATGCTGCCCTCATGCAGTATACAACCTGTTCAACTGTACACAGCAGCTCTTCACCCAGCATCTGAATCCCTTCCTCATTCCTGTACAGCAGTGATCTCCCTAATTAATACTTATAGCTAAACTTTATTAAGTGCTTACTTTGCACTGTGGACAATGCTAAGTCCTCTCTATGCATTAGTTCATTTAATCCTTACAACCCCCCACTCTAAGAAGTAAGGATCATCATTACCCCCATTTTATAGGTGAAGCAAGTAAAATGGAAAGAAATTAAATATCTTTCTCTGGTCACCCAAGAAAATATTAGAGTCACAATCTGAACTCAGGCCCATCTCCAGAAATCAAACTCTTAGCTGCCAACTTCCAGCACACTAGCCCCACCCCCATCACCCAGCTGAGCCCCACAAGGCCTAATTTCCAATAAGTTCAGCCAATTCTTTCCTCTCAGGAACTGGAGGAGGCAGAGAAGCTCACTAAGCATTATAAGTTAGGATAATCTTTCCTGTCCCAATGGTTTGTCAAATGATGGAATGAATGAAGTCTTTTCCATTCCAGTGCAGCTAAAAGGTGTTCAGGAAAAGCAGGCCCAGGACCCCCAGCTGCAGTGGCTGAGCCTGCATGTGGGGAAGCTGGTGGAAAAGTTAGTGCCTCTCCTTCACAGATCCATCTTCTACCTCAAGCTGAGTGACCCCAACTACCTAAGAGGTAATACCAGGGGGTAGAGTCCCATTACTTCAGGAACACAGCATCTGGGGGGGACACTCCTACCGGTGAATGGTGGGGCGGAGTGGGGGGTGGCTGGGAGTAGGAAACGTGCCTCTCCTTGTTCAGCTCACCCCAGGCTTGGGAGCCTTCATCCTAGACCAGAGGGGAGGGTCTGGTCTGTCCCAGAGAGTGGGATATCTCAAAAGTAATTCAGCCCTTTGCACACCAAATATAGCATCCTGCTAGCCTCTCTCTGATCCACCTCATAAGCCTGGCGTGAATCATTCCTGAGGGTGGTAGAGGGGGGCGACTTACAAAACCAGCCCTTCATGCTTGTCCAGCCTCCTAGACTCTCAGCTTCCAGTCAGGTGTGTGGGAGTGAATGGGGAGATGATTAGCCAGCACACCCTTCCTTCTCAGCAATAGCCAGGCTGCACATGACCACACCCCAGCCCTCTCTACCTCTGATCTCCAGGTGCCCTGTTCTCTCCCAGGCCTGTCCTTTAAGACCGTCCCAACCTGTGTCACCCTAAAAGAAGCCCCTTGGCATCTGTTTTTGTTTTTAAGATTTTATTTATTTATTTATTTGAGAGAGAAAGCATGAGATGTGGGGAGGGGCAGAGGAAGAGGGAGAGGGAGAAGCAGACTCCCCGCCTAGCAGGGAGCCAGACTCCAGGCTCGATCCCAGGACCTTGGGATCATGACCTGAGCCGAAGGCAGAAGCTTAACCGACTGAGCCACCCAGGCACCCCAATTCCTACTGATTTAAAAAAAAATTTTTTTTTAGAAGAGGAGCTTCCTGAGTGTTTCAAACATAATGTGCAACCAGGAGGCAAGGCTCACAGTCCTGAGCAGGCTTGTGTGTGGTCAGGGCTACCTGGGCAGGGACACCCAATTCCTGGGCTTGGGCTGCAAGAGCCTGGGTGCAGTTAGGCAAGGCATGGCCCACTGCTCCTGGGTGTTTTCCCCTCACCCCACCTCTCTACCAGAGTTCCAGCCAATCATCCAACCTGGGTTTTGGAAGCTTCCGCATGCCTGGACCCGCACAGATGCTTCCATAGTCTACCCCACGTTTGAACCACAGGACTCCTTCTCAGAGGAACGCAGTGACTCGTGTCTGGTGCAGCTGCTGGGAACAGGGTGGGCCCCCTGCACTTGCCCCGCTTCCCAAAAGCCCAAAACCACTTGCTCCCTGCTTGTCCTCCTGTCCCACTTGCTCTCCAAGTCCCTGTGTGAAACCAGGCACAGCCACCACCCCCCTAGCCACCCAGACACCAACCTCTCCCACCCTCATTGCACCTAAGCTGCCCCCCCACTCCCCAAACATCCACCCCATTCCCTGCACCTCCCTCCCCTGCACCCCATTGGTCTCTCACACCAAAGGGATCCTTTCAAAAAACATATCTGGGTCCAGGTCGAAAATGGCGGCGGCGTCTGTGTCTCGGCTGTCTGGGCTGCTAGGTCGGTCCGGGGCACAGCTGGGGCGTTCCATGTCGAGTGGCGCCCACGGCGAGGAGGGCTCAGCTTGCATGTGGAAGGCTCTCACCTACTTCATAGCGCTCCCTGGTGTGGGTGTGAGCATGCTGAATGTCTTCCTGAAGTCGCGTCACAGAGAGCACGAGAGACCCGAGTTCGTCGCCTACCCCCATCTCCGCATCAGGTCCAAGCCCTTTCCCTGGGGAGATGGTAATCATACTCTATTCCATAACTCTCACGTGAATCCACTTCCAACCGGCTATGAAGATGAATAGAGAGAACCTGGACCACCACCCAGTGGGGACCACAGCACTGGTTTGGACCATGACTCTGCACACAGACCAAGTCTATGGGACCTTAAGCTCACCTTCCTTACTTGTATCAAATGATGACCAGTATACTGATCTTCCATCCCTTTGCTTATGGCAGGAGATGGCTTAAATAAATAACTTAGATTGGTCCAAAAGAAAAAAAAAAACCATATCTGAACATCCCACCCCCAGTGTGAAGCTTCCTGTTGTTCTCAGAACAAAGCCCCAGCTCCTGCTGCCCTTCCAGGTCTCCAGGCCCCTCTAAACCAGCCCCTGGGGCTCTTGTCAGACTCCCAAAAGGACCTACTCTGTCCCACTTCTAAACCTTTTCTGTGCCCGGCTGGCATTGTGGGCCTCCTCCCACCCTGCCCCACCCCACCCCCCACCTAAATAACCCTGCTTACACTTCAGGGCCACCTCCAGCATCCTTCCTCCAGAACCTTCCCTGACCCCACTGCACAAGGCTGACCTCCCAGAATAGGTGGGCTCTCCTAGCACCACTGGTAGCCATAGATACAATTTACATTTGTCTAGGGTTCTGCCTCCCTCCCTGGGCTGTAGGTCTCTGCAAGCAGGAGTAGAGCCTAGTTAAGCTCACCATTTCATCCTGCTGTGCAGTAGGCTTGGAGCCAGGCCTGAATCAGCCCTAGGTTCAGAGAACTGCTGTACAGGGCAGTGACAGGAAAGACCGTACTTGGGAGTCCCACGGAGCAATAGCACGTCACAGCCCACTGGAGCTCACCCAACCCAGGATAACTCCAGGGTCACCTCCCCTGTGCTGGGGTACTGATTTAGCAAATCAAGACACAGTACACCTGTGTGCTATCCAGCAACCCCTTGTGCACAGCTGGGTGCCTGGAACCTACTGGGGTTCTAATAACTAGTGGGGGAACGGGGACCAGGGAAGACTCCCTGTCCTCAGTCTTCCTTTAGGGCACCCTTCTCTAGGGCCTGAACCACTTCTTCCCCAGGACAGACAGCCAGCCCTGCAGGCTCTCAGACTTCTGCAGGACCCTCATGACCAAGCCCGGCTGCTCAGGCTACTGCTTGTCCCACCAGTTGCTCTTCTTCCTCTTTGCCAGAATGGTAAGTGCCCGGCGTGGGCCAGCCATGCACATAGAGGAGAGAGAAAGAGAAAAAGGGGCTTGTGGCAGTGTGGTTTGTATGCTACACACCAGGAAAATAAGCAGGGTTTTGGACTTATGCTTTGGACATCAGGAAGGAGAAGAGTAGCCTGCCATCTCTCTGATATAACATTGAACCAAACTAGGGGTGGGGGGGCAGGATTTGGGATTCTCGTTGGACAGATCGAATTGCATGCTAAACTAGGTCGTAGGCATCAGGAAAACAAAGAGAAAGAGTAAAAGAGAAGCAGCAGAAAGAACTCAGTAAACAATAACAAATGGAAAAGGATTTAGAACATCTGGTCCATTAGCAGCTTCTAGAAAACCAAACCAAGACAAACCAGCCCCACACCCACCTCTGCAGCACCCAATGCTCTTCCAAGCCCAAGAGCTCAAATTTCACTAAATAATGATAATTTTTAAACATATGTGTTTCCCCATATGGAAAGGTAAGGCTCATTATCTCCACTGAAAGAGGTTATTCCATGTGCGGAAATTCTTAGCTGAGCAGGTACTTAATGTTTTAGGTAGGTTTTTAAAAAAAAAAAATTATTTATTTGCAAGCTGTCACTATCCAGTATTTCTGTAAATAGAATAAAAATCAAATTATGAGGAAAATTATTTTATTAGATTCGACAGGTAGAAAGCTACACATTGTTACAGAAATTGCCAAAGCCCCTTCTCATCTCCTGTCCTGTCCCTGAGACCAGTCCATGGTCCACACTTTGAGCAGCACTGAAGCTAGCCAGCTGGCTTAGCCTGGAATCTGAATGTGACAGCAGCTAATGGCTATAACGCTCCAGTGTCAGGCCTGTGTTGGGCACTTCCTAATTATGGTACCACCCATCCAAGTGAGCACCTCTGGTGCAGATCCCAGACACATCGCCCTTTCCCTGTGGCTAAGACCCTTGAGGCTCAGAAAGGTTAACTTAGCAAGCTAAGGTCACACAGCTCGAGTGGCTGAGCCAGGACTCAAACCCAGCTCTTTCTGATCCCCCCCACCCCGCCGCCCCGGGACAGAGCCCCAAGCAGTCCAGGGGTGTAGATGGGGAAGAAATCCTGGGAAAGGGGAAAGAACTGCCCCAAAGACAGCCACCTACCAGACCATCTGAGAACTACAAGTCTTCCCCTATAGCAGAGTGCAGGTCTGTCACCCATCCTTCTGGCTGTTTGTTCCCCTCAGAAGGGATGCACAGGGGGACTGTTCTGCCAGAGCCAGCACTACATGAACCTCTTTTGTGCCAACATGATGGACCTGAACCGGAGAGCTGAGGCCATCGGATATGCCTACCCGACCCGGGACATCTTCATGGAGAACAGTGAGCCCTGGCATTCCTCTCTAGGAACAAAGCAGAGGGGTGTGCCTGCACGCGCGCGCGCACACACACACACACACACACACACACACACACACAAACACACACACAACACACACAGTAGGGCTGCCAGATTTAGCAAATAAAAATACAGGATGCCCAAGTAAATTTGAACTTCAGATATATTTTTAGTATAAGTTTATCCTGAACATTCCCTGGGATATGTGTATGCTTTAAAATTTGCGTTTGTGTTTATTGGACACTCAAATTTAACTGGGCATCCTATATTTTATCTGCCATGATGTGACTGCTTCCTGCCCCGAAAGGCTGACCTAGTGATGGAGCTCTGGACTGACAGGCTAGCTCAGGGATGAGGCAGAAAAGGGGTCTCTGAGCAGCTGCTCCTTGGCTTGGGTGTCTAGATCCCTCTACTGACCCTCTTTTTTTTTTTTTTTAAGATTTTATTCATTTATTTGACAGAGAGAGACACAGTGAGAGAGGGAACACAAGCAGGGGGGAGTGGGAGAGAGAGAAGCAGGCTTCCCGCCGAGCAGGCAGCCCAATGTGGGGCTCGATCCCAGGACCCTGGCATCATGACCTGAGCCGAAGGCAGACACTTAACGACTGAGCCACCCAAGCGCCCCCTGACCCTGACTCTTAAGGGACTCCCATGAAGGCCCTAAATGGGAGGCAGGACCTAGCCTGGCAGCTGCCTTCTTCCAGCCACTGCACTGAGTACCCACCCACTGGCGGGAGGAGGCAGGGGGCACTGTGCACCCTTGGGCAGTGGGAGCAGGTGGGTCTGGGGGGCAGGCCTGTAGAGGGCCTTTTGCTTCCAGTCATGTTCTGTGGAATCGGTGGCTTCTTGGATTTCTACAATCTCCGGTAGCTGGAGGCCATTCTCAACTGGCAGAAGCCACAGGAAGGATACTTCAGGAGGCCTGGTGAGCTGCACTTCTACCCTGGCTGGGAGATTTTATTTTTAAGATTTTATTTATTTATTTATTTGAGAGAGAGAGCATGAGCTGTGGGGAGGGACAGAGGGAGAGGGAGAGGGAGAAGCAGACTCCCCGCCTAGCAGGGAGCCAGACTCCAGGCTCGATCCCAGGACCTTGGGATCATGACCTGAGCCAAAGGCAGAAGCTGGTAGGGAGGCTGGTAGGGGGCTGGGTTTCCAGGCCGAGTGAAGAAAGGTGATACAGTGGTCTTAGTGGCTCAGAGAGAGATTCTCAACATGTATATGCATGCAAACACACATGTGAACACACGCATACGGAAATGGGCTTAGACCTTTGGAAGCCAAAATTTTGCAGGGCGGGAGACAGTCTCATTGGAAGGTGTTGGCCCCCTGCACCCGCATGAACAAATCTATTGCTTCAGTGAGTATTCCCTGAGCACCTGCTCTGTGCCAGACACTGTTCTAGGCTCCAGGGAATACTAGGGCCCTGAAGAAGAGAGGTAGAAACCATCTAAATTAACCAATAAGTGAGATAATTACAAGTTCTGATAAGGGCTGTGAAGGAGACAACAGGCTGAGAAAGAAAAGAATATGGAAGATGGTTCTTTGGGCGGGAGTATTCAGGGGAGACGTCTGGAGCAGGTAACATAGAAGTAGAGGCAGAGAGGACACAGCCCCTTTCCAGCTGTGTGACACTGGGCAGCTGGTCCTCTTTGCAGTAAGTCACTTCACCTCGCTAAGCCTTGATTTCCTCATCTGTCAATAAATTAGTATAATAATCTCCTTCCTGAGCTGTGAGTAGACATAATACATGGGAAAGCACCTGTCCTGTGCATGGTACAGAGGAGGCTCCCAATAAATGCTGAAGCTTGGGATGCTCAAGGAGGCAAAGCTTTTGAAATAAGAGCATCTGTTCTCAAAATTGAGGAGTCGATAAAATGCAGATTATCAGGCCCCCAGACCTACAGATTCAGCAGGTAGAAGGTGGGCCTGTGGAGCTTGCATTTTTAAGAAGCTCCTCCTGCTGTTCTGATGTGGGTGGTTGGGGGACTACACCTGGAGAAACATCAGTAGATGACATATTTAGGCAGTGTGTAAGGATCTGCAGACAGGCACTCAAGGAACCTTCTGTAAGGACCTCCAGATTCAAGAGAAGACCTGAGCTGCTTGAGGTGTGAGGGGGAGGAGGTTTGGTGAGTAATGTGTGAAAACCCATCTCAAGAAGGTCACTTTCCAACTCTTCTCCCAGCTGCTGAAGATGAAGAATTATCAAAAGCCGTTCAACGCCAACAGCATGTTTTGAGAAGAGTGAAGAGGCGAGAAAAACAATTTACAGGTAATGAAAATACCCGGGGCCTTCTGGGCATGAAACCAAGACACCCCAGAAAGGCTGCACACAGAAGATTGACCTCAGTGGAAATGTGCCTTGCCATCCCTTCAGGGCCAGGTCTGGGAAGTGGAGGGGAGGGTAAGAACTGGGAGTCCAAAGACCTTGTCTCCAGGGAAAGGAACATAAAAGTTTCAGCATGTTACTGAAAATCACAGAGATCACCCCCTCTCCGTCAAGGTCAAGTCAGGAAACCAGAACCTGCACCAGGAACTTGAGGCAGAGGGAATTTAATGGAGGGAACTCTTCTCAGAGGTGTTGTAAGAGGTGAACCCAGAAAAGTGAGAAAACCCAGAGATTAACCACTGCAAGAAGCCACTACTCTCCCTGGAGGCAGAGCTGGAGGGACTGTGGAGCAAGGTGGTTGGACATGGAGGAGGCAAAAATGGGGAGAAATACCCCATCTTCGGCCCTCTTTCAGCTTGTGTCTGCTATTGCTCAAACCTAACCAGAAGGTGATGAGCAAGGCATCCTGGGAAATGTAGTTTGGAAGGGTCAGTGCACTGTGGTTTGGAGCAAAAAAGGGCAGGAGGGAATCTGAGCCAACAGGCAAGTGACCATTGCCATCCCCACGGCCATATGTCCGGATGTCCCCAGCTTACACCTCTTGTCCTGGAGCCATTATGAATAGTGGCCCCTTTCCTCCCCAAAGTGTCCTGGTTGAGATGATAACTTATGTGATCAGCCCACCAGTGTAGAGAAACCAAGAATCAGATATGGTTATATGGAGAAAGGAAGAAAGGCAAGATTTAATATGGGAGGGAGGGAGGGAGGGAGGGATAAAGAAGGAAGAGAAGACCTGATTCATTTTTTTTATTAATAAAAAATAAATAACTGCAAGACAGAAGCAGGAGGTAGAATAGCCAGCCCCCTTAGTAGATGTCCAGCATAGGTTGGTGAACGATCCCATTAACTAAATGTCTGCCCGTGAGCCCCACTGTAGCCTCATCATCTGCCTGCAGGTAGACAAGAGAAGGGAGTGGAAGCCGGGAGAGAAGTTCTCAGGAGACTTCCAGAGGCCCCTGACACAGGGGGCTGTGGCTACCCATGGCCAGCTGGTAGGCTGCCCCCTAGAGGCAGACAGATGGACCGTAGGACCGACCTGAGGGCTGGAGAGGGAGCTGCAGAAAGGCCCAAGGTCCTTCTTGGGCCCCTGCAGATTGACAAGTCTGGAAAACTGCCCAGGAGGGAGTGGTGCTTTCTTTCCTTCTGGTGCACACCCCCTGCACACCCATGGACCAGGGGGCAGCCAGCGTGGAGATTTGGAGCACAGGATTTGAAATCATGCTGTCAGAGTTTGAATCCGCTTCTTCCTCACAGTGGGGGTCACTCAACCTCTCTGAGCCTCAGTTTCTTTATCTGTAAGATAGGGACCTAACAGTGCCTCCTTCATAGAGCTGTTGGGGGTTAGTATCAGATCACTGTACAAAGCACGCTCCATGGTATTTGGCATATGACAGCGTGAGCTGCTGGGGTGGGTAATTAGCCTTCTTGAAACCTGCATTCTCCCTCCCTCCAAAGGCCCTAGCTGGGGTCCTTCCCTTCTTCAAGACTGTGCAGGGAGAGAAAAGTCCTGGCTCCTTCCCACCTGCTCAGAAACACAGGATGGGTGGCCTACTTTGGGTTTAGGGAACTAAGTAACATCTAAGGGGTTCTTGTCTCAGGCCGGTGTCAGGCAGGTGCTCACGGTCACCTGGGACCAGGCAAGACTAAGGCAGCAATGACAGAGGCTATCAAGGTCAAAAAATGAGCTGTGGAGCCCCCAGGGATGCGGAGCTCAGCTCTGCTACCTGAGCCTCAGTTTCCCTGTCTGCAAAAACAGGCAATAGGGTGCTGTCCTAGAAGGTCTCACGCAGGGCCTGAGAGCAAGGGGAGGTGGGAAGGAGCTAGACAAGGGTGTGGCCTCAGGTCAGATCCCAGGGGAGGGGAGCTCTGGAGTGGAAATCGTACCTGAGTCACCCCCTTGAGATGGAAGGCGGGGCTTTTGTGTCCTGTATTAGTAAGGCACTGGGAGGAGGCATAACCTCCCTGAGGAGAAGGCTCCAACTGGCTGGGGTCATTTTTCTGGAGAAGGGAGTCATTAGTGGCCAGCGCTCATAGCAGCTGGTGGACGGGTGCCTGGCCCAGGATCTGGCTGGCTGGGGAAGCATCCGAAAAGCACTCATAATGGAACTGTGGCCACCGCACAGTAGTCACAGGGAGGACTCTCTCTCTCCCCAGATGGCTGTTCCTCCCACAAGACAGCCATGGCTGTGGCAGCCCGGGGGGGCTTCCTCTACGTCCCGGCTAAATACCCCCTAGCAAATGGAGAGCTGTGGCAGTCCACACTGGTGCCACCCGCAGTCGCTGAGACAAATGTTTCCACACCTGCCACTGAAATGGATGCCAGATGCCATTAGTCAATCCTTCCTCCCTTAAATCCTGGGTGCCTGGGCCATGCCCTGACAAGGAGGCAGCAGAAGCAATGAGTAGCAAAGCAACCCAGCTTCATCCCCTCGGGGAGCAGGGCCAGGGAAGGCGATGTGGGGATGGATCCAGGCATGGGATCCAGGCGTGGAAGCAGATGAACAAATTTAGAGTGCAATTGAGTCGTGTTTCTCAGCCTGGGGACAACTTCTAGGGCTCTGTTTCAAGTCACGACACAAACTCCAAGGAGATCCATAACCTGAGTCTTAAAGGCAATTTGTTCAGATGTCAACGACTGCATCTTTCCCAGTGGGAGAAATAAGGGTCTCTGAATGTAACAGTTCGAGTCATGACCAAACTTGAGATATGGTCACAAACGGCAGCACATAAAATGTTTATATCCGCGCGAGGAACTCTACAGTACCATGTCGCATCCTGTCATGGCCGTGTCATTTTACAAAAGGCAGCGTGGCATCATGGGTAATGGTGCAGCTCTGTGCCCAGGCTCCCCGAGTCCAAATCCCAGCTGTCCCGCTAATTAGCTCTGTGTCCTCGGGCAAGGTCATTTAGCGTCTCTGTAACTGTTTCCTCGTCAGTACAATTGTGATAACTACAGCACCTGCCTTAGGATTACTTGCAGTGCTGTGACCATCACCTTTGTAGGGTACTGAGAACCATTCCTATAACATAGTAAGAGCCAGGTGAGTTTTACCTGCTGCCACAGCAGGGATGATGTTACATTTCCTGGAGGGCTTGTCCCTGAGGCAGTGGGCATGGAGAGCTGACTTGTCAACTTTTCTCTTATTCCCAGCTTGTACTTCTTCCCTCATGTTCTGCTTCAGTGTGAGTAAATCTTAACATGTCAGCTAGAGTTCTTTTAATTAATTCATCTGATTTACTGAAGTACAGCTGACATACAATCCCCTGGAACTCTGACACTAATCTAGTGTTGGAGGAAAGACCTTCTGGAACATTATCACGGGTCCAGGTACTGTCTGTGATGCAGATTTCAGGCTATGGACAGACACATGTCAAAAGGAGACTGGGGTAGAAAAATCAGCTAAAAACCCAGTCCTTTGGACTGGAAGGTTCTTTAAGTCCATCATCTTGCTTTGCTTCAAAGTGAAAAATAGTTGTCGATCATCCCTATGTGACAATTGCGCTGTATTTGAGAATCTGAACTCAAACACCCGTGCTCCTTCTGTGCTCAGCTAAATAATCTGGTTGGGGCAGTGGTTCTTCTAAATCTTTCTCTTGGGAGTTAGTCCCTTCTGTCTAATCCTCTTTGCTGGTGCCCCTGAATGCGTTCCTGAAAGTGCTATTAAGTTGTCAGGCACACAGAAATGGTCCTGGATTTCGCTGAGAAGTTTGACTTGCTTTTAAGTTGCTAGTTTTCTTGAGGAACCAAGGGCCAGAATTTAATACCTACTTGGCACTCCATATGCTTCAAGGATTTCTTCCACACTGCATCACAAACCAAAGTTTACCAAGATAGGCACACAGCCTAGAGATGGGTGGGCAGCACATAACGGATTAGGGGGAATTATGCCTTACCCCCCTGTCCTTCCTGCATTCGGGATGGATTAGTCACTGGAGCCTGACATTGATACATTTTTAGAAGGTTTAATTTACCAAACTAGGATGGGGGTTAGGGGGAGGCGATAACTCTAGCAGAAATCTGGGTTTATAAGCCACTCTCAGGAAAAGGGAATCCTAATGCAAAGTGGGACATAGGAAGAAAAATTTGCAAGATGAACCCCACTTGAATTGTCACGTCTTTGGGTTACAATTGCGGTAGGGCACTAAGAAGAGGTAAAAATACCAATGGATGAGTCTTTTCACCACTCCCCCACCCCAGACCTTAGCCTCTCAATGAAGATGAATCCCATGAGCATTTAACATGATGTGGAGGTGAGCCTTAACTTCTTGTATTCTAAACACCCAGCACTGGCTCACTTCCTAGAGGAGTTTCTCAATGTGTGGTCTGTGGCCACTGGCATTAGGACCAGCTTGAGGAATCTTAAACATGCAGATTCTCGGGCACCTGGGTGGCTCAGTCAGTTAAGTGTCTGCCTTCAGCTCAGGTCATGATCCCAGAGTTCCAGGATCCGGATAGTGTCCTGCATTGGGCTCCCTGCTCAGCAGGGAGTCCACTTCTCCCTCTGACCCTCTCCCCCTCATGCTTTCTCTCTCTCTCTCTCTCTCAAATAAATAAAATCTTTAAAAAACAAACAAACATGCAGATTCTCTAGCCCTGCCCCTAGAGATTCTCATTCAGACCCCAGGAGGGGGCCTGGGGACATGCCTCCTTGGCAAGCTCCCAAGGGATGCTGATGCTCGCCAAGGCTGAGAACTGTGGGGTCCTCAAGGCCTGGACCTGTATGACATCAGGTGGTAGATAAAGGGAACACCTACAGTTGACACCGGGGCAGTGGCCTCGATTATGCATTCAGAGGTATAACTGATGTTCCTCCTCTACCCTGCAAGATTCTTTTGGCTGGTCTGGAAATTAAGTTGACATGAGACAAATTAACAGGAGAAAAACAAACAAACAAAAAAGTTTAATAATGTGATACTGCCTGTCTACATGAGAGGCCCAGGAAAACGAGTAACTCCCTGCAGTTGCCTAAGCCATCACCCTAAATACCATTTCCAGCTAAAGACGAGAGAAGATATTGGGGGTGGGAGGTCAGTTATGGGAGGTTACTGGGGAAAGCACGGTAAACAAGAGTAGATTTAAGTCCATGCTGTCTCTATTGATAACAGTTTCTAGAGATTTAGAGTCAGCCATCTCCCTCTTTCCCGTAATGAGACGAAAACACACTTACAAAAGGGTAAATTCTGTTTTCAGAGTTTCCCTTGTGTCTGCAGTTTCTTAAAAATAACCAGCTTAAGATAATCAGTATGCCAAAGACGCATATCTTAGGGTGGCAAAATTTGCTCCCCTACACCCTCCTTGGTGCTCACACTCACCCCACTGTGACTTTAAGTGCCCCAGCAATGTTCCTGTCAAAAGTGTGTTCCCGATAGGCCCCTCGCTCAAGATAAAAATGTCCCCTGTAAAAGAGTACTTCTGTTAAATAAATCATTGTGTTTTTAAAGTACTTCCCTTTTTTTATTTATTTATTTATTTATTTATTTATTTATTTATTTATTTGACAGAGACAGAGACAGCAAGAGAGGGAACACAAGCAGGGAGGGTGGGAGAGGGAGAAGCAGGCTTCCCGCAGAGCGGGGAGCCTGATGCAGGGCTCGATCCCAGGACCCTGGGATCATGACCTAAGCCGAAGGCAGCCGCTTAATGACTGAGCTACCCAGGCACCACCTAAAGTACTTCCCTTTAAGATGTAAATACGTACAGGAAAAGTTGTGAGCTCAAACTTCAGAACAAGCTGCCTCCTCTACTAACATCTGTGTCACCCTGGGTCAGTAGCTTGCCCTCTCTGTACCGCCAACTTTTCTGTATAATGGGTAGCACAATAACATCCAACTTCTAGGATTCCTGAGATAAAATGGGGCAGGGTAGGCCCCTCACACAGTGTTTGAGGCTTAAATGAGCTCAGTGGCTGTTAGCATTGAGTTTTCTCAGAAAACCCAGCATCCACACCACCTCTGCCTCTGGGGTTTTATCAGTCAACTATCATTTACGAGCAAAGGATGTCATTCCCTGGCAAATACTCCATCCATCCCTTCAATAGATAGTGACTGAGAACTTACTGTGTGCTAAGTTGTGCTCTGGGCATGGGAGATGCAGCTGAGAACAAACAAGGGCCCTGTTCCCATCATTTAAGAAATATCCGTGAAGTGCCTACTGTGTGCCGAGGACTATGCAAAGTATCAGGGGACAGTAGTGAAAAGCAGACATGGTCTCTGTCCTCAGAGATGACAGTCAAGGCGGGAGAGACATTAAGAAGCAGCTATAATCAGGGGGTGCCTGACTGTCTCAGTCGGTGGAGCACGGAACCCTAGATCTTGGGGTTGTGAGTCTGAGTCCCACGTTGGGTGTGGAGATTACTTAAAAATAAAATGAAATTTAAAAAAAGAAAGTTATAATCAAGTAGATTGCACCTGTGATGGGAAAGACTGGGTGCACGGCCTGGACATGGTATTCTTCCCTCAACCGACAAACTGACAGTGACGTCATTTTGGAATGTTGGTGAGGTCCGGAGCTGACGGCCAAGAAAGAACTCTTGAGACGTCTTTGGTGCAAAAAGGTGGTTTTATTAAAGCACAGGGACAGGACCCGTGGGCAGAAAGAGGGGCTGCACCAGAGTTGTGACGAATAGCTGATTATATACTTGGAAGTGAGGGAGGTAAGGACAAAGGGAGATGTCCAAAAGCACTTTCATATGCTAAAGATTTACAGACACTGGAGGCCTGACTATTCCTGAGTTAAAGTTGATTTTCCTTCTAGTAAGGCGTTAACATGAAGATAGTTGGGGGCTTCCTGGAGAAATGCTATACTCTGCCTGCCTCAGGTCATGGTCCATGGGCTGCAGCCATGTCCTGCAAGGCTCTGGCCCCTGAGCTCCCACACCTACCCCTTTTCCTTTCCCTCATGTCTCAGTCTAAATGGGCTTAGAGAGGCCTTCCCTGCCACTCCCCTTCTTTCTCCAACCTGCTTCTTCCCACCACACTTGTGTTGTTTAGTATCTGTCTCTGCAAGGGCAGGACTGGTCTGTCTGTTTCATCAGCATCTAGCACATAGGAGGAGCTCAATCTCTTCAATCTACAAATGACTGTGGAACCCAGATGAGGAAGCTGAGAGAAGACAAAGGCACCTAACGAAGGGTAAATGTGAGCAGAGGAGAAAGCACTGCGTTAGTTAGCTGGTATGGCTAGAACTGTGGGCTTGGGCTTAGGAAGATAAACCAAGGCATGTTAAAATTTTTAACTAAGAGTCTAAGCAAAAATCAATTCGAATTGGGCAGTACCAAATTGAAGTGGAAATGAGCCAGGGGAAAGACCTCTACTGAGATAGTGAGAAAGTGAAGAAAGGAAATTGATTCCCTATACCTTAATGCCTAGTTGGCTGTTAGTTGAAGCCGTTTGCAATTGGTCATCCTTAGCATTTTGATTTCATAACCTTGAGGCATTTACAGGCTTAGGTTTTGGTTTGCTTCTTTTTTTTTAATTATTTAAATTCAATTTAGTTAACATATACTATATTAGTTTCAGGGGTAGAATTTAGTGATTCATCATTTGCATACAACACCCAATGCTTATTACATCAAGTGCCCTCCTTAGTGCACATCTTGGTTTGCTTCTGTAGGCAGTGTTAAAGGAAAAAAAAAAAAAAAAAGACGGGTGCCTGACCAGCTGAGTCATAGATCATGCAACTCTTTGATCTCAGGGTTCTGAGTTCAAGCCCCACATTGTGTGGAGAGTTAGTGTTTTTAAAAAAGTAAAAAGGAGAGACAACAGGCCCCAAATGGAGTAACATATGCCAAGCCCCATGTCAGCCAACCAAGACTTAATATCTGACTTAACTACAGTTTCAGACTCTTCCAGGAATGAAACCTTTAACCAGTCAGTTACCTGGTCAGCACTAGTGAAGTCATCTGCACCAAAGGCCCTTGTCCTTCCCTCAAAGGAAGGTGACCTTGCCTGAAACAATCCACTCTGCCCTTTCTGCCGATGAAAGCCTTTCATTTTGCACAGCTCTTTGGAGCTTCTTTCTATTTGCTAGATGGGATGCTGCCTAATTCGTTGAATAAAGTCAATTTAATCTTTAAATTTACTCAGTTGACTTTTGTCTTTTAATAGCAGCCATGGCATAAAGCCACATCAATCTAATGGCCTCTTTGTTTAATTAACAGGCTGCTCAGCAAATGGAGAATTTCCATGGGACTTACGCACTTAGGTATTATGTGCTTGCTAGGTGTTTGTCAAAGGAGTGACAAAGTTGGGAGGAGACCGAAGGTCAGAACACTCTAGAGACTGCCTGTACCTACACCTCCCAGGTGAAGTAGAGAAAAAGAGGACTTCCGGGGACAGGGAAGCTGGTCGCAGGTCTGGGCTTATTTGCTAAAGACTTTTTGCAGCCTGGATGTAAAGATTAGAAAGACATCATCCCTTCACATCAATATGATGAGGAAGCAAAAGGCAAGCTGAGGACAAAGCGCAAGCTGAGATCCCACAACACCCTCCCCACCTCCCACCCACCTCCTCCCTGGACTCCAGGTGGGAAAGTGTGACCTTACTCCAGAAACTCCCAACTGTCTTAATGTTAATGATTTGCTACAGGGACAAATAACCTTAGCTTGACTAAATCGCAAGGCCTCCAGTATCGTGAAAGTCTTCTTTAGCATATGAAAGTGCTTTTGGACACTTCCCTTACCTCCCCCAACTCCCAAGTATATAATCAGCCATTCCTCACAACCCCAGGGCAGCAGCCCTTTCTGCCCTCAGGTCCTGTCCCCCTGCTTTAATACAACCACCTTTTTGCACCAAGGATGTCTCAAGAATTCTTTCTTGGTCATCAGCTCCAGACGTCACCTACATTCAAAACTACATCAAAGGTCAGGGGCGCCTGAGTGCCTCAGTTGGTTAAGTGACTGCCTTCGGCTCAGGTCATGATCCTGGAGTGCCAGGATCGAGTCCCGCATCGGGCTCCCTGCTCAGCAGGGAATCTGCTTCTCCCTCTGACCCTCCCCCCTCTCATGCTCTATCTCATTCTCTCTCTCAAATAAATAGATAAAATCTTAAAAAAAAAAAAAAACTACATCAAAGGTCGTAAGAGACCAAGGCTAAGAAACTGTTCCAGATTCAGGGAGACCACAGAGACATGACAAAAAATGCAATTCCTGGACTGGACCCTGGATGTGGGGAAAATAGCTGTAAAGGACATTATACAGAAAATTGGCAAATTTTCTGCGGATTAGTTAATAAACTCTAGCAATGTAAAACGTCTTAATTTTATTTATCCTGTGGTTATGTAGGAAGATGTCATTGTTCGTAAAAGATATATAAAGTACTGAGGTGAAGGATCCCGATGTCTGCAACTTGGTTGCAAATGGTTGGTGGGTGGGGTGGAGTATGCGAATGAAGCTGACAAGATAAACTAAACGGAACAAAAGTTAACAACTAGTAAATACAGGTAAAAGGTATATGGGAGTTCTTTACATTACTCTTAGAACCTCCAGAACCTCCGGTAAGTTTGAAATTATATCAACACGAAACATTCCCCCTACCACCACCCCAGCTCCGCTCACCTTCTGAAGACAGTAAATTATAGGACAAGATCTCGCGATATCCAAAGGAGCCTAAGCTATTCTGTCCCGGTTGAAATCGGCCACCCAAAACCTTGAGTCACGTGGGACGATCCCACGTGATCGGAGGCCTGGTTCCAACATGGCGGCCTCCATGGGTCGCTGGCTTCTCTTCCTCCTTGCGCTTCTTGGCTTCCTCTGGGAGGCGACCAGCGGCCTCGACTCGGGGTGAGTAAAGGTCTGGAGGGGTGAGCCTGGTTCGGGGGGTACTCCGCCCGGGACACAGCCCTCCGAGCTCACGGCCGCCCTGTCCCCGCAGGGCCTCCCGCGACGACGACTTGCTGCTGCCATACTCCCGCGCGCGCGCGCGCTCTGCCCGGGACTGCTCAAGGGTGCGCGCCGGCAGCCGCGAGCACGAGAGCTGGCCACCTACCACTGCGACCCCCGGCACCCGCGGCCCGGCGGTGCGCACCTTCGTTTCGCACTTCGCGGACCGCGCGGTGCCTGGCCATCTGACGCGTGTGGCAGAGCCCCTGCGCACCTTCTCGGTCCTGGAGCCCGGTGGGTCCGGCGGCTGCCTTTCGAGGCGCCGCGCCACCGTGGAGGATACGGCGCGGGCGGCCGGCTGCAGGGTCGCCCAGAACGGCGGCTTCTTCCGCATGGACACGGGCGAGTGCCTGGGGAACGTGGTGAGCGACGGGCGCCGGGTGAGCAGCGCCGGTGGGCTGCAGAACGCGCAGTTCGGGATCCGCCGCGACGGGACCCTGGTCACCGGGTGAGGAGGCAGGGAGCCTCGTGACTGTCGAGGGCAGAGAACCTGAGATTTGGGTTGTAGCCGTGGTGCTGGGTTCAAGTCACCTGACAAAGCTGAGCCTCCGTTTCCGTTCCGCAGAATGGGGATAGTAATAACTTTTCTTGCAGTTCATCTCCCAGTATCACTGAGCGCTTGCTTTGTGTCAGGCGATGTGCTGCGCACTGGGGATGTAGCAGTGAACAAGCAGACAGCCTTTGTCTTCACGGACCCCTCCCATTACTAGGAAAAATAAATAAAAGCCAGGGAAATGATTAAGATAAATTTAAATTGCATGCATGTAAAGAAGCAAGGAACAGGGTGAACCAGTGTAAATGTAGTGTAGATTTTAGGTAGGGTGAATAGGAGAGGCCTGTCTCAGAAGGTGACCTCTGGGTTGAGACCTGAAGATTAATCACAAGTTAGCCAAGGCCAGAACTGGAGGAAGAGCACTACAGTCAGAAGGAACAGCAAGTGCTAAGGCTCGGAGATGCACAGGGGTTTGGTGTGTGTGAGTGACGGAAGGAAGGAACAGAGTATCAGGGGATGACAGGACTGACTTTGGTTATTTAAAAACATGCTGTTTTTAGGGGCGCTTGGGTGGCTCAGTTGGTTAAGCGTCTGCCTTCAGGTCCGGTGGTGATCTCAGGGTTGTGGGATCGAGCCCCGAGTCAGGCTTCCTGCTCAGCAGGAGAGTCTGCTCCTCCCTCTCCCTCTGTCCCTGTTCGTGCTCTCTCTCGCTCTCACTCTCTTTCTCAAATAAATAAAGTCTTTAAAAAAAATAAAAATAAAAACATGCTCTAATCCTGGCTGGAGGCTGGGTTGGAGGGACCAGAGCAGGAGAGTCTGCTCCTCCCTCTCTCTCTGACCCTGTTCTTGCTCTCTCTCGCTCTCACTCTCTTTCTCAAATAAATAAAGTCTTTAAAAAAAATAAAAATAAAAACATGCTCTAATCCTGGCTGGAGGCTGGGTTGGAGGGACCAGAGTAGAAGCAAGGAGACCAATGACGAGTTGTCAGTAGGCATCAGGTGGTAGTTTGGCTAGAGTGATGGCCTAGGAGGTTGAAGGCCAGAGATGAACTTGAAATCTGTTGAGAATTGTTGTTTATATTAAATGAATTATTAACTGGGATGCGTAGACTGTTTACAAAGGCTGCACTCAGGACCAGGATGGTTCCTGGGACATTGGGAGGAGTCAAGCAGCCAACCTGAGGAGGGGAGGTAGGAGGGAACCCTACTACCTGCAGTTGCCCCTGCCAGTGAGTGAATCTCATGCCTTTTCTGTGTCCAGGTACCTGTCTGAAGAGGAGGTGCTGGACACTGAAAATCCATTTGTGCAGCTGCTTAGTGGGGTCGTGTGGCTCATCCGCAATGGAAGTGTGTACATCAACGAAAGCCAGGCGGCTGAGTGTGATGAGACACAGGAAACAGGTTTGGGGGTGGGGTGTGGCATAGTCTTGTTGAGAACCAGAACCTCTGGGCTGGTGGGGGAAGCTATTCTTAAGTCTTTGAGCAAGTACTATTCAAGGTATAGGGGATCAACAAATTAGGTCCCTGCTCTTGGGGAATACATAAGAAAGAAAATAGATATGTAATTTACTGAAAGGAAGTGGTAAGTGCTAAGAAAGAAAATAAAGTTGGGTGGAAGAAAGGAGCTGTGAATCAGAATCCCGAATCTCTGGGGGTAAGGCCCAAACCTGTGTGTTTTAACAAACCCCTTGGGTAATTCAGTTTGAGAACCTCTGGGATGTGGAGTACTGGTGTGGGAAGGGATGCTGTGGCCCTGATGTGGAAATGGCTGTTTTAGACTGAGCAGTCAAGGGAGGCCTCACTGAGGAGGTGCCCTACATTGGAAAGAGCAAACCACAGGAAGAGCTGAGGAGAAGCACAGTCCAGCCAGATGAGCAGAAGGTGCAGAAGCCCTAAAGCAGAAAGTGGCTGCAGGGTGGTGAGAGAGGAGCCCCCACAGATGAGGTAGGAGAAGCAGGCCAGGGCGGCCATGTTGGGCTGATGAACTGTGGAAGTCATTAGAGGGCTTTCCCCTGGAGGCTGATGTCACTTAATTTACACCTGAGAAGGGTCATCCGGCCACTATGTGGAGACTGAGTGGGACGGGGCAGAGGGGAGACAGGATGATACATGTCTAAGTGAGACACTGGATGGTGTGGAACGGGAGGTGGAGAGTGGCATTGGACTGGCCAAAAATAACAGGCAGAGCCCGGGAGTCTTCTCAGAGGGCCGGGTGATCAGCCAGGCTTCTTCTCTTTTAGGTTCCTTTAGCAAATTTGTGAACGTGATGTCAGCCAGAACAGCTGTGGGACATGACCGGAAAGGGCAGCTGGTGCTCTTCCACGTAGACGGGCAGACGGAGCAGCGGGGGTAAGTGCCAGGAACTGGGAACACCACGCCTGGGGGGCTGAGTCCTGCTTTGAGGAACTTCAGCCCACTGACAGCTGGCCATCAGACTCCCAACTCTTCCCTGGGGATGTTCACGTCCATCTGTCCCCTGCCTTCCCACACAAAACAGTCCCTAGATCTGTCTCACTTCTTTTTTTTTTAAGAACTTTTTTTTTTTTTTAAAGATTTTATTTGTCTGACAGAGAGACACACAGCGAGAGAGGGAACACAAGCAGGGGGAGTGGGAGAGGGAGAAGCAGGCCTCCTGCTGAGCAGGGAGCCCGATGCGGGGCTCAATCCCAGGATCCTGGGATCATGACCTGAGCTGAAGGCAGATGCTTAACGACTGAGCCACTCAGGCGCCCCGATCTGTCTCACTTCTGAGAACTCATCATCCCCTACACACTTCCTCTCAGTCTCCCCAACTTAGGCCTCCACTCTCCTGAGTCCCGGATAGGGTGATAGGAAGTAATTACAGAGTGAGCAGGGAGAAGACCTCTGTTCCAGTCCCAGCTCTGCCATCTGCTAGCTCTGTGGCCACAGACAAGTTGCTCAACCTCTCTGAGCTACAGTTTCTTCCTCTGTAAAGAGAGTGTGTTAGTTTGCTATTGCTGTGTAACAAACAAGCACAAACAGCACTCATTTGTTAGATCACAGTTCTGTAGGTCAGAAGTCTGGAGGGCTCAAATCATGGACAAAATCAAGCCTTTTGCTAGGCAGGGCTCTCATCTGGAGCTTCAGGGCAGGAATCCTCTTAGCTCATTCGGATTGTTGGCAGGATGCACTTCCTCATGGTTGTAGGACCAAAGTCTGTATTTCCTTGCTGGTTGTTGGCCAGGGGACCCTCAGCTCCTTCAGGCTGCCCGTGTCCCTTCGCATACATGTTACCCTCCCCATCTTCAAGCCAGCAAACATGTGTCCATTCCCTTCATCCCCTTTGTACTCGCAGTCTCTCTCACTTCACATTCTGCCACCAGCCAGGGAAAGTCTGCTTTTAAGAGCTCTTGTGATTTCTTTGGGCCCACCCAGATAATCCAGGACACTGTCTGCACTTGTGGACAGCTGAGCCATGTAAGATAACACAGTCATGGGAGCGATCTCTCATTATATTCACAGCTTCCAGGGATTAAGATGGGACATTTTTGGGGGAAGCCCATTTAGCAATTTGTCTGCCACAGTGGGCATGACACTGTCTACCATGGAAAGTAAGATCAGTTAAACTGGAAATGCAGTGGACACGGTCACCATTAATGCTCTTGTGCTTCAGCATTAACCTGTGGGAGATGGCAGAGTTCTTGCTGAAACAGGATGTGGTCAACGCCATCAACCTGGACGGAGGGGGCTCCGCCACCTTCGTGCTCAACGGGACCTTGGCCAGTTACCCATCAGATCACTGGTAAGCATGCCAGAGCCCCTTCTTGAGGTCTAAGTCCAGGCCTGTCCTCAGCTGTCTCACTCAGCAAATATTGAGCACCTACCATGTGCCAGGCCCTGAGGATTCAGCCATGAGCAGGAAGAGCCGAGATCCCTGCCTCTCAGTGCTTACAGGAAGAGAGTTGAATCATACATACTGTACCAGCACCACCCACACCAACGAAAGGAGATTGATAGGTCAGGAAAGACCTTTCTGAGCTTTAATGGAACCTGAGCTGAGATCTGAAGGTTGAGGAGGTGGTGAGGCAGGGCCAGGAGAACCTTCTGGGCAGTGAGAACAGCATATGTAAAGGCCCTGGGGTTGGAAGAGATTGTCAGGGTGGAAAGAACCTGTAAAAGGCTGAGGAAGGGGCAATGGAGAGAGAGGCAGCCCTCGGGGGCTGTAATAGGGGGGAGGAGGGGTCCGCTGGGGATGATCAGCGCCTTCACATGCCATGTCCCCCCCCTCCCCGCAGCCAGGACAACATGTGGCGCTGTCCACGCCGCGTGTCTACTGTGGTATGTGTGCACGAGCCCCGCTGCCAGCCGCCTGACTGCAGCGGCCACGGGACCTGTGTGGAGGGGCGCTGCCAGTGCACGGGACGCTTCTGGCAGGGCGCGGCCTGCAACAAGCTGGACTGTGGCCCCTCCAACTGCAGCCAGCACGGGCTTTGCACAGAGAGTGAGTGGGGTCTCTGGGGTGGCAGCTGTGACTGGGGCTCCCAGCCCTCACTGCCCGGCCCTGCCTGGGCCCCTCACCTGGCCTCCTCGGTCTTGTCTTGGCAGATGGCTGCCACTGTGAAGCTGGATGGACGGGGTCTAGCTGCGGTGAAGGTAAAAGCCACCAGGCCAGCTGCTTCCCCACCCCTGGCCCCATGGGGAGAGGGGAGCATGGCAGCTGCCTTTATCCCCTCCTGTTTCTTGCTCTCGCCTGACTGGAAATCACTGCATTAGTCTCCTGGAGCGGCCACAACAAATTCCACAAACTTACACTGTCGCAGTTCAGGAGGCCAGAACTGCAAAATCAAGGTGTCTGCAGGGCCCTCACTCCCGCTTGAAGGTCTAGGGGAGGCTCCTTCCTGCTCCTTCCAGCTCCTGGTGGCTCCAGGCATTCCTTGGCTTGTGGCCACGTCACTCCTCTCTCCGCCTCCGTCTTCGCACGGCCTTGCCCCGTGTCAGTCTCTCCGTTCCCTTACGCGGACCCCAGGTCATTGGATTGAGGGCCCACTCAATCCAGGTGCCCCCATCTCTTAAGATCTTCACTTAATGGTATCTGCAAAGACTCTGTGTCCAAATGCGGTCATGTTCACAGATTCTGAGGATTAGGACAATATTCTTTTGGGGGGACACAGTTCAACCCACTGCAGCCATCCACAGTTTCAAATCCTTCAGGGCTTTCTTTTGAATAAGTGAAAGGAATGAACCCCTCAGCCTGACCTGCCAGGTGCTGCAGCCCCTCCCTGACTCACTGACCCAGCTCTGCTCCCCCAAACCCCAGCTTAACTGCCCTGTCCCCAGGGGCCTGCCCACCCCGCCCCCTCCAGCGGTCTGCTGCTGCTGCTGCACTTGTCCCCACCTGTACGTCCACGTCTCCTTTCTGGCTCACTGGCCACCTGCCCACCTAGACAGGAAGCCCCAGGAGAACTCAGCCTCGGGGCCTGCCTTGAAGTGGGTTCTCCACAACTTGCTGTTGGAAGCGTATGTGAACCTATGGGGCCCTTGGGGTGACAGAGATCTGTTTCCTGTCTTGTTGGCCCTCGCCTAGGCGGGGCGGGGCTGGATTTTGAAATGACTCCCCTTTCCCCATGCCAGCTTGCAGCAACGGGTCCTTTGGGGAGGCCTGTGCCATGAAGTGCCGGTGTCAGAATGGAGCTGCCTGTGACCCGGTCCGAGGGACCTGCACCTGTCCTCCTGGCTTCACCGGAGACACCTGTGAGCAGGGTAAGCTAGATGGGCCCCAAGCCAGCTGGGAGGAAGCGCCAGGGGCACCTCCAGGGTCTAGCCTTGAGGGACCCCGGGGGGGCACTTCTGCTTAGCCCAGCTCTGCACACACCTGGGGCCCATTCCGTCCGTGCAGAGAGAGGCCCTGCCACTGAGGCCTCCGCTTCTTCCTCCTCTCCACAGAGTGTCCCCTCGGCTGGCATGGGCCAGGCTGCCAGAGGCCTTGCGAGTGTGAGCACCAGTGTCCCTGTGACCCCCAGACTGGCAACTGCAGCCTGGCCCAGGCACCAGCCCTTAACAGCATCCTCTCCCAAGGTATGGCTCCTCCCAGGCCCCTGGGGGGCAGGAGGGGGCACACCCCTCTCCTCCCAGTGTGTCAGCCTCTCTCTGGTCGTTTACAGTGAAGCAGTGTCTCCAGCCGTCCAAGACCACCCTAAGAACAGGAGAACTGTCCCTTCTCACCGGGTAGGAGATTTGGTGGGACTTGGGGTGGGGATGGGAGGAAATCTCCCCTCCCTCCACCTGTGAGGTATGGCCTCTGCTCAGGGACTCAGCAAGGCTAGAAGGTGGTAGCAGGGCACCCAGGTGACGTTTCTCCAGTGTAAGCACAGGGAGGTGCTCATAGCTGATGCTCATAGACACCGAAGTGGCCCTGGGAGATGGGGAGAAGGACCCTGGTCACTGCCCCAGTGGGAGTCGAGGGGGCAGGGCATCAGACTCCTTTCCCTGTGAGACTTGCAACTTATTTTCTCAGTACCTGGTGCCTGGTACAGAGGTGCCAAGCCCCAGGGAACTCACATCATTTCTCAAGCCCTGCTATGCGCTCCTTGTGGTGGGCTTTATCTCTGTTTTCTAGTGCAGTGGGTCTCAAACTTGACCTCTGGTAGGGGATACTCAAAGAAATTGCTGGGTCCTTTCTCTGGAGTTTCTGCTTCAGTAGGCCTGGGGTGCAGCCTGAGAATCTGCATTTCCAGTGCTATCGCTGGTGATGCTAATGCTGCTGGTATGGAGACCCCGCTTTGAGAACTTCTTTTCTTGTAGTTCTCACCTCATGGCCCAGCCCTGGGTGCCGGCCCAGCCCCACCCCCATTGGAGGTGGGAATCAGGTGTGGGTATGAATGAAAAGTTCCTGGCGATGTTCTAGAGGGCAGTCTCATCATTAATAATGCAGATCCCAGGTCCCTCCTGGAGGTCCTGACTCAGTGAGCCTGGGGTGAGGCTCTGAAGGCCCAGAACCACATGTGAAGAAAACCCCTGGCAACATGCTTTGAAAATGCACCCAGAGCAGGGACGGTAGCTTCCGGGAGTGCCCTGCCCCCTGTCTTAAGTTCAGGCTCCTCAGGTGTGAGACTTTGAGCCCCTCCTCCCCAGTGCAGACCTGGATCCCATTGACAGCTGCCGGGCAGGGAAAGGGAGCCATGGGGGGCTGACGAGCATGCCCCTGCCCCCAGCAGTATGCTTGTGTCCGCTTTTGCGTTAAGGGCTTCAGCCAAAGATTCACATGAAGGGGGAAAAACAAGGATTATTGAAAGACCCCGCCAGCTCCACAGGAGGGAGGAAGGGGTGCAGTTCTCCCTGCTCTATCTGCTTTGAGGTTTCTGGAACATCCCCTGGAGCCCAGGATGCAAACTGATGCCTCTTGGGGCATCATTAGATTCCCAGCTGTATTTTATTTGGCCTGCAGAATTTTAAAAAAAAATTTAAGATTTATTAGCAACATCTGAAAATCAGTAACAGTCACTTAAAAAAAAAATTCGTGGTTTCTCTTGAAATATCAGGAGATGTGGCAGGGCTGGCCTGCATGCCACATAGTGACTCACTACTGCTCCCCAAACATGTGTCTGGAGGCCCCTGACTCTGCCACTATTGTGTGGCGGGGAGGGAGGGAAACCCCTCCCTTCCTGCCCAACAGCACTGCCCAACAAGCCCCTGTTGAGGCTTTCTCTTCTGCACCCAGGACCACCTGGCTAGCCCTCACCCTGGCCCTAGTTTTCCTTCTGCTGATCAGCACAGTGGCGAACGTGTCCTTGCTCCTTGGCTCAAGAGCAGAACGGAGCCGGCACCTGGATGGGGCCTACGTTTACCACCCACTGCAGGAGATGAATGGGGAGCTCCTGGCCACGGAGAAGGAACAGCCAGGTGATGCCCACAACCCCTTTAAGGACTGAAGCCTCCAGCCTCCTCTGAAGGCTCGTTTCGACACGGTCTGATTTCTGCAAGAGAAATTTCAAGGCCGCTGATCATCTGGGTGATCTCAGTCCCGGTGCGAAGCCAAGCTTCTGACAGCGCCTGTGCCTCAGCCCTTCACCTGGCCCCGGGCCCTCACCTGGTCGCCTGCCATGACACATGCAACCCTAGCAATACCGTGCTCCCCAGAGAGAGACTGTGTCCTTCCCTGCCTGCCTGTGTCTGCTGCCTGTAAGACCTGTCCCCTGAGGGCCTCCTCCACTGCCAAAGAGCCTCCGGCCTCCTGAGGCCGCTAGCAATGGAATGCACCGTGACCACACCGTGACCAAATGACAGGGTCCAGCCAGCCCCCCTGGACAGGGATGGATTACAGAGACGAGGGCCATGTCATGGGACCCTTTTGTACAGACCTCATCACAGAATTTGCCAATTAGAACTCTATTTCCTGTCACAGGAAGCTCCTTAGAAGGGCCAGGGGATGAAATCATGTTTACAAGCTTTCTATTTTGGTATCCTGCCGCCAAGAGAGGCTTTTTATCACTTGAATAAATTGATGTAATAAAAGGAGCCCCCGGGTGGCATCTAAAGCCTGAATTGTGGATTTCTGGGTGTACCTAAGTCTTAACGGGTGGGGTTGCTTCACCTGAATCCGGGGTCATAAACAGGCAGCCCAGAGCACCAGCTCCCTGATCTGTCTGTTTGATCCAGGTACACAGGTCACCTGGAGATCTTGTTAAAATGCAGATCCTGGCCCGGGGTGGGGTAGAAGAGTCTGAGTCTGTAACAAGCTCCCAGGTGAAGGCGAGACTGGGGGGGTCTGGACCATGTTTTGAAAGGAAAAGGTTTAGTCCGCACCATGACTTAAAGGAATTAAAAGTAGTTACCAGCATTTAAAAGTCAAGAGATAAACAATATCAGATTTCTGACTTCTTTTTAAAAGAGGGCGAGCCCGCAGCCCCTGCCAACACCCCTCCAGGGCAACGACTTGTCAGAGATGAGAATCCGCAGTCCCCGTCTGGGCCTGCCTTCTCCAAGTCATCGCAACCCCCAGCGGTCTGTGGCTTGCTATCCCCGTGAGTATCTGAGTTTGTAACCCCTGGCCGTGAAGGGTCTTCAGGAAGTGCCTGGTAGCCCCCCCTCCTTCTCCATGAATGTATGTTACACTGTGCTTAGCAGATCTTTGGGATGAGAGATGAGGGAAGTAGCTCCCGGCAAGTCCTCAAAGAGACTCATGCACATTATGAACTGAATATGACCCCCACCCCCCAAGATTCCTATGTTGAAGCCCTAACCCTCTCCCCTTCCCCCCACCCAGGTGATAGTATGAGGAGGTGGGGCCTTTGGTTTAATTAGTTTTCTTCGATGAGGTTGTGAGGGTGGTCCCTTTATGATGGGATTAATGCTCTTACAAGGGGAAGAGACGAGAGAACACCCACTCCACACACGCACAGAGAGGAGGCTGTGTGGACACGCAGCAAGCTGGCAAGTGTCTACAAGCCAAGATGTGGGCCCTCACCAAGAACTGAATTTGCCAGCACCTTGATCTTGGACTTTGAGCCTCCAGAACTATGAGAAATAGATGTCTGTTGTTTATAAGCCGCCCACAGGAGTTTGAGCAGGCTAAGACAGTATAACTAGTAGCTCTCTCGTACTCCATAACTCGTCCAAAACTTGGGGGCTTAAAACAATAACCAGGTACTGCTTCTTCTGAAAAATAATTATTTTCCGTGATTCTAGGGTCAACTAGGTGATTCTGTTGATGTGGGCTGGGGTCAGTGATCTCAGCTGAGATCACTGGTATGTCTGCAACAGCTCATGGGCCCACTGGGATGGGCTGGTCTGAGATGGCCACAGCTGATGACGTAGCTCCCCCTGGCGCCTCCTCCTCCAGGAGGCTGGTTCAGGCTTGGGATCCAGGTAGGGACGGGGATCCTGGAAGAGAAGCATGCAAGGCCTTTTGAAGCTTCGGCTCAGAACTGGCGTGACTTCACTTCCACCGAGTTCTGTCAGCTGATCCCCAGGACACCCAGATTCAAGGTGAAGGGACAGACATTCCACCCCATAGTGAGAGGAGTTGCAAAGAGGACTGGGTCCAGGAGGCTGCCCTGCTGGCCCAGTTTCACTTCAGAAAGGAAGAATTTGGTTCCGAGAAGTGAAATATCACAGGCCAGTTTCCCAGGCTCCAGGTTCCTGCAGGAATGTGTCTGTGGGTCTGCGTGTCTTTCTGTCTCTCCGCCTGAAGTTGAGAGCCGCTGAGCCAGTCTGTGATACTCCCTCCAAGGTGCTGTGTTTTGGTCCTGCAGTGGGAGCCACAGGCCAAGTTGTCGGTATCCTTGGGCATAGTTGATCCTACACCTAGTGAACCATCACCCGAAGTTCACGCTACCCACGGCCAGGCGCCTGTCATTTCTATCTCCCAACTCAGCCCCTTTTCTGGGCCTGTGACCCAGGTTGGAGGGAAGGAAGGGGTGGCATTCACAGCATGTCCAGAAACTTGAGGGTGGCTGCTCATCCAAGGAACTAGGCAAATGCTTCACATTGTAATTCCTCCTTCCAGAAATGGAAACAACCAAGTTCACATGTTCCTCCAGGGACCTTGTTTTCAACTCCACCTGGAAGTCTCATTCTGTGTTTTGCTCTCTTGTAGTGAACAGGTGGTCCCTGGGCTGCTTTGATGTTTTGCTCCCCGTGTTCAAGGGTAGCAAGTAGTGACAAGAGCTGGGAGGACTTCCCAGACACCGTTGAATCATGTTGGCATATTCCTGAGACACAGTTCCTGAGCCCGGCTGCAGGTCAGAGTGGATTCCCCAGGAATGTTGTATTATTGCAGAGGTCCAGATCCTGTCCCAGGCCCATCGAATCAAAATCTCAGGGGCAGGGAGCCTGGGAATCTACAGGGAGCACCTTCAGGGGTTCTGAGGCAATGGGCTGTAGAAACCCTTGTCCTGGGAGCTCTGAGCTCTGCAGAGGGTATCTCTGTCTGTCCTTGGCTGGGCTGGCAGCTGAGCTGGGAGGTTAAGGTGCTGTGCATGGGTCTGGTGGATTTCAGGCCGGAGGGAGCTCAAGAGGGTCCACCGTGGTGTGCTGGAAGGGTCCCTGGTCCAGCGACTAGGATAATTCACCCTCCCGTGTTTGTATAGGGGTATCTATCATGCCTGCCCAACACCCAGGCCCTCTTTTTTTAGTAAATGCCCTGTCTTTGGCTGGATCCCTCCCAGCAGCAGAACCTGAGATAAGGATGTGAGGGCAAGTAGTTTATTTGGGAGGTGACCCCAGGAAGCCCCGGTGGGGGGCAGGGAAGTGAGGTAGGGAAGGAAAGGCAGTCAGTACACAGTGCATTAGTGAGCAGCTCCCCACTGTGGGCATTGCCTGGGGTCTCTGGGGGAATGCAGAGAACATCTTGGGGTTTTGCCTCTGGTGGGGTGTTTGTCAGCCAACATGTTGTCATTGTGGGGTGGAGGCTTCTCCTGGGGGTTAACTCCTCGGCTTGTCTAGCCTGCCCTACACAGGGCTGAGTATACTTCAGCAACCAGAGGTAGCCACCAGAAACGCAGTTTCTTGCATCCAGACGCCTCCTGGTGGTAATGAGAATGCCCAGCGAAGGTGGGCAGGACACTGAGAGCCACGGCCGTGAGCCTCCCTCCCATTGCCTTTAGGGCACTACCTCTCCCCCATTCTCTATCTCTCTGGTTTGGCTGGTACTATCTCTTCAAGTACCAGATTCCATGAATAAATGGGTCAGAGATAGTCCCCTGTCCCAGTTGGCTCACCAGAACCCACCCTGGAATTTGGGGAAAAACACTTTGCTGAGATTGTCCACCTGCCAGGGTGTGGGCTACATGGAGAAGGAGAGTGAAGCCAATGTGGAGAAGAACCAAATCAAGACAAAAGGGTGTTAAGCCCCTAGATCCAACTGTACCTGAAGCCGGTAACATTCTTGGACCAATTACACAGACCAATAAATCCCCATTTTTGCTTGAGGCACTTTGTGTTGGATTTGGGGTCTCTGGCAACCCACAGAGTCTAACACTCATACTGTTCGAGGAGAGGCACATTTTGGACTCAGGCATTTGCGGATGGGGCATGGAGCAGCAGCAGAAAGGTGTTTTGAGATTCTAATGCTTATCTCTGGTGGTGGGTAGGGACACGTGTTGACATATACAAGAGCTCAGGTCATCAAGCTTTGGGGTTGGTAGTCAGGGATTAACATGGACTAATTATGGTGGTGCAAGGATCCCCTCCCCACCTCATGGTAGAGATGAAAGATCCCTGGGCACAGAATGTGGACCAGATGTCTTGGTGGCCTGACTTGGAACCCCCGGAGTCCTGTTACCATGGTAACATGTGGCTGCTGGGATGCTCTTTATAAAACTTGAGCATCAGGAAAGTCCCCAGAAAAAGGTTCAATCCTGGGCTTAATGGGTAGGCTTTGCAAGGCTCTTAGGAGCCCTGATATGGGAACATTCCAGTGTGATGCCCAAAGCTTTCCTTGGATTTGCGAAGGGGTCTGTGTCAGAAAACTTTGGGCTCCAGGAAACTCTTAAGTCAGAGGTTTCAAGTTATGCTTTTTGGGGACCCACGTTCCTTGGGAATGCCTTGGCAGGGGAGGGGAGGCACTGAACGGGGGAGAGTGGGGAAATGGTCTGAAGAGAAGTTTGAAAGCCACGGCTGCCTTTCATGTCCCTGAAAGCTACCTGGCACTTTACTCTCCGGCTCTTTCCAGGCTCTGCCCAAACTCCCAACTTGCATCCAGATGCCTCCTGGTGGTAATGAGAATGCCCAGTGAAGCTCTGAGACCTGCCTCCATGGAGGCCCCAGCGGTCTGCTTTGGACCTGGGCCCTGGCCTCAGGGGAAGAATTGGTCCCAGAGGCAGCCTCTGGGCCACAAGGGAGCCCTAGTGTGACTTGCCCTCTCTGGGCCCCTCAAACCCCAGGAGGCTTCTGGGGAGGCGATTCTACCCAGGACAGACGTCAGCAGTAACTCATGGCTCAGACCTGATCCTAGCTGGCCTGCCCCAGGGACCTCTGTCTTTCTCAACAGCCACTACATGCTGGCTGGTCCTTTGAGAGCTCTAACCCACAGTTGCAGAGAAATCCATGGAAAAGTCCCAGAGAATAAATACATGCACTGTACCAAAGCAGGAAAAGGCTGCTTCCTCTCCCGCACTTGGATGTGTTGGGGGGGGGGGGGCTGGGTAACCAAAGCCGGTATAGATGGGGCCCTAGAGCGGTCACACAAAAAAACCACACCTCCTCTGCTCCCCCAAGTGATAGTCCTTGGCCTTCTGCTCCAAAACAAGAGAGCCTGTTCAGAACCCCACGATGTGCATGGCAGCACCCCTGCTTTGTGTCCCAAGGAAGCTCACGGGAGGGACAGATGGTGTCCTGGACAGGGCCCATACCCCACCCCCAAACTCAGAACTATGGCTGTCCTTGGACATAACGCTAGGACTTAGGTCAAACCTCAGGGAACAGGGCAGAGTGACCCAGAAAGATGGATGGCAGGGCCCTCAACCTTCACCTGGATACCTGGCAAGTAGAATCCAGAAACCCACCCTCAAGATTCCAAGTCAGCAGTGCTGAGTGGGCCCGGGAATCTGCATTAATACCACTGATAAACTACCCATATATCTGTGTATGCACCCGATGCATATGCAATTGTTTGAATGGCGTTCCCCCCGGCCCAGAATTAACATCCACACAGAACCTTAGAATGTGACTTTCTTTGAAAGTAGTCTTTGCAGATGTAATTAGTTAACGATCTCAAGCTGAAATCATACTAGATTTAGAGTGAACCCTAAATCCAGTGACTGGTGACAGGAGACACACAGAGAAGAAGCCATGTGAAGACAGGCAGGGACAGGAGCAATGCAGCCACAAGCCAAGGAGCTCCAGGAGACTCCAGAAGATCGAAAGAGGCAGGAAGGATCCTCCCCTAGTGTTAGGAGGCGACACCTGCAAACACCTTGATCTGACTTCTGGCCTCCAGAACTGTGAGGGAATCGGTTCCGGTTCTTTTAGGCTACCAAGTTTGTGAGAATTTGTTACGGCAGCCCTAGAGAACTACTACCGTGTATCTGTGCTTTATATATAAAAATGTGATTTTTTTTTTTATGTGCCCCCTTTCCCCAAAGAACCAACTCGCAACCCCTTGAAGGTGATACCGCCCCTGTGAAAATGCTTTTGAGTCTTATAAACAACAGCGGAGTTAACTCTAGAACAAGCCCAGGGAAACCTCCAGCGTTTTAGGAGGTAGGCAGTTGAGGTATATCCAAATCTAGAATGTTTAATGCTTTTGGTTGGAGCCAATGATCAGGCAAACAAGGAACATCATGTTTTACTGGCTGAAATAGAGTGTGTGGAACAGAATTATAGTATCCTCATCGAACAATTTGTTTTACAGGCAGAGCAATTCCAGAGTGCAGGATGTGGGATAAAAGTTCTCAGAATCCCCATATTTCAGCCTATAGAGAGAACATTTTCTAGCTAGTTGGGGGAAATACCATTCTGAATGATGCTCTTCCAGATTAGTGCATTTGCTCAGAAAATGCAAGCAGTTTCTAAATGGGAAAGTAAGAGAGAAATTATATTCCTCTGGATGCTCATGGTGCTTCTGTCCTATGAGAAACAGTGACAGGCGGGCATCCTCAGGAAGGAGTCTGGAGTGTTTGGTTGAGAAACCTTAAATCATCAGGATAACCTCTGACGTTTATCATGTGCTTTCTGTGTGCTGGGCACTGGGGTTGTGGACTCTACAGCTGCTCTCACTCGTCCCACGACAACCCAGTGAATGAGGTAGGCACATCCCCATTTTACAGATGAGGAAACTGAGGCACAGGGGAGTTAAGTCACCTGCTGGAGGTTACGCAGCTAGTGAAAGGCGGCTGGGGTTTGAACTCCGCCCCGTCTAAATTTTAAGACCCAGGCTCCTAAACACAGTGCATGGGCAGGATCCTTTTGCTCATGGGTTGTTTCTGTCCTGGTCACAACAGGTTAATGAACAAGACGGAGAAAGAAACCAAGGAGCTTCCAACCCTGGGGTCTAGGGAAATACAAAAGCCAGGAACTTGGCAGCCCTTCCTCGGATTTTTAATTTCACGCTTCCCAAAGGTAGGAAAGACCTATTGATTGATGAAGCTCCAGCTTGGACCCCAGAGACCTCCAGCAAGGGAAGGGGGGACTGCAGCAGATGCCACCATGGCTGTTTGCTGTTTCTGTGACCCAGCTTCTCGTCCTGGGGTGATCTGCTTTCTCCTATCCCACTGCTGCTTCTGGATCTGGCAATCACAGGACCCACAGCCCCTTGGCCAGTGCATCTGTAGGAACGAGCACACTACTCAAACAGGGCCAGTCAGAGCCTTCTGTGGGATTTGATACGGAAAGAGAATTCTCTCAACCTTAGAGATTGTGAGCCCTGTGGTTGTAGGCTTGGGGCTGCTGACAGACACCTTTCCCACCAGGTCTCGGAGGAGAGGATGAGACCAGTGTGAGAAGAGATACAGAGCTAGGAGGCCTGGGTGAGGTTGAGAGGATGGGCACATAAGCCTGAGGACACTGTGCTCCTGGATCCAGCCATACCTGCAGCAAGAAAGCCCTTAGCCATCCCAGTTACAGGACCCAGGGAATTCCCTTTGTTGCTTAAGCCAGTTTGAGCTGGAGTTTTCCCAAGGGAGAAAGAATGAGCTTTCGAGGGGAGAACTGAGAGGGGCCTGAAGCTCATCCCTTTTGTCCAGGCTGGACTGTTCACAGCAGATCCAGGTTCCAGTTACCAAGCCATGTAGAACCCCAAGTCAAGGAAAGGTTTCTCCATCCTTCCCTGGTGCTAGTCCTAGATAATTAATGTGTGGGGAGTGCCAGGGCAGCTTACCCCAGAATGCTTCTAGGGCACACCTGGGTTTTAGAGGCAATCTAGAAACTCATCTAAAGACTGGTGAAAATATCTCAGATTCCTCAGTGATAAACGTCTAGTGACATGGGAGCAATTAGCTTTGAGAACGTTTTCAGTCTCCCCCTACCTCTCTCCCTCATATGCACACACACCTTGATGCAGGATGCAGTTTTGGATTTTGTTCCTATACCTGAGGAGCAAACAGAGGTGGATGAGACTCCCTCCCTGCAGGGAGAAGGATGTCTCTGAGAAGTTATCTCCTTCCTTCTGCTCCAGGTTTGGAGGTGAGGCTGGTGTGCAAGGAAGTCCTTGCTCTCCTTGCTCCATCATGCTGAGACTGCATGGAAGCATGAACCCCATGGTTGTAAGCCTACCCCTTGGGCAAGATCCAGTGACTCTGGGTGTTGACCAGAGATGACCTCCAGCTATAAGCAAGGCTATGAGAGAATAGTCTGTCAATATCGAAGCTGGTTCCAGGGGTCAGATTTGCCCTAGGGTGGACAAAACAAAGTCACAACCTCCTCCTCCCCATAGGGGAGTCCTGATGCCATGTTGAGATCCTGGATCCAGCCTTACCTGAAGCAAGAACTCCTGGACTGGCCAGTTGCATGTGATGATGACTGGTTAACCTTTTGTGTGGGTCTCTGTGACTTACAACCAAAAAAAGGCATAATTAAACAGCTCCAAGGTGGAGGGGTGGGGAAGGACCTCCAGAGGAGTTTAAAGACAGAGCCACTTCATCACTGCCTGGGCCTCTCCACCCTCCTCAAGTCAGTGGTGGTTAGGTTGACTTCCTAGCCAAGTGCTAGGACAATGGATTTCAGGTCCAGGTGGGCTGCTCCCCACAGAAAGTGGAGCCTGTAACTCATAACTGCTCACCGTGAATGTCTTGGGACACAGGGCATAGCTATGGAATCAGATGCAAAAACGGTCATTTCTGCCTACCCAGCGTCCTTTCCCTCTTGTGGGGTACCCCAGTATTCCTAGAGGCAACCTGCTTATGCTTTTCAAACCAGGTGGTTGGCTTCAGGAACAGGCATGTGGTCCAGGTGGACCAATCACTGAAACCCCATCCCCATCCCCATCCCCATATGGTGATTGGTCCAGATTGGACAGAGGACCCTGCTGCTGGCCAATCAGTGTTCTCTTCCCTGGGAACTGTGATTGGTTCAGGGACCAGTGTGGGACCCAGGCAGGCTGATTAGACTGTTCTGGGAGCTTGGATGGAACTTTGGGAGATAGAGGTTCTCTTCCGCAGCTGAGCCTAATGGTGATGGGGTCCCCTGCATGGGGAGGGCACCTGAGAAGGAGGTTGCCCCAGCGAAAGCAGAGCCAGAGGTGGAGAGAGGATGCTGAGCATGATGATATCCCTGAGCTCCCAGACCAGGCCGACCCAAAGGTGGCCCACCCACTCCTTGGTTTTCCTTACATGAAGCACAAAGGAGATTGTTCTGTATTTGCATCCTCGAGAGTGCATGAGCTGGATCATTGCCATTGGCTCCAGATGCCCCAACTTAGTGTCCAGACTCAGGGCTGCAGCCCACATGGTCCCAGACCCCATGGACACTTGCAGACATGGGAGGCAAGCGGGCTGCCCCACAGGGCTCAGTCCCAGCTATCTGGAGACCAGGGGGCTGCTGTGGGACTGGCCAGAAGAGGAGGAGGTGGTGGTGCTGAGCTGGGAGAAGCCGCTGGTGCAGGATTCCAGGCTGGACATGGAGCCCCTGGGGAGGAAAGGCGTCGCACGCACATTACCTTCTGGTGGTGACACAGCGCTGGGGCCCACACACAGCAGTGGAAAAGCTGGTGATGCTGCAAATGAGCCCCAGGGGTCTTTCCACAAGGCTGGTAACCACCCCAGGCACAGAGGGCAAGTGCAGAGGGAAAAGCAAGTGAAGTTACGGTGAGAAACGAGGCTCCACCCATTTTCCTGCCCACCACCCGCCCCCCCACCTCCGGCAAAGATCCCAGCCTGCCAAACACCATTCAGGGGCTTCCTTGACCTGGAGATCTAGCATGGCCCAGAGAGTGCCAGCACCACCAAGCCTCCTGTAGCTCCTTAGAGCTGAAGACTCTGCTGCCCCAGAGCTGCAGTCTGCATTCTGACAACACCCTCCCCACCCCCCACCAGGTGATTTGTGTGCACACCACCTAGGTCTCAACTCCAATGTCACTTCCCAGGTACCTCCCCCATACCTCCTGCCCACCCTATGCCAGGCCCCTTGTCCTGTGCTCTGACAACACCCTGTGCTGAGACCTCTGGCACCTCCTAGCTGTGTGACCCTGGGCAAGGACCCCAGATTGGAGTACCTTCGTGGCATCCACTGCTGTTCATAATTACGGACAGGTGTGATCATGTCGCCGCCTGCTCCATGATTGTGTGTCTGGTCCCCCAGGGTCCACCCAGTGCCTGCCTACTGAGGACAGCCAGGAACTAGCCCTTGACCTGGTTCTCTGTGAGCTCTTGAAGGTCAGGGCAGCAAAGTTCCCCCACATGGACCAGACCAGACAGGCTGGCAAGCAGCATCTGGCCCACCCTTCAGCCTCCAGCTGCCCTCCTGGAGGCAGCAGCCCCCAGGCGCTAGTGTCTAGGGTGTCTGTCCCCTGCACTGGCGCCCAGTGGCCAAAACAAGCTGCTTCCCAGAGAGGAAGTCACCAGCCCTCCCACGCTGTGGGGCTCTCTTTGGAGTAAAGACACTGGCCCAGTATCTCTCACATTGGGCTGCATGTGCCCTTAGGGTACTTGGAGTTCCACCTGGCATATGGATGCAGATGCGACACCCCCCTAGAGCCTCAATTTGACGTTAAAGAATATAAAGCATTATTTTTAGAAGGAAACTAACACGGGGCGCCTGGGTGGCTCAGCTGGTTGAGTGTCCGACTCTGGATCTCAGCTCAGGTCTTGATCTCACGGTTGTGAGTTCAAGCCCCATGCTGGCCTCCATGCTGGGCGTGGAGCCTACTTAAAAAAAAAAAAAAAAGAAAAACAGAAACTAACAGATATGTTATGAAGCAGGATGCAAAATCACATTTGTTTTTAAAAGATAAAATGTAAAGCCTTGAAGAAACTGCCTGCTCCATCTCCTCACCCTCTGCTTCATTTTTGCTATCAAGTGCTTACTGTATGCCTCAGTGAAGGGCAGTCTTCCCCCAACCATTTCTTCCTGATGACAACCCCGTGATGTGGGGGTTTCAGCAGTCCCTTTTTAACAGATGGGGAGGCTGAGGCTCAGACACTTAGGTGACTTGCCTGAGGTCACACAGCAACCAGGAAGTGCTAGAGGTCTTAACCACTACACTTCCTGCCTCTCTGAAAGCAACACTTGGGGAGATGTGTCTGCGAGACACTATTCTAGAATGTTCTAGAACAGTCTAGCCCTGTTTTATGGGTTTCTAGGAGTGAGAGGAGTTCCAAATAGGAGGGCCTTGGGCTCCCCTTCCCCCAGCAATCAATCTGGTATGTTGGGCTTCTGTCCAGAGTTTCATCTGAAGGGGAGGTTCTGCAGCTGAAGCAGCATTTGGACACAGTGTTGGATCTGATTGCTCACACAGGTGCTGAACCTCTGGAGAATTTTAACAATACCAATGCTGGGGCCCCACCCCTGGATAAGCTCAAAGGCAAGTAGGGAAGATGAATCCAATGTCCCCCAGCCCAGAAGGAAGGGGCCTCAGAAGTGCTGTAGGCCTGGCCTGGAGAGGAGGAGGGGGCCCTTCCTGCCCACGTTCCCTACTCCAGCCCCTCCTACCTGAAGTCCTCAGATGCCAGCACCTCGTAGTAGTAGAGGAGTTTGCACTTGGGGCCAGGGCTGTGCAGGGCCGTCAGGACGTCCTCCACACCCGGGAGGCTGCAGGCCACATTGCCAGGGGGGCTGTGCATTTGCCACTGGAGCAAGTAGATGCCAGGCCACCGGGTCACATGGGAGCCCTGAAACATAGCAGTCCTGCCTGAGGCTCTGGTCCACCTGGGGATGGACGGGAACCCCTTGCTAAACCAGTGAACCCACAGATCTTCCTCACAGGGCCTCCGGAAGTCATCCTTGACCCCTCCGCTGTTAACCCTGTATCTGTGGGGGCTGAGAGCCTCCCCCTGATCTGGTGGGAGTGGAGGCCTGGGGTGGGGCTGTGGTTGCAGGAGAATAGGTGCAATTGGTTAAAAGCCTGGATTTTGTTGGGCTTTTGTTGTGCTGCCCAGGAGGGATTTGGGCAGAGAGCTGGCAGGTTGGTTAGAGTTGGTGGAAGGCCTAGACGGTGAGAATGGAGGTGTTAGTTGTTACAAGAGCAACTTCAGGGAGGGCTAGGGGTGCTGGTGTTTGAGGTACAAGACAGCCTGCTGCTCAGGGACCCTGGGTAAGATCTGCTGTGCTCACTGGAGCCTGTTTGTGCAGTGTGAGTGAATGAGTGGGGCTGGTGATCTAAGACTTGCGAGCCCTGGCCTTGAGCAGCATGTGAGTAACGGGGGTTCATGTTCCAAGATCCATCTGAGTTCTATCCCCAGACTTAGAGCATCTCTGCTGCATAGGTTCTGAAACTAACACATCAGAAATCACTGGGAGAGGGTGAGGGATGCAGAGTCCAGGCCTTGTGCCCAGAGGTTCTGAGTTACGCCCCTGGCATGAGGCCTGGCAGTCTGCATCTTTGACAAGAGTCCCAGAGGATTCTGAGGCTGGGATCCTGGGGTCCCCAGAGTTCTGGATCTGTCCAGTCCTTTCTCCCTGACTGTCCTACAGGGTCCCTGAGGTCAAGGGCCAGAACCCTGGCACACAGTGAACACTCAATCCTGTATGATGAACGAATAAATGAACAAAGGAGTTCGAACCTGGATGCTCTCCCCTTCCCGGCAGACAAGAGGGGCTTCGACACGGCTGTAATCCACACCTAGGACCCAGCCTTTGTCCGTCAGCTGCCCGCCAGCCCTGGCCCCGGGCTCCTGGGGGCCAAGCTTGGGCATCTGCTTGCTGTGGTACAGACTGAACACCACGTCCCCTCTCAGGATGTCAAAGTCCCAGGTGATGACTGACTCCCCCTCCAGGATCTCCACCGCAACCTGCATGGAGGGCCGGGGGCGGGGGGCGAGGAGGGGGAGGCATAGTCTGAGAGTCCCATCTGGAATCTCACCAGGAGTGGGGAGCTGGGATGGGGAAGTCAGCTGCAGTAGGTGCTGTGGAGTACCCACCTGGGTCTCCAGTCCCCACTGCGGGAAGGATGGGCTGCTGAGGCCCCCAGCCTCCACTGTCTAAGAACTGCTCTGGGCAAATGGTCCTGCCTCTGTCCGAAATGGCTGGGAGGTCCCACCCTGTCACAGGGTGGGTGACCCACAGCCGAGGACTGACATGAGAGTACAAAAGGCCTGCCCACCTGTCATGCTCTGCACAGCCCAGTGCTCCCCTCAGATCAGGCTGGGCAAGACTCGGCTGTACCGCCCCTGTGCTTACATCCATCCCCACACCCACCCTGTCCCACCTCTCCTTACAGGTTTCACCCGAGAGCTCACCCTCAACAAATCGCTGGCACAAGAACCCTCATCTCAGGCTCTGCTTCAGGGGGCCCTGGCCTAAGACAACACCCCATTCCAGCGGGCCCTCCCAGGTCCCAGCACCTCATGGGGGGCCCCTCGAAGCACGCTGGCCGACTGGTAGGTCTCTCTCCACTGCTGCAGCTGGTCCGTGTGCCCCTGCTCCTCTTCTGTCAGATAGAGGGACTTGGGGACGAGCCCTCCTTCGGGGACATTGCACTGGGGGACAAAGACAAAGGTGGCAGGCCTGGCTGACCCACAGAAGGGTGCTCTGTGACCCCCGAAACTGCACTTGTCACAGCAACCCCTTAGTGAGTAGGGTGCAGGGCTTTCATTACCTCACTGTCCAGAACCACAATGCAATAGAAGCTATTATTCTTTCCTTCCGTTTCACAGAGGAGGAAAATGGAAGCTCAGAGAGGTCGGGCCACTTGCCTGAGATCACACAGCAGAAAGTGGCTAAGCCTGGGCACAAACCCATGTTTATCGGGCCCCCCAGGCTCATGTCTCTTATTACCATGCTGGCCTTAGAAGCCCATTTGCTAAACATAAATCATGCATATGTATCTTAACAAGTGGAGAAAATGGGCAAGCTTGGCAAAATCCCTAGGAAATGCCTTTTTTTTTTTAAAGATTTTATTTATTTATTCATGAGAGACAGAGGGAGAGAGAGAGAAGCAGAGGGAGAAGTAGGCTCCCAAGGATCAGGGAGCCCGATGCGGGACTCGATCCCAGGACCCTGGGATCATGACCTGAGCCGAAGGCAGATGCTTAACCATCTGAGCCACCCAGGCGCCCAGAAATGCCTTTTTTAAATTCAGAAATCAAGTAAGCTTGGAGTTTGGTATTCTGTTAGAGAAGGGAAAGGGGCCTGCCCTCCCACAGCCAGATGAGATAAGACCGTCGTGACCCAGGGTAGCCCCTTCCTGTGTCATCTCACCCCCAGGGGGAGGCAAGTAGAAGGGGTCTGTGGTTGCCTCTCCCTGAAGCAGTTGGCCGATCTTCCCACTCCATGGGGCTGCTGGTTGGGAATAAATCCCTTTGGGTACACCAGCTTCAGGGTCCAGACCACTGGGATGTTTGAGTCACCTCTCCCAGAAGCAGAGGGTGCAAAGTCAGCAGGTAAACTCTGACTGCTGCCTAGCAACATACTGCGTGGGGAATGCCAAGGTAAACCTTTGACTGGCCTGGTCTCTGGGCTTCCGGAAACTTCCATCTGGATCACTATGTTTGAAAGAAACAAGGTAAGGCCCCTCCTTTGGAGAGATCTCACCTCTCTTTGGGGCAGCTTCAAACCAAGCCCTGCCCCCCAAAAAAGAGAAAGCATGACCTCTCCAGGTACCAGCACCCACACACACAACGGAGGGCCCCACTCCAGCCTCCTTGGACCTCTGCAGCCCCGCCCCAGCAATCTCTGGCTCCTCCCGTGGCCACAGCCCAGGGCCTGCAGCCATACACTCACCACACACTCTCCCCCGAGGAAGTCAGGAATCACTTCTTTATCCAGGTAGTCCACGAGGCCTCCGGGGCCCTGGTAATTGCTACCGCTGTAGATGAGAAACTTCTGTCTGGTGTTCTCATTGATGAAGGGGCTGATCTGAAGTGGGGGGAGAGGAGACAAGATGGAACGGTGTTTTTGTTTGTTTGTTTTATATGGAGATGTAATTCACATCACAAAAAATTAACCACTTTATCTTACTGGTTTTTTAAGTTTTTATGTATTTAAATAATCTCTGCACCCAACGTGGGGCTCGAACTCATGACCCTGAGATTAAGCGTCACATGCTCTTCTGTTCTTTTTTTTTTCCCCCAAGATTTTATTTATTTATTTGAGAAAGAGCGAGAAAGTGCAAGTGCATGACTGGGAGTGGGGGGGGTGGACAGAGGAAAAAGGAGAAGCAGACTGCCCAATGAGCACGGAGCCCGACACAGGGCTTGATCCTAGGACCCCGAGATCATGACCTGAGCCGAAGTCAGACGCTCAACTGACTGAGCCACCGAGGAACCCCAATGTTGCATACTCTTCTGATTGAGCCAGCCAGGTGCCCCAGAATTAAGCATTTTAAAGTGAACAGTTCAATGCCTTTTAGTTCATTTACTATGTTGTATAACTACCACTTTCCTGTAATTCCAAGACTTCTCATCACCCCAAAAGGAAACCCCATTCCTTTTACACATTCATACACATCAGCGGCTCCTCGCCATGCCCCTCCCCCAGCCCCTGGCAACCACCAACCTGCTTTCTGTCTCCATGGATTTGCCTGTTCTGGACACTTTATAGAAATGGAAGCACACGACATGTGGCCTTTTGTGTCTGGCTTCTCTCATTCAGCATCATGGTTTCCAGGTTCATCCATGTCGTAGTCCTTTTTATGGCTAAATAATATTCCACTGTATGGATGATCCTGTTTTGTTTACCCCAGGTGGAAAGTATTTCAATGCTGAACTCAAAGCTGCATGTCGATCCATTGTTATTCACAGCACACACACACACACACCCCCGCCCCAGTGCTGGTGTGGTATCTGACGAGGTACATAGTTGGGGCAGGAAGGAAGGACTTGATATTGGCAGGGCACCAGCCAATTCAGCGAGGAATGCCACAAGCAAAAGATGGACAGGGAACTGGGAATCCCACCTGTGTGGTTACTCTCCTTCACCCTCCATCCCGGGAAGCAGTCACCTGCGGGCCTCGGCAACCTGGCTCCATGCCACCAGCTTCCATCTGGTGTGGCCACTGGGCAGGGGTGGGGGGCAGCAGCAGGAGATGGGAGGTGGGAACAGAGAAAGAGGCCAGAGTACTTCTTCCCCCACTCTCTCCCACCTCAGTGCCCCAGACACCCCCACTCCCACCCCATTCCAGCTCTCATGGGGCTCAGTAACAATGTCATCCCCTCTGCTTGTCCCTCCAACCCCCGGGGGGTGGTCAGGGTTCACTGCAGGGGCTAGCCCCAGGGGGCCTCTCCATCCTGCCCATACCTCCGCAAGGAGTTCTTTCATGTTACATCCCCATTAAGCCACTGGGGCGAATCCCACTTTTGGCCAGGACCCTAAGTGACTGGCCCCCACCACCACGCAATATACATCTTCTTAAAGGTCTCCAGACAGCAAGGGAACTTCATTTTCACAAAGATCAGGATATCTCAAGATAAAAAGCTTTCAGGAGCAGATCCTGCCAGTCCCTCCAACAGCTACTGCACCCCGGCCCAGCCCCAACAGAGCCTTGAAGTAGCCACAGGAGCTAGAGAAAATTCTGCCCCAGAAGTCCGCTCACATCCTCTCCTGTTGACAATCCTCCATGGCTCCCTACTGCCCCAGGACAAAGTCCCACCTTCACCACAGCCTGGACTTGGTAAGTACTGGTCCCCGAGCATTCTCCCAGCCTCTGCCAGGGCCACTGTTCCTTTTGCTCCTTTTTGCTCCAACCATTCTGGACTGGGTTTTCAGTTTTTCAAAAAGCATCAAGTACATTCCTGTCTCCAGGCCTTTGCCCGTGCTGTGTGGGTTGCCTGGCCCATCTTTCCTCCCTGCCCTTCCCTGTATGATTCCTGCTCCTTTCTAGGGTCTCAGCCACAAGTCACCTCCTCTGAGGGACCTTCCTCGGTTTCCAACCTAAATTACCCCCTGCGTCACCCCCTGCCTGACTTAGCCTCTCCAAGAACCCTGAACATCCTCATGCCCTTGCCACAGGGAACCACGAAGTGTTTGCTTGTGTGGGGTTATCTGCTTTATCACTCCCTGCCCTGTGACAGTGGTGGGGAGACACAGTGGCTGGCTTGTTTACTTCGAATCCCCAGGGCCTGGAAGGTGCCTGGCACATAGTAGGTACTTAGTGAAACACTGAATCCACTTAACTCTCAAATGTCTATCCTGATTGAACCTCAATTTATAGCAGTGGTTTTCCGGCTTTCTGCGGCACTGAATCCTCGGAGGGGCCTGTGGACCAGTAGCAAGGCCCCAGGGCAGTAGTTTTCAATTGCCAGTAACAACCTGCTCATGGTTGTGAGATCAATTCAGCGCATTGTGACTAGCCTATTTTTAATGGGATGGAATAGAAGAGCGAAGAAGGTGTTGTACGTAGTTAAGGTAACCATTGCTTGTGGATCTGTGCAGGTGTGTGTGTGTGTGTGTGTGTGTGTGTGTGTGTGTGTGTCTGTGTTGGGTTGTAACATAACGTGTATTTCTTACTGTGGGTCTTAGGCAAAAGTTTTAAAATCCCTACAGCACAGGATCCCAACACTCCTCGGAGCCGACTCACAGGAACCCTGGGAACGCTGTACGATCCTGAGTGTGACTTTAGTGTCCACAAAGCAGGACAAAAGATACATAAATCATGGTCTACCCATACGGTGGAACCGTATTCAGATATAAGAAGGAAAGAAATACTGATCCATGCTACAACATGGATGAATCTGAAATCATGATGCTCAGTGAGAGGAATCAGATGCAAAAAGCCTCGTATCGTATGATCCCACTTATGTGAAATATCTCAAATAGGCAAATCCACAGAGACAGAAAGGAGACTGATGGCTGCCAGGAGCTGGGGAGGAGCAGGGCTTCTGATAGCTACAGGGCTTCCTTTTGTGGTGCTGATAATGTTCTGGAACTAGATGGTGGGATGGTTGCACAACCCTGTGAGTCTACTAAAAACCACTGCATTCTGCACTTTGAAAGGTTGAACCTTATGGTCAATGAGTTCTAGGTCAATAAAGCTGTGACTTAGAAGAAATGACACGGAACAATTAGGCAGAAGGAACCCACCCCCCACCTCGGTCATCTCTACCGGGCAAGGGCCTGGCCCGGGCGCCTGCTCTCACCAGCGTCCAGAGCACCGGGAAGACACGAGGGGCTCGCACGATGAGCAGCCGACCCAGGGTCTCGGGGTAATTGTCCTCCACCACCTCAATCATCCGCAGCAGGGCCTTCACCCCCGGCCGCCACAGGTGACGCATGTTGAGACCCTCCAGGTCCACCAGGCAGGTCCAGGAGCTGCAGCAGAGACGGGCCACTCACTCCCGCCTGCTCCACCACCTCCCGGGGCCCCTGACACCCTCAGCGGGTCTCAGAGTTGACAGGAATGGATGGAGAGGCTCAGGAAGGCAGGGCTGGGGGTAGAGGGGCAAGACACTCTCATGGATCCTACCACCCCTGACCCTCGGCTGGGGAGGCCATGTGGGGAGGAGGTTCAGAGCCTGGCCTCTGAGGCTAGGCAACGGAATTCAAGTGTCACCTCCAACCCCAAGAGCTGTGTGACATGGGCAATTTCCTCATCAAGATAGTGGCAGTGACAGCAAGAGTCCCCATCTCGAGCAGTTGCTAGGATTAAATGAGGTGGTATGTGTAAAGCTCTCCGCAGGGACAGGCCATAGCATGCACTCGATAAAAGCCAGTTATTGCTACCAATTGTTGAAAGGGTGCTGACTGCTAAGAGCACACACTCCAGAGCCAGATGGCCTGGATTCAAATCCCAGCTCTGCCGCTGGTTGTGTGGCCTTGGCCAAGTTCCTTAACCTCTCTGTGCCTCCATTTCATTGGTACTAATTCATTAGAGAAATGACTACTTTACTGAAGCAGCTAGTTCTCAGGAGCCTCTCCATCCTGCCTTTGTTCCCTTCATCCAGTCCACACCGCTGCAAGGAATCCCTCATGACACCCTGTCATCTGAGCCACGTCGGGTGAATTCCATTTCTGATCAGGACGGACCCTGATTGATCGATTTCTCACCCCAACCAATGTATGTCTCCTTAGGAAAGCTCCAAACAACAAAGAAACTTACTTTTCCTAAAGATCAGGCTACGTCAGGATAAAAGGCTGCAGTAGCAGGTGCTGCCTGCCCCTCCCCCCTGGGGTGTAATAAGGACAACATGAATCAGGTACTTCAGAGAGCACCTGCTGCAGAGTGTCACACACGCATTTGCGTTATCCCTCAACGGTTGTCGTTTTTGATGATGCATAAAGAAACCCTGGGACTGGTGATATTATTCCCACATGATAGATGAGCAAGCTACGGTTCAGAAAGGTTCAGTGCCACTCTAAGTACTCATGTGGGAAACTGAGTTCGGGGGAAGTCAGAGAGGGACAGAGGTTACTGGATGTGCTGTGACAGCTGCAAGTCCATCTGCCTGGGAGACAGAGTCAAGGCGGCAATTGGGGGTGGTGCAGAGCTGGCCTCACAAAGCAAGGTCCAGGGGGTGATGTGGCACAGGGGTTCACATCCTTGAGCCCGAAGCAGACAGGAACAGGTTTAAATCTCAGCTCTGCCACTTACCCACTTAGCAGCAAGCTTGGACGAGCATCGCCCCTCTGAGCCTCCGTTTCCCCCTCCACAAAGAACAGGGACAATAATAGTCCCTGCCTCACAGGATTGTTGTAAGAATTAAGAGAGGACATTTCTGTAAAGTACCTAGCATGCTTCCTGGCCAGCGTCTATGCCCAATGAACCTTGGCTGTTTTCACTATTTCAGGGGAATTTGCTCTTGGCTGGGGGTTCTTGCCTGATGGGACGGCCAAACTGCTTTGTGTTCCCTTCACATCTCTTCTGTCCTTCCTCGTTGACGGAAAGAACCTGGAAAGTAGAGGATGTGCTGGCAAACATTCACTTGGCTGCCCCACCCACAGGCAGCCCTGGGATCCAGTGGGGACCCCTACTCACGTGCTTCAGCAGTGCCTCTTCCCCCACGGCCTTCATCAAGCCTTTGGTGTCCATGTGGCCCAGGCGCAGGATATAGAGGGGGCGGCCATCTTTGTAGGTGAGGCAGGCCGAGCAAAGAGAAGGGACATTATTTCAGGAGTGCTGGTGAGAGGGTAGGCCCAAACTTCTCCTCGGAGAAGGCGGTGCCAGGCTGTGGCTCAGCTTGCCCCTCCTGTCCATTTATTCGACAATGTTCTGCCTGCTCCCGAGAGGGGCTGACACCAGTTATGGCAAAAGAAGCAAAGTGTCCAAGTGTCAAAGAGACAGATTTCCATCACACAGGAAACTGGCTGAGGGGCATGTGGCAACTCTATGTACGACCTCAGCACCTTTTCTGAAAACCTGTCCTAAAATTAAATGTTTATTTTAAAGCTTTTTAAAAAGAAGAGATGAACCATGTTAGGAAGGAATATGGAGAGAGTGGATAATGTTGGCTCTTAGCTTTCTGTCAACCAAAGCGAATAGGAAAAATAAGGAAGAATATACGAATACAGTCGATTCTTATTATTCATGGTAGTGATGTTTTCTGAAGTGATCCTGAACACTGACTTAGGGAACAGTGAAGCATCGCTTTGAGAAGAAATATGGGGTAAGGTCCCTGCAAGCCTCTAGACATAACATTTTTGTTAACTGGTCGATACATAACCTTGTCCTGAATTTCTTAAATTCAGGCACACTAGCCTCAGAGGCCATGCTCATTAAGGACACTTTATTGCTCATTAAGGACACTTTATTGGGTATATATTGTTGATACATCAACATCGAACTCACGGCCAGCAGCACCACACTCAAGCCAGGACAAAGCTTATCTAACACACATTTTTTCTCTGTGAGGCACATTGCAGCCTTCTTGTGCTCGGTAACACGAGCCAGCATTTTTGCACTTTGCCTGGGGGCCATTTTAAACAGCAAAAATCTCTCACACACACACACCACACAAAAGCTACAAAATTGCAAAAAAAAAAAAAAAAAGGTAGTACTAAGTGGACTTTAAAAAGGACTCTTGTTAACAGTATGAGAGCCGGAACAAAAAGGCAGACGGACATCTTGAGGACACAAAGATCAGACAACTGACTTTTTGCCATTCTGCCCATGGTCGTAATTGACCGCAGAAGCACCCCGAGTATTGATTTGGGGGTTACAAATAAATTTGGGTGACTAGGCAAATTCACAAATATGGAATCCATGAATAATGAGGATTGACTGTATATTAAAATAAAGTGCTCCAACCGGTTCTTCAGGAGAGTCAAGCACTCACCTCAATCGATATATATGAATTTCTACATAAAGGGCATTGAAAAGCATCATGTGCGCTGGAATCAAGGGCAGCTTTAAGAAACTGAGAGGAGTTATTTGTGGTGGGTTGAACAGTGTCCTCCAAAAATTCACGTGTACCCAGGACCTCTGAATGTGACCTTATTTGGAAATAGCCTGCAGAAGAAATTAGTGAAGGACCTCCAGATGAAATCCTACTGGATCAGTGTGGCCCCTAAATACGATGACCTGGGGTCTTTACAGGAAGAGGAGAGGACACAGAGAGACACCCCGAGGGAAGCCATGTGAAGACAGGCAGAGATTGGGGTGACATGACCACAAACCAAGGAACGCCTGGAGCCACCAGGAGCTGGAGAAGGCAGGGAGAGATTCTCCCCTAGAGACATTGCAGGGAGCATGGCCCTGCCCACAGGTTGAGTTTGGGCTTCTGCCTCCAGAACTATGAGAAAATACATCTCTATGGCCTTAAGCCACTCAGTTGGTGGTAATTTGCTATGGCAGCCCCCGGCCACTAATGCAAATCATACAGCCATTATGTGTGGGATCTCCAAGACCAAAAGCAAGGCTGAGCTAACTCTGCCACTGCGTGAGAAACATTGCTTCCAGCTCAAATGTCTATTCTGGCCCTACTTTCCTCATGGCTGGGTGAACCCCAAGGGCCATCTCCAGATGCCCAGGAGAGTCAAAAGGAAAAATCATAAGAGGCTAACATGAAAAGTGGCCTTCAAAGCGCCTTTGGCAGTGACCAAAGTGTGCGCTCTGCATTATGTAGGTAAAGGGACGCACCTGTGTCCTGGTAGTGCCAGCCCCCCGCATAGAATTCCTCCAGGAGGGCAGGGGGTCGCCACGTCTGAAGGAGGAGATCCACCTGGTGCTGCTTTCTCCAGCTCAAGGACTGGCACAGCATCTCCCGGGCCTTGTCCAGGTGGAAGTCACGAGCCCGCAGGAACCGGAGAATGTGCTCATCTTTGGGAATCTGAGAGAAGGAGAAAGCCCGTAGAATGGTATTCCCTAACCCAGTGGACAAAATTATGGAGAATGAGTAGCTCCTGTCTTATCTGCAAAACACTTAGCTGGGAAAAGGACCATACACTTAACCATGATGCAGTCTAGGGGTGAACTGTCAGGAAAATCTGTGAGTTTGGGCTGCCTGACGCTCCTCCCTCCTCATGTACCTCTTTTCCTTTGGGGAGCTGCTTTTCCTCCCCACTCCCCAGCACCCATCCTGGCTTTAGCTGGTGTTGCCAATCAGCACTCCACTCTCATGGCCTCAGGGGTGGCACAACCCAGATTTAAACCCAATTTAAATCAGAAGAATGGGTCATGAACCCCTTTCTCTGCAGTGGCAAAGGTGAGCCTGCAAGCCACGGGCAGCCACAGCTCCAAGCTCAACCGGGAAGTAAATCTGACGGGGATGAAGCAGAAGCAAACAGATACAAGAGCTCAGGGGTCCCGACCATGCGTGAGTCCTGGTTCGGGACATCCCTGAGGCAGGTTGCATGGGCCCCTGTGTGAGGCTGAATGATGTTCCTTCAAAATTCACATCCACCCATAACCTCAGAATGGGACCTTATTTGGAAATGAGTCTATACTGATATAATTAGCTAAAATGAGGTCACAATGGAGTAGGTGGGCCCTACTCCAGGAGGGGAATTGGGACACAAACAGGACAAACTGGGGGAAGAAGGCCATGGGATGATGATGGAGGCAGAGACTGGAGCGCCGCATCTATCAGCCAAGGACTGGCGGCAGCCACCCGAAACCAGGAGGGAGGTGGCATGGCAGAGACCCTCCCTCAGAGCCTTCAGAAGGAACCAACCCTGCCCACACCTTGATTTCAGACTTCTGGCCTCCAGAACTGTGAGAATAAGTTTCTGTTGTTTCGAGCCACTCAGTTTGTGGCATTTTCTTTCAGCAGCCCTAGAAAATGAATACACCCTGCTCAACAGTTATATGAGCCAATAAATACTCCTCTCCTTATTTTCTGTCTTGACTCAAGCTGCATTCCTACCACACAGAACCCAGAGACTAACTAATAGGCTGAGGTGACAGGGTAAGACCCTGCCAGCTCTCCTTCCTTCCCTTAGGCAAATAGCAACCCAGCCCCAATGAAAGCTCCCCTTTTCTGAGTGCTCATCCTGAGCCAGACATGACTCCAGGCACTTTATGTGCGTTGTCCCTTGTAATTCAGTCCAGATGGCATATGCCAGCATCATCCCCCTTTTATAGATGAGAAAACAGGGCAGATAGGTTAATCACAGCCCAACATGAAAGTACTCCCTGTCTGCCCCCCTGTCTCCCTTGTCTGCCCCCACCCCAGCGTGGGGAGGGGATAGGAAGGAAGGGCAAGCTCGAAGTTCTTATTCAACAGAGCTGAAGGTCAAGTCCATGCTTGGGACCTACATGCACAATGGACATTCATGTGATGGGGCTTAAGAGTCTGGAGCCATTTTTGGTTGTCACAGCTGGGGAACAAGAGCTCTTGGTATCTACTGGTGGAGGCCAGGATGCTAATCAGCACCTTGCAGTGCACAGGACAGCCCCACCCCATAAAGAACTGTCCAGCCTCAAATGTCAACAGTGCGGAGGATGAGAAAGCCCGCGATCAGTGGTACGCACAGCACACGTTATAGATACATGAGACAATACATAATAAAAAGACAAAACAGGGGCGCCTGGGTGGCTCAGTTGGTTAAGCGACTGCCTTCAGCTCAGGTCATGATCCTGGAGTCCCCGGATCGAGTCCCACATCGGGCTCCCTGCTCAGCAGGGACTCTGCTTCTCCCTCAGACCCTCTTCCCTCTCGTGCTCTCTCTCTCTTATTCTCTCTCTCTCAAATAAATAAAAAAATAAAAAATAAAAAAAAGCAAAACAGGGGAAGTGGGTGGGGGGATGGGGTAACTGGGTGATGGGCATTAAGGAGGGTGCTTGAAATAATGAGCACTGGGTGTTATATGCAAATGATGAATCACTGAATTCCACCTCTGAAATTAATAATAACAGTATATGTTAATTAAATTGAATTTAAATTAAAAAAGAAAAAAAGAAAGCAAAATATGTTTCCAGGATTGCTAATTACATCAGCGTATTCACCTGGCCCTTCCTCCCCCAGTGCCTGAGGTGAGTAGCTGTCATTGAACATGCTCTCGTAGACCCCAGCTCTGCACCCACCTTGCCTTTGTGGGTCTCCTGCAGCCAGTGCCGAAGCTGGATCAGACAGCTCTCCTGCACGGGCGTGAGATGGCCCAGGTACCTCTCAATGTAGTCTGCATCCAGCTTGTCCTCTGCAGGAGAAGATGGGGGAGTTCAGGACCAGAGGGCAATACCACTCTCATCTCCACGTGGTCTACCCTTTCTGGAACGCTTGCCTCACTGGCCGCCTTGGATCTGAAACATCGAGTACAGTGGCCCTTTCACCAAAGAATAGCCACATGGGTTCCACATCCTCCAGTCTTGCCAACCCATTTCCAAGGTGGTTCTGAAAACTCATGGTAGGGCCAGCCTGGATCTCACTATGGCAAGTGACGTGTCCTTTGACCCTCGGAAATCCAGATAATTCCCACCCCCTGGAGCTGTCCTGCCCTCTGAAAATATTAACAATATGTACTCATTGTTTCTAGACAGGCGTCATCTCAGTGAGCTCTCCCAACACCCCTGTGAGGCGGGCACACTACTGTCCCCACTTCATGGAAGACAAAACTGGGGCCAAGAGAGGTTAAGTAGCAAGTGAATGCATGTGGTGCACCCAGCATAAAAGAGACAGTCAGTAGATACAGTTACTTTTGTCTTCCCACTCCCATCCCCCTTGTGGGTTTGAGGCTTTTCATAGACAGAGCCCTGACCCCAAAATATAGCCCAGGAGCTGCATAGATCATCCCCAGTGTTCAGTCCTGTCCTACACAATTGGGCTGTTTGGGGTCAGCATGTGCAGGCATTTAGAGGCTGGGCTCCAACATGGAGGTCCTGGTGCCCACTCTTAACTGCTGGGGTGGCAGCTGTTGGCATGGTGAGGCACATCAGCATGTGAGCATCTCAGCAGTGGGTAAGCGGTCCACAAAGAGCAGCCCCCATGAGTACAGCCCATTCTCTCTGTGCACAATTGGAAAACAAATGGAATGTGTGCACAACCAGTAGCAGGATCCAATGGTTCCCTCTAGAACAAAAAAATCCAGGGCTGGAGGTCAGTAGGCATCTGGGTAAGCAGAAGCAGGAGAGATGCTGGTGGTGTGCAGTGGGGGAGCCTCAGAGTGGTCCGAAGTGAAGATGCTGGATATGGGAAGGGAGCATGGAGAGGATGAGGGCGAAAGCACAAGGGAGGCAGGAGATACCAGCATCCTTCCGGCCTCTATGCAGCTGTCAAGGCCCCTTTCTCTTGAGTACAAAGGCCCAGTGATTCAGGGCAAGATGGAAGGGGCATGACTCTGCCTCTCGCCAGCCATCCTGAGCACCTGCCTGCTGCTGGACAGCACAAACAGACAAGGAAGGAAAAGCCTGGTGCAAAATGAGTAGGGCACAGGGCTTGACCACCGGATAATGTGCACAAGAAGGGGCAGAATTTTTAATTTTTAAAAAAAAAATTTTAATTTTAATTTTTTAAAAAATATTTTTTAAAAAAATATTTTTAAAAAATATTTTAAAAGTGCATGTACCACAGCAGCCAGCTAGTGCATATACAGTTGGTACAGATTAAATGTTTGTTGAATAAATGCATTTTGTTCTCCCTAAACACTGCCCCAGATGTATTATTGGTTACATGGCATATCTCCAAGAAAGCCAAGCCCTACACTTCAGTGGCCCCAAAGGAGAGACTAAATCATCGTGAGCACTAATGCATACGGTTAAAACTGAATTCATGGGGTATGTGTAGTTTTGTGTCCTAGGGTTTTTTTTTAATTTTAACATTAGATTGTGAACAGTTCCCATGTCATCAAAAGCCTAAAATATGACAAAGGGCTAATTGCCTTCAGTACAAAGAGCTCTTACAAAGCAGTAAGAAATCAGTGGGCAAATAGGAAAATAAAGTACAAGAACAGAGATTCACAAAAAAGCAATACAGAGTCACTAAGCACAAGAAAATAATATTTGGCCCCACTCATCTACCAGTGGTCACTTTTTGCTTTCTGAAAGATTTTATTTATTTGAGAGAGAGAGAGATGGAATGCATGAGAGGGGGTTGGGAGGGTGGAGAGGCAGATGGAGAAGCAGACCCCCCTGCTGAGCATCATGACCTGAGCCGAAGGCAGACACTTAACCGACTGAGCCACCCAGGCACCCCTCAGTTTAAAACATTTAGTAACAGTCTTGTGGGGAGCCAGGGTGATGTCAGGAATAGACTCAGCTATGCACTTTTGGGGGGAACACTGATTAGTACGACCTCTTTGTAGGTCTAACTGGTAAATCTGACAAAATTTTGGCTGCATATAACCTTTGACCCAACAATTCAACTTAAAACATTTTATGCTACGTATATACTCATATAAAAATAACCTTAAGTAGAAAGATATACTATATTATTTATATTTTTTTAAATGGGAAAAAAATAAAATTTAAAAACAGAAACCTAAATGTCCATCACTAGAAGTTTAGCTAAATTAACTAATCAATAATCAATAAATGTTTATTAATAAGTAAGTTATGGTACAACCATACCATGAAATACTGCAAAGTGCTGAGACAGAAGCAATGACACAGAAGACTTCAAGCAACATTAAGAAGTGAAAATAAGCAAAACATCCAGTAGAATGTATAACATGCTTTCATTGACTCAACGTAAGTTATACACATATGCATGCCTGTATATATGTGTATGTATGCACATATTATGTGCATATATATGCCTAGATAATTTTAGGAAATATGAACACAAAACTATTATGGCCTCAAGGAGAAGAAAGGAATCTTACTTCCTAATTTACATCTTCCAAGAAATTTGAATTTTTTTTTAACATGCATTACTCATATAATTAAAAATAGTTGAGAAAAAAAAACAGAGAAAAGGGCAGCCCTGAGGCACCAGATCAGGTCAACTCCTGATTTAGAAATAAATCAGTTCTGGCTCTTGGGCCAGAAGGAAGACAGGGTAAAGCAGCGGGGAAGGGAGGAAGCTGAGTCATTCCAGGTCCCAGACCCGTTCCCAAGGGGACCCGAAGCAATTCTCCCCCGCATGGAGTGAGCAAAACCTAAGCAGGCTTTTGGGGACTGGGTGGTGGTGGGGAGGGGTGGCCAAGGGCACAGACCTGGCCAGATGGCCTCCACCGCAGGGACCTACCGTCTGTAAGAACTGTCTCAGGAGCAGGGCCTGGGGCGCTGCCGGGCCTGTCAGCCTCCAGGGAGCCAGGATCCCTTGGGCCAGCCTGAGAGCGGTTGTCCTCCTCTCGGACAGGGGCAGGCGTCCACCGGGGAATGTGAGAGGTGCCCTGGGAGATGAGCTCGTTCAGGTAATGCTCAATCACCTCCTTCCCCTGGAAGCCAGAGAGATCAGAGGCACGTGAACACCAGGACAGGAGCGTGGAGGGGGGGGTAAGGGCGTCAGCCTGGGCGTCACCCTCAGCTGGCTGCAGTCCCAGCCCTGACACGTGGCTATTGAGCTGTTGAAATGTGGCCAGTCTGAATGGAGATGTGCTATGGGATTTCCAAGAGTTAGTACAGAACAAAAAAAAGTAAAATAGTTCATTAATAAGTTTTCTATGGATAACACGCTGGATAAAATATATCGTTAAAATGAATTTCACCTGTTTCATTACACGAAAAGGCTTCTCTCCTCAGTGATGGGTCTGAGATCTTTACACAGCAACCATTTTAACCAGGACAAAGCACTACAGAAAGCTCTTCCTCTTCCAGAGTTCACTACAGAAGCCCCAAACATCAGGGGGCTTCAGGATAATGATAATGGTGCCTCCATTACAGGCCGGGTAGTTTCCACTCATTATCTTGTGTGTTATGGTCATTATTAGGATACCCATTCTATGGAAGAGAAGACTGAGGCCAAGGAAGGTTAAGGATTTATCTTGCCCGATGTCACTGGGGTTGTCAGGTGGTAGAGCGGGTTTTGTGTACCTTCCTCCTTGTGACTGACAGGGGAGCCCACCCCTTACCCTCTTGACGTTGGCTGTGTACTGCTTCATGGCGATCTTCTCCAGGGCATTTTCGAAGCCAAAGAAGGACCGGATGTCGAGCGAGGCACATTGCTCGAAGCAAGTCCACTCTTCATTCTCAGGGTGGACCTGAAAGCCAGGCAGGGGTGATGACAAGGTCTCAGTGTGGGGGATGCTGCGCCCACCCTCCCGCCCCAGGGGCTCTCTTGGTGATGTGGGCCCAGCCAGAGCAGACAGCAGACAGCACCTAGAGCCCTACCCGGAGAACAAGGGAAAGTGTTAGAGAACAAAGAGCCTTCTCATGAGAGGACGGGAGAAAGTGGGTCTGGTGTCTGCATGCCTCTCCCTTAAAAACTGATATATAATAATATATTTAAATGAGTAATATATTTAACATACAATTATATATAAGCAAGTTAAACACAATTAGTATATATTCTAGATATATATTTTAAAGTATGTATTGTTATATATTTATATATATTATATATATGTATATGTGTGTATATATATGTATTATATATATATACATAAAAACAAGGACAAACTTTGTTGACACAGCTACTACGCAGACCCAGGCTTAGTACTTCTCAGACTTCCGTGGGCAGAAACATGACCCGGGAGTCTGTTAAACGTGCAGATTCCTAGGCCGAATGGGTCCAGAGTGGGGCCTGGAAACCTGCATTTCCCAAGCAGCCTTGGTGATGCTGATTCATCTGTTGGCTGAACTCACTCTGAGAAATATTGCACTAAAAATGATTTATAAAAAGCTGCCACCCACTCAATCGTTAAGCATCTGCCTTAGGCTCAGGTCATGATCCCAGGGTCCTGGGATCGGGCCCCACATCGGTCTCCCTGCTCCACAGGAAGCCTGATTCTTCCTCTCCCACTCCCCCTGCTTGTATTCCTGCTCTTGCTATCTCTCTGTGTGAAATAAATAAATTAAATCTTTTAAAAAGAAAGGTAACACACCTACGGGGCTTAGTATGTGCCAGGCACTCTCCTAAGGGGTTTGGATAGTTTACTTCCTTTAATCCTCAACACAACCTATGTGGTAGGTGCAATCATTAACCCCATTTTAAAACAGATGAAGAAACTGTAAATGAGGGTGTGTTTCATGGAGGAAGGAAAGGAGAGAGAGAAGAGGAAGAGGGAGGCAGGTTGCCAGGTTTCGCCAACAAAATACAGGATGCCACATTTGAATTTCAGATAAACAGTGAATAATATTTTGTTAAGTATGTCCCAAGCAATACTTGAGACTATTTAAACAAACAAAAAAGTGGGCACCTGGGTGGCTCAGTCGTTAAGCGTCTGCCTCCGGCTCAGGTCCTGGGATCGAGTCCCACATCGAGTCCCACATGGGGCTCCCTGCTCCGCGGGAAGCCTGCTTCTCCCTCTCCCACTCCCCCTCCTTGTGTTCCTGCTCTCACTGTCTCTCTCTGTCAAATAAATAAATAAAATCTTTAAAAACAAACAAACAAACAAAAAAGTATCAGCTGTGTATCTGAATTGCAGATGGAAGCCAGTGTCCTGCATCTTGTAAAGGCCAAGGCCCTGGGGGCAGAGGAGGGGGATCTAGGCTGATGCAAGGACTGGGGGCGCAGGCTCACGGTGTAGCTGCAACTCTCATTGACCACCACACGGCTGGCGAAGGTCTCGTTGTGGGCCTCGATGAGGAGGGTCCTCTCCCTCCAGTTCAACACGTTTCTCTGCACGAAGACTACGTGCTCAACGCCCGCAATCTGCAAGGGAAGGGCAGTGGGGGGGCCTGCAGGATATGGAGATTTCGCCGAGACCCCGTGCGCCTGCCCACCAGCTGGCCCGGATTCTGTACCACGCCCTCCACCCCCAGACCCTGAGACCCCCGGCGCCTGCGCACCAGCCTGGGCCCTAGTCCCCAGCCCATCAATCAATTCCTAGGACTTGGTCCTTCCCAGACCAGCCCTACACCCCAGTACGCCATACCGCCATACCGGCACCTACACACACACACACTCCGTCCGCCACCTGAACCCGCCCCCAGGTCCCCCACACCTCTTCCAGTCCCCTCCTCCGCGCCCCCCCCCCAGCCCCTGGGACCCTCCTCCTCGCCCACCTTCCGCAGCAGCCGTGGGGCATCCACGCGCAGCCTGCAGCTCCGCTCCACCACGTGCACCGCCCCGTCGGGGCTGCGGGACTCGCGCAGGACCTCGCTGCCCAGGAAGACCGGGATCTGCGGGCAGGTGGGGAAGCGCTTCTCATAGGCCTGGGGGCAGAGCGGGAGTGAGTGCCAAGGGGGCTGGTGGCCCCAGAGAGGCCCACTGCTGCTGAGGCCTGGAGCTCAACCCTCCTCCTTCCTGCCTGGTGGTTGTCTCATTTACAGGAGCAGAAACATGAATTCCTGGCCTAAGATAAGAGCAGTGACCACTGCTGTTTTACCAACAAGACATCATTTTAACACCTGTTTCAGAGCCGTGACACACGAGCGCATGAGCAATGATTTGGCAAATCACTCTTTGGCTCTGCGTTTGAGATTTCAACCTCAGAAGGAAGAGTGGGCTTGCCTGCGGCATTTCAAAAGAAGGCATCTTTCAGGAAAAAAACACGACATAATCCAACACCTCTTCGTGACAAAAACACTGAACAAGTAAAGAATAGGAGGGAACTTCCTCAATCTGATAAATCACAGTCAGCATCATGTTCAATGCTAGAAGATGGAATACTTCCCCCCCTGAGATCGGGAACAAGGCAAGGATGTCCTCTCTGGCAATGTCTGCTCAACATTGTCCTGGAAGTTCTAGTCCTGGCAGTTAGGAATTAAAAGAAATAAAAGGCCTCCAGACTGGAGGACGGGAGTCTGTGCCCAGTTCTGGAATTGCCAGGGAAAGAGCCACTGTGGGGTAAGCCCTCATCCATGGCTGACTGTATCCAAGTGGGGTCTGCTCCAAGCGCCTGTCACAGCCCATGTGCCAGGAAATCGGGATCAAAGCAGCTCCAAAAATAGTGCGGGCGTCTGAGGACAGCACCTCCTCCCCCATCCCTCAGGGCTCCTCCCAGCTCAGAAGGGCAGAGGGGGGTGGGGGCAAGAAGAAATGGAACTGTGCCCGGTGCCCTTGGTGTCACCCCAGGCCCCACAAGGCCAGCGTAGTGTGTCTTCCTGCCATATGTTGAGCCTGGCTGTCTCGTACAGACACCGCAGACACAGCAGGGCTGGAATAAGGAGCCCTTGTTCCCCAGCGGAGGGTGCACCGCGAGCAGACATTTGCCCACTGAGGACAGAGCTGCATAACAGAGTGGGCAGATCCTGTGGTGGTGGGCCAGCTGCGAGAGTATGAGGCTCAGCTCCACCTACTCCCAACAGAGGCAAGTCCTTTCCTCCTCTAAGCCTCTTTCACCATCTGGAAAATGGGTACATAACCAAGTTTGCCTCCCAGAGTATGAAACCAGGCTGGCTAATGCAGAGCCTGGCTCATTTAAAGCAAACAGAATTTTCATTCTCCAGGCAACAAGACTCAAATGACAGCAGAACACAGGTTTGCAAGAACCACAGACAGCTCCCTACCAGCCATATCTGAGTACTCCCTTGTCACCAAATGTAGGAGGGAGCCAGAGGAGGCGGCTTGAGCTTCCCTCCACCATAGGAAGAGGGATGCTGACATTTTTTTAAAGTATGTGGAGGGAAAGGGGTGCATGTCTCAGAATTGGACAAGCTCAGTTCATGTCTCTGCTACTTTCTCGCTGAGTGGCCTCGTGAGCCTGTTTCCTCATCTGTAAAATGGGGTGGCATCCCCATTTGACAAATGAAAGAACTGGAACGCAGAGAGGCTAAGTAACTTACCCAAGGTCACACAGTGAAAATTGGTAAACCTGGATTTGAATCCCAGCATGGCCCAGTCCCCATTCCCTCGGAAGGGCTTTGCTCTTCTGGGCACCTGGGAAACAGCCAGGCATTGTCCCCAGGGCCGAGTGATCACAATTTCCCCCTTCTCCACCTTTAGTACTTCAACTCCTATTCGCGCATGGCCACACTGTCCCTGAGTTTCTGCACTCCCTCTAACTGTAGAGTCTCTCCTGCTTCCCAGATGAAATGACATACTCAGAACAGGCCTGGATGCCCAGAACCTGTCCCACACTCCATACTGTGGCCCACCAGGTCCCAGGCAATCTCTGCCATCAGCCACCTTCCCTCTGCTCCAGCCACACCAGCCTTGCTGTTTCTAGAACACATTTTTATGGGTTCAGTTGTGCGCCAAGCCCCCCCAATAAAATCCATGTGTCCTACGTAGTTTCTCTGAATGTGACCTTATCTGGAAATAGGTCCTTGTAAATGTAATTAGTTAAGATGAGGTCATACTGGGGGGGGGGGGGAGCAGATCTCTAATCCAATATGGCTAATGTCCTTATAAAAGGGGAAATTTGGTCACAGACACGCATACAGGGAAAACACCATGTGAAGATGAAGGCACAGGTCTGGGTGATTCCTCTACAAGCCAAGGAATGCCAAAGATTACCAGCAACACCAGAAGCTAGTAGAAAGGCATGGAACAGATTCTCCCTCAAGCCCTCAAAGGAACCAATCCCGCCAACACCTTGATTTCAGACTTCAAGGCTTCAGACTGTGAGGTAAAACGTTTCTGCTGTTTAAGCCACCCAGTATGTAGTACTTTTAAATGCAGCCCCAGGACACTAATGCACCTACCATCTGTTCCCACCACAGGGCCTTTGCATGAGCTGTTCCCTCTCCTTGGACCACTAATCACTTTACTTGACAGTGAAGGAGGAGGGAGGCCTGAGTAACTGGGTCTTCCAGAGGGTAAAGGGACCTGGATCGGGGACTAAGGAGATGCTCTGGCTTCAGGGACTCATCCGTGCTAGTCCCTCTTCCTGGAACATCTTCCCCCACCTTCTCCCCTGCAAGGCTGCCTCCTTCCCTATTCTGTCCTTTTAGCTTATTCGTTTCCTTGATACCATTTATCACACCCTTCAGCTGTATCCTAGCTCACATGTGGTGTGCTGAAGGCCTGGGCTGCATGCTTTTTCCACAGCACTAACCTCATACGTGTCTGTCTCAGCTCTTGGCACACAGCACCACTAATAAATGCCCACAGGCAAAGAAAAAAATAATTTAAACTTGTCTATGATCCAAAAAGCCCCCAAGAAAGGTGTCCCCAGAGGGGAATGACAGGCTGTGGAGACAGAGCATCTAACTGAGCTTCACCAGGCTGACTTCCTGTTGTAACAAAGCTCTGGGTAGAAGAGCTCTGTCTGGAGCCACCAGATAACGGTGGATGGCGGAGGGCTGGTCGGCAGCAGAGGCTGCTGGGGCACAGCTTTTCCTGACCCTGAAAGGGAAGGTGCTACCTTTCTCAAGTAGCAACGATGGAGCTAGGCCAGGCATTGGGGCGGGGAGCGGATCAGAGCTCAGGTCCCATCTGGAAGGCAGGGGCCCCTATATGAAGAGTCCATCCCAGGGCTATATCTCCTGCCGGAGAGTCCCCCGGGGTTGTGAGGCCCAGTGTCAGACATTGTTGCTACTGACATTTATGGGGCACTAAACCGCATCATTTCTTTGTATAGTGCCCCAAGATGGAAACTAGTATTTCCCCATTTTACAGAAAGGCAAGTTGAGGCTTGGGAAGGCATCACACTATCAGTAAGTGGTGGGGCTGGAGCATAGGCCCATCTGACCCAGACCCCAGCCCCGAACCACCCTGTCCTGCCTCTCAGGGGATTTTGGTTACAGCACTAGTGTCAATAGTTTGGAAATACTGAGTCCTGCTGGCCTAAAACCAGTTAAGTCAGGGGTACATTTGCCTTTGGCACATCACAGGGTCTTATAGGACCAAACAGTCCACAGGATCCTCCCCACGGGCTCCTGTCCCAACAAATCATGCCTGAGCTTCTCTGTGCTGAACAAGCACATGGTCGCCTCCCCGCCTCCCCAGGAACACAAGGTAGCAGAAGGATTCGGTTACAGCCCTTCTGCCAGGTGGCTAGAGAGGGACACCCAAACCTCCTCACTCAGAAAGGAAGCTGGTCCAAGGCCCAGAACCCGCCCATGCAGGGCCGCAGCTGGGGTAGGCAGAGACCAGTGGAAACTTCCGTTGACTGCCTCCCATGGACCTCCGTCCTGTAAAAATCCACAGTGACACACTTAGCATGTGGAGATGGGCAGCTGGACTCCTAGCCAGACCTGCCTACCTCCAACTGGGCAGCCTCGAACATGGGCATGTCCCCTTGTCTCCCTTCAGGCTCATCTGTAAAGCAATTCACTCCCAGTGAGCACCTGGTTGTACCGTTTCCTTCATTTGTGCGTCACACCCGCTGACAAGAAGTCATCGGCCCCTGGCAGGGAGCTTCTCCTCCTCCCACCAAATCCCCAGGGCTTGTCAAAATGACACAGTCAACAGTAGGCATTTACATGATGAATGAGTGAATGACAACATCCCAAACCCATTAAGGGTACGGACTCTGGGTCCAAATCTCTGCTCTGCTTCTTACCAACTGTGTGGCCTTGAACGCGTCATCGGGCTCTCAGTTCCTTAATGTGCTCGTTTTGTTAGAAGGAGAATAAGAAAAGTAGCTACCTTGCTGAGTGGTGGGATGTGTAGGGGGGAATAAAGGAGTCCGTTTTTGTAAAGTGCTGAGAACAGTGCCTAGCACATGGTTCGTTCTACATAAGCATTTGTTAAATAAATTTAAATTTTAAAAAAGAGTGAGATTCTATAAAGTACAGAAAAGCTATTTCTGCTAATCACTTGACAGCTGCTCCCTCCTCCCCCCACCCCTCCTTCCTTCCTGCTCTTCCTCATGCAAATTCAAAAAAAGCTGGAAGCTGCTTACCCCAAACCTTCCACCAAGAGTGTGGAAAGAAGATCCAAACTGCGCTAACGTACTCTGGCCCAGTACTTTGCCTTCCCTTTCCATGTTGCAGGCTGGATTCGGGGCACTGAGCACTGTATGACCTCACACGGAGGCACACACCTCCCGTCACACTCCTCAGGAGCCTTTCTTGATGACCCCCACACGCCCCCTGCAAGCGTGGAAGACCCCAGAACTGACGAATATCAATCCTCTCAGCTCCCCCAACTTTTTTTTAAAACTGAGATAGAATTCTCATACCATAAAATGCACCCTTTAAAAAAACATTTTATTTATTTACTTGAGAGAGAGCAAGAGAGAGAGAGCACAAGCAGGGGGAGCGGCAGAGGGAGAAGTAGGCTTCCCTGCTAAGCAGGAAGCCCAAGGCAAGAGTAGATCCCAGGACCCTGAGATCATGACCTGAACCGAAGGCAGATGCTTAACCGACTGAGCCACCCAGGAGCCCCTAAAATGCACCCTTTTAAAGTGTTCGATTCCGTGGGTTTTAGCACATTCACAAAGTTGTACATCCATCACCATCATCTAGTTCCAGAACATGTCATCGCTCCAAAAAGAAATTCCTTACCCATTACAGTCAATCCCTAGTGCCCCTACCCCAGCCCTAGGCAACCACTAATCCACTTTCGATCTCGGCAAATTTGCTGTTTCTGGACATTCCATGGGAGTGGAATCATACAGTATGTGGCCTTTTGCGCCTGGCTTCTCTCACTTGGCATCGTGTTTTCAAGGCTCATCCGCATTGTGGCAGGAGTCAGTGCCTCATTCCTTTTCGTGGCTGAACCATATTCTACTGTATGGATTCCCCCCAGTTTTGGCCAAGTTGCTTAGCTAGAGCTAAGGGTAGTGGGCATGGTAGAACCAGGAGAACACACCACTGGAGCCGTTTGACTGCTGGATACAATCTATAAAAACGGGTATGCCCAGAGGGTCCTGGAGCTGGATAACCTGCTGCCAGTCTAGTCAAAGCCAGCTCGGGGGAGGCAAAATATGGAGACAAAGAGGCAGGACCCTGCAGCCAGGGCATCTGGATGCAGCAAGGGGGCAAGGCTCGGGTGTGGGCAGCACGGCAGAAGCAGAGCACGGGGTTTAGATGCTACCTCTGCCCCTTGCCAGTTCAACCTTTTGAGACTCAGTTTTCTCGGAAAAAAAAGAGAGAGAGAGAGAGAAAGAGAAGATAACGAGAATGATGGTGATACCTACTTCGTAAGGACTACAGTAAAGATTAAAGGTAGATAATATGTTTAAGGCACAGAGCGCAGTGCCAGACATGACATCGTAGACTTTTAAATGGACGAGAGGAACAGATATTTGTACAGAATCATGCACAGTAGCCAAACGGTAGAAACATCCCAAGTGTCCTTCGACGGATGCGTGGATAAACAAAATGTGGTCCATCCATAGAGGGGAATATGATTCAGCCATAAAAAGGAAGGCAGCATGGACACCTGCTACAACATGGATGAACCTCAAAGACATCGCACTCAGTGAAAGAAGCCAGACGCAAAAGGACACATACTGCACGGTTCCGCTTGTGTGAGGTCCCTAGAATAGTCAGATTCCCTGGCAGAGAGTAGAAGGGTGGACGCCAGGGGCTGGGAGGGGCAGGAGGGACGGGGAGTTGGTGTTTAATGGGGGCAGGGTGTCAGTTTGGGAAGACAAAAGAATTCTGGGGATAGATGGTGGTGAGAGCTGCACCACACTATGAATGCGTTTAATGCTGAACTGAACTGTACACCTAAAAATGGTTAAAATGGGAAATTTTGCATTATGTATATTTTACCACAGATTTTTTGAAGAAAAAAAAAAAAGAGTAAGCCCCATCTCCTGGGTGGTTTATAGCCCTGCCGGGAGCATTGGCTGTGATTTGGAGTAGAATATCATGTCTGTGTGTTTGTTTTTAGTCAACACCTCAGTCTCTATGTCTATTTTCTTCACCCCTGGATTCCCCAGTGTCCTTGTACAACACCTGGGATGCTCTAGAAGCCCGGCCCATATTTGCTGAAGGAAGAAACGAAGGAAGGAAGGAAAGGAGGCTGAGAGGGAGGGAGGAGCAGGTGCTGGGGAAAGAAAGCAGGAAGTTAGAACCATTGACATAGATCTACATGAAAGAGCAGGTGGGGCAGCACAGGACCCTCATCTCCCCATAAGTGGGCTCTGTCCGCACCTGCCAGTGCACTGCGGCAGGCCCAGCAGGTAACCTGTGCCCGTGTATCGCTGTTTACGCTCCACCTGCACAAAGCTGAGTCCTTGCAGGTGCCTACTGCACAGGTGAATAAATGCCTCAGTAGTTCCCGTCTGTGGTCACGAGAGCCATGCAGCCGCCACTCTTGGCCAGTGAATCAGCCCCGAACAAAAGGCCAGGGAACAATTCTGCCTGTTTTTCAATTTCCTGGTCCTGACTGAGGCTGTAGCATGGGGTGCCATTAATGGGGCCGAGGTATTATTCCTTCCTATTCTATCCTTTCTTTGCATGAATCAGATCTGGATGTCCCTCTGCCCTGGCCAGGACTGTGTCTCTGCCTCGGGAGGCCACACCGTCAGAACGCCTGGCTTCTCCAGCACTGGGGGATGGAGCGCATAGGCTGGTCGCCCCGCCCGGCAACTGCACAAAAAAACCTGCTGTGGATTCTCACCCACGCATGGGGAGCAGGGTGGAGGAAACTCTCCTCCTCTGAACACACTCTGTACCCACAAACTTCCAGGATCAGCTGGTGCCCTTGATGGCTCAGGGAGGGACTGGGAGGCAGGGAGGCCAGCCCAGAGCATCTTGACATTTAGCAGTATGTCAGGATCGCGATGGGAGGGAAACACTATTTGAGATTTTTCAAGTGTCTCCGGAATGTGCCCAGCCTCTGTCACCTCTGCTTCCCCACGTTCTCCAGGCCTCTAGGATGGAAAACCCCCTCCAATCCATTTAAACCCTAAATCTGATCATGTCACTCATGCTTAAAGCCTTCCAAAGCTCCCAAGTTCCTTGAACAGAAAAATTGACCCTGCCAATCACTTTCTAACTCACACTGGAGCCCAGATGAGCCACATTTATTCCTTCAGAGAGAAGGTCTCCTTCTCTGCACAAAGTGGACCCTCCTGCCCTTGGCAAGGCTCAGCCTGAAGGACCTAAAAGACCTTCAGCTGACAATCAATGGGCCCTCCCCCTGTTCCTACAACACCCTGTGCATTCCCTATTAGGAATCACTCTACATGGCATTTGCCTGGTTCCTCTCTCTCTCTCTCTCTCTCTCTCTCTCTCTCTCTCTCTCTCTCAGAAACACACACACACACACACACACACACACACACACACGCATACACACACATCACTGCAAGCTCCATGAGGGCAGGAAAGGATGGTGTCAGGAGAACCAGAACAAGATAGACTTCGCCCTCGCCTTCCTGAAGCTTAATTTAATGAGAAAGGCCCATATAAACAAGCAAGGAAGCAAACGAACAGAATCACAATGCATTTCAAAAAGTGCTAGGAATCCACTATGTTGTAGCCCCTACACCTAGCATGCTGCTTAGCACACAGTGAAACTCAATAAATATTCGTAGGATGCATACATGAACACATGTGGGAATTAATATTTACATAAACTAATGAGTGAGGACCTAAAATTTGCTTCTGAATTCATACAATCACTTTGCTAGGCAGTGGATCGCCTCTGTTCTCCCAGCCCAAATCAGAACGCCTCAGGTCCCTGTAAGAAATCCAGGATGGAAGATGTCGCTTCCCTTAATCTGTTAGCAACAGGATCAGATGATGGGCTCCAGGGAACTAATTTAAACTCATTTAAATAAGGCCCCTGTTGCTTTGTTAAAACTATGCCCATAACAACGGGTCCAACTGTAACTGCCCTGGCCTGAGCTGCAAGGATTTACCTCTAGATGCTGCTCCTTATTAATAACTCATTTGCTAAATTACAAGCTGTTTTAAGTACAAAAGGCCAGGTCTTTAAATATTTTAACACTTAATTGCTGATGACAGCTCTCACCTCCATAACCCTTCCTCTGTGTGTAAAGCCTATTGCTAAGGAAATTCTACTCCAAGCCATCTTCCTTCTTTGGATTTGCAGAATCTGAGATGAGCTGAAGTCACGGGGCTTGGGAGCCCCACTGGGATCCCGGGGCAGTGCCCTGACAAGAGGCAGCCAGGTCATTCGTGAAACAGCTGTGGCCACTGGTGCACAGGTGTTTACGGAACATCAGCGCCCGAATCTGGAATGTCTGGCTGTGAGCACAGGCTATAGGGTCAGATTTCCCTAAATTCAAATCTCTGATGATGCCATTTACTGAGCATAATGGGCTGAATTATGTTCCCCCAGAAAAGGTATGTTGGATGTGACCTTATTTGGAAAGAGGATCTTTACAGAGGTAATCAGGTTAAAATGAGGTCACTAGAGTGTATTTATAAATCCAATATGACTGGTGTCCTTCCTTATAAAAAAGGAAATTTGGACCCAGAGGCACACACACAGAGGAAACACACCATGTGAAGGTTGGAGTTATGCCACCACATGCTAAAGAACTACCAGAAGCCAGGAGAGAATCCTGGAACAGATCCTTCCAAAGTATCTTCAGAGGAGGTTCAGCCCTGCTGACACCTTGATCTTGGATGGCTGGCCTCTAGATTTCTGTTGTTCTAAGCCACCCAGTCATGGTACATTGTTACGCAGCCCTAGCCAATGAAGGTACTGACTAGGAGATAGTCTCCGTACCCTCTGTAAACCTTAGTTTTCCCTCCCACTGCAGCCAAGGCTGCTATGAAAATTCCTGCCTCTGAGCTGGACTTAAGAGCTGGGCACACAGAGCATCTGGTAGGTAACCTCTGCCAGGCTCTGTCAGCATTGGCTGCCCCCCCACCAGAAGGCCAGGGTCTGTGGGTTCCGGCTGTGCTCCCTTTTGTGGGGTCCTGATGGAGTGCAGGCATTTGGGACACAGTCCTGGTGGTAACCATCCCAGCCAGACTACTCACTAGGCCCAGATGCCACCCCAATGAGTTGAGATCCTCAGCTCTGAGAAATGGCAGAGCTCATGATTGGGAATGTAAATTCTGGAGCTGAACTGCCTGCAATTGTCCCCACCTGCTTCATGTTTGCTCTGTAGCCTTGCGGAATCCATTCATCCTTCTCATTTCTCAGTTTCCTCCTCTAGTAGAATGGTGCTACCCAGAGAACCTATCTCTTGGGGTGCTTAGGAGAAGTACACAACTTAATATTTGAATGGGCTCAGAACAGTGCCTGGGACCTCATAAGCACTGTGAACATGTTTATTAAATAACATTTAAGATAAAATTTGCCTAAACCCACAAACGATCACTACCATTCATGGCAGGGATTTCTTTGGAAGGAATATGTCCACACAAAAACTTGGGCCTCAGTGTTCATAGCGGTGTTATTTGTAATAGGCCAACATTGGAAAAAATCCTTCCACTGATGAGTGGAAAACAAATGTGGTCTATCCAGGCAACGAAATATGACTCAGCCATAAAAAGGAGTGAAGTGCTGACATGCTACAACCTGGATGAACCTTGAAAACATGATGTTGAGTGAGAGAAGCCCGTCACCAAGGGCCACATATTCTATGATTCCACTTACATGAAATGTCCTAAATAGTTAAGTCTACAGAGACAGAAGGTAGACTAGTGGTTGTCAGGGGCTGAGGGTGTAGGGATTGGAGAGGACTGCAAATGGGAACAGGGTTTCTTTTGGGGGCAATGAAATGTTCTAAAACTGATGGTGGTGATGGGTACACAACTCTATGAATACTAAAAACCACTGACTTGAACCTTTTAATCGGGTATGTGAGTTATAACTCAATAAAGCTGTTAGAACCATACATAATAACAATAAACCTAAGTAATATTTCACCAGCATGAACAATATGCCAGGCCCTGTCCAGGCACCCCTGTCCCTTCTTTCAATCCTCACACTTCCACTCTTGGTAGAGCAAGAGGCTTTATTATCCTCCATTTTCCAGCTGAGAAATCGGAGCAGGGACCCAGAGGATGGATCTGGCTCTTCACCACCATCTATCTGGGAGGAGAGCCCAGATAACCCGGAATCCATTCACAACAGGGTGCAGGCTGACCAGAGAGTGGCCTTTGATGCTCAAGGGACCACTGTCTGAAGTCCAAGACACGGCCTTTGTGTTCTCTGCACAAAGACCCCACCACCACCTTCTGGGACCCCACACACAAAGGGACCAAAGACCCTTTCCAACCTTGGATACACAGCTACCTCCATTGTCTTAATTGTTTCCCTCTGTTTACCAAGATAATACGAGCGCACTGTTTTGAACCAAATAATACAGAATACAATCAAGAAAGAAGGAAGCAAAGGTCCTTGGAATCTCACCCTTCAGAAACAAAATTCACATCAGGGGATATGGCCCAAGGAGAGAGACACCCATTCACTGGATTAGTTAAATTTTTGAAATGAAAGAAAAAAATTTGGGGGGGGGGGTAATTTTTTAAGCTCCGTCTAGAAAGGTTGGCTCAGTGCTATTTTATAACCAGTTCCTTGAGTTCGGTTTTAGTCATTTGTGTTTGTTCCTTGTGGACTTCTGAAGCAAGGAATGCTTCAATTCTGAAGTCAGTTTTGTTAAACAGAAAAACCAAAGGCCAGCTCATCTGGTCATTCGGATGCACTGAGAATAGCTGAGTCCATCTGAAACTTCCCTGGCATCTGACCCAAACTGAAGGCAAGTGTTTAGCTGAGAAACAAAGACGGACATTAAGTGCAGAAAAACCCTTTTGTGCCCACACAGCATGCAAGTTATGTTGAGTTATGCAGCTATTTTGGGGACAATGACATTTTGTAAACAGTCGGCAAAGTGGCTTTGTCGGTAACATTGCAGAGGTTTGGGGCCTTTTCACCAACAAGAATTGTATGGAGGATAAGGAAACGTGGGCAAGGCTGTCCCTTTGAGAAATACAAATAAATTAATGCAGATACAGATAATAAGTATCTGAAAACCTTTGTTTCCTACTGTGCCCACAAGCCTCTATGCAGCAACACCTAGGGATTGTTAATAGATAGGGGAGTAAAGGGAGTCCTGCCTTCGTTTATGAAACAGGAAGCTTACAAAATATGCTTAACATACTCCGGTAAATTCAATGTGAATACTTTCCTAGTCTTATTTATACAGACTTACATGCTACTTTAGCTGGCGTGTTTTATTTTAAAGTGCAACAATTGTAAATATTTTTGAGAATCCTAAATATGCTAAATTAAATTTACATTTATTAAGCTCATGCAATAATAAAACAGTATTAGTTTTCCATTTTACAGTTATTTGTCTCAGTTTCATAGTAGAAAACCACAGGGCCCTGGATTGTTCCAGAAGGGTCAGAATGGTGTCTCTCTTATTTTAAATGAATAAATGAATGAGTCCTAGGGTCTTAGAATACGTGAGCTGCCTGGAGCCTTAGACAGAAGACAAGTATTTATATTTAGCTGCCATTTATTGTCTATTTGGTATGGACCAAGCTCTTTGCAGGGCACCTGCCCCCCACCCCCCTATTCCCCCTACGTTATAATATATATTATAATATGTATTTATAACATATATATATATATAAACTTTAATCCTCATGACAACTCTGTGAAGTGCATATAACCATCCCCATTTCACAAATGGAAAACCAAAGCTCAGAGAAATTCAGTAACTTTTCAACCACACACAGCCAGAGCACAGCAGAGCCGCAGCAAGAACCTAGCGCCTCTGACTCTTCATCATCCCCTGGTGTCCCACCCTCATTACGGGAGGGAGGGTGTCCCACCCTCATCACACAGCCACACACGGCAACAACCATAATGGTAACAGCATTTGGTCTGTGCCAGACCTTGCATTGGGAGCTTTACGTATATCGACTCATTTAATCCATTGGCACAAAGCCTGGATTTGGAAACCACGTACTCCTCATTTAGAGATGGGGAATGGAGGCTCAGAGAGGTTAAGTAACTTGCTCAAGGTCACCTAGCTGGTCAATACAACCCCAGGCCTGCCCCCTGCCTCTTGCCCTGGAATCATCTGCACATAACAACACAACATGTATGAATGACTCCAGATGCTTTAAAATCCATTATGTGATTATAAACACATACATAGGTAGCTTTGTAGAATAAGATCAGGCAGGACACACACCCACAAAGGTACCAATTGATATGAAAGTCCTTGAATCAAAGGCTGAAGTTAAGCAGCCAGGCTGGGATGGGGAGGACGCAGGTGGATGCCAGTGTTTCTTGCACTTTCAATACAATCATTTATAACACCATGTGGTGGAAGAGCAGGGACAACCACATTTTGTGAGTGCTGACTGTGTGCCAGGCAGTGGGCCAGAGGCACTACACATTTCTCATTCACTCCTAACACAAGACCATAGCATTGCCTCCTTTTCCCCAAGGAATGGGACCTCTGAGAGGCAGAGGGATGGTCCCCAGAAGGAAAGTTACATCTGCCTATTTACAGCACCTGCCCCATGGTGCAAAGACCATTGATTCAGGAGGCCAAGAGCTTGGGAGTCAATTCTAGTCCCTCAGCTGACTGGCTGCCTGACTTACATAGAGTGAGTCTGAAGCCACCTTGAAAACGACTGCCCTTGCTGCACACTGGCCCTCTCTCAGCTTCCTTGAGGGAAAGGAAAAGTGGTGTGCAAACAGAAGGAGGACCCTGGGGGAGTGGTGGTAAAAATGATGGCTCAGGAGTACCCCCTGCATGGGTCTGAACCCTGGCTCTACCTCTTCTCAGCCACGGAACTTGGGGCCACCCCTTCACCCTTCCAAGCTTCAGTTAAGTGAAGGTAAAATGAGAAAAATGAAACAATGTATGTAAAGACTTGGCCCTGTAAACCCTCGGTGAATGGCTGCTACCATCATCATCATTAATTAGTATATTTACTATTATTATTATTATTAGCATTACACAAATGACAGCAGTGGCTTGGCCCACGATATCTTTGTTTTCTGTTAGAGGAGCTTGAGATGAGAGAACAAGGCTGCTTCATTGAGGAGAAAGAAAGAAAGGTACATCATGATCCGGTCAGTGGGCAAGGATTCCAGAGGCTGTGGTGAAGGCTGGGGTGACTGGGTGGAGGGGTCACTAGTGAGAAGCCTGACCCACCAGGTCAGCAGAGCAACTCAATAATTCCTTCTCATTTGGGGGGACTGAGGGGCTTCCTCTCATTCCTGCATAGCTGACCTCCTGTGTCCCTCTAACCATCACACAAGGGGCTGGAGAATCAGGGGTCACTCACCGCCATGACCAGCTCAAATGGGTACTTGTAGATTCGGACAGGAGACTGATACTTCTGCACCATGTTCTCGCAGGAGCGCCAACAGAAGCCACCCAGGTAGGAGTGAACACAGAGCCTGGGTGACAGGTGACTGGTAAGGCAGCAGCTCCCTCCACCTGAAGCAAGAACCCTGCCCACTGCTTCCCCAAGCAAGGGCCAAGCCCAGCCCCTTCAGGTTCCACCCACACATTTCCCCAGCCCTCAAAGCAAGGGGACTGATGTGATCACCAAATTACTCTGAGCCAGGCCCCAAACACCTGCCCTGTCCATTACCCACTGCTCCAGATCACACTCATCCCTCAAAGAGCAATCAGTACCCAAACTTTCCTCGGTCCCCACCCCTTCACACTGAGGCCCGCAGCAGCACCCCTCATTGCCGCTCACATGGAAACACACCTTTGCAACTCTTACACTCCCACAATTCACCGCCCACCCACGCACCCCACAGCTCGCCACAGACGTCCCGACCCTATAGATCCCCAAGTATCATTGCACCTGCCCTCCCATTTTCCTCCAAGATACGCTGCATACACACACAGTCTTCACTAAATTTCACATGCACTGTCTCTGTAACACACACACAGGCACACACATGCACGACCCACCTCCCACACGGGACTGCCCTTGCACACACATGCAACTTCGCACACACACTCAGCTCCCTGGAGCTCACACCTACCCAACTCCGCGCACGCACACAATTCCCCTGGTGCGCACAAACGTCCACACACTCGCACATACACCGGTATGCACATCCACGCACACACGTATGCACTCGCAGGCCCCCACAGCCCTGCTCACCGTCGCCCTCGGAGTCTCCGGGGACGTAGCCCCGGGGGTTAGTACGGAGCTGAGTCCGCCAGGGCCCCCAGTGGACGCCTGGCCCGGAGCGCAGCGTCTGGGGCGAGGCCCGACCGCGGCCGCCCAGCCTTGGGCGTCCTGCCTTGCGCTTCCTGGGGCCCGGCCAGCCAGGGAGGGGCCTGCAGGGCGGGAGCGAGACCTGGCTGGCGGGAGTGCTCCAGGACCTGGGACAGCGAAGAATCCGGCCTAGCCCCGCCCCTAGCCTGGCCCCGCCCATGCCACCCTGCTTCGGCCCCGCCCAGATTTCCCGGGCCCTTGGCTGGTCCTGCCCTAGCCATTCCCCAGCCTTAGCCCCTCCCTTCCTTTATTTATCCCCCGTTTGACTACGCCCAGCCCGGCCCTTTCTCCAGATTGGCCACGCCTCAGGTAGGCCCCGCCCCTATACTGGTCCCGCCCCGAAGACTGCAAGCCTCGAAAATGGCCCAGCCCCGGGAAGAACCCCCCCAAGGCTCCACCCCCAGTCTAGCTCTGCCCCCACGCGGACCTTTGCCCCGCCCAGCCCCTCCCCTCTGAGTAAGATTTACTTTCATACTCGGATTACCCCGATCGCCTAGTCTCTGAGCCCCGCCCCTCCCATGGGCTACTCCTAGATCCATATTGGCTCTGCCCCAAGCCCCACCCATGCATCATTCATTCACTCTGCGTAGGTTTACAGAGTACCTACTAAGTGTCATGTCCTTCCAGGTGCTGGAGAGTCATTAAGCGAACAAAACACAAAAATCCTAGCCCTCCTGGAGCTTACATTAATGGGGGGGCCAGACATTAAACAAATAAGGAAGTATATAGTATGTGAGATAGTGAAAAGTACCAAGGAGAAAAGGTAAGCAGGGAAAGGGTTCAAGGAGTGAACGAAGTGAGGGTACAATTTGAAACAGGATGGACCAGGGCCTCCCTGGGAGGGTGACATTTGGCCATCATCTCCTTTTAGTTCATACCCAAACCCATCTAGCTCTCTCAAGATCCCTAGGGACCCAGCCTCCCTTCCAAAGCCCTCCCTTCCCGCTCCCTATCTATTCGGCCTGTTAGAGCTAACAAGCTGGCGCTGGACAACCTTGTCCTCCGTGTATTCATTCACTGGTCATTTACTGAGCATCTACTATGTGCCAGCACTGGGTGACTTCACCCATTCCCAAAGGGGAATCAGGCAGACACACCTGCCCTCGCGTGGCCCACAGTCCTGGACAGGGAAAGGGTGTGACAATGCTCTGTTTAGCGAATACATAGGCCTTTGCATCCTATGATAACCAGCCCTTGTTCGTTTCCTTTCTAGCATGTGTCACACTCTGTAATCATTTATTCATTCATTTTATTTATCTGTGCGTTATTGACTGTCCCGGGAGACTGTGAGCTCCGTGAGGCAGGGACCATGTCTGTCTTATTCATCCGCCCCCAGGACCCCAGGACCGTACTGGGTACCGGGCACACAGTAGGTGGTCAGCGCATTCTTTCAATTAAAGTTACCAAGAACGGAAATGGAGCGCAAAGTTGCCATTCCTGCCACAAGGTGGCAGCAAACGACAGTCCACGACTCCAGGGTCCGCGCACCAAGGGGAATTATTGCGGGAGATGGGCTCCAGGGATGTTTCCGCTGTACCCGGGGCTCAGCAAGGAAACTCGCCTGCTTGTCCTAGGCGTCAGTGCCGGGCGCGTAGTGAGCACTAACACTTAGCTGTTGTTACAGCACGGAAGGCGTTAAATTGGCACTAAGTAACCAGAGAGCGGGATGTTCACACCTAGAAAGGTGGGGAGGAACAGTCTGTCCCAAACTCTCCAGCTCCTCAGACTCCTTTCAGCAGAGCACATGTTAAAATGCAGATTCCCGGGCACCGCTCAGAGGAGGCTAGGAATCTGCCTGTTCAACAAGTCCCCAAGTGATTCTTTGAGTGGACAAGTCTGGTGGTGCTGGCTGGCAGATCGTGGGGGTCCTTCCAAGCGTTTGCAGATCCTGGAGTGCTCGAACTAAACGCCGGCCCAGAGTGGGAGGCGGGGCGCTCATAAGCGGGGGAGGTCCGCTCGCCAGAGCTCCTCCCAGATGTGGGCGTGCTTCCACTCCAATTCACTCCCTTCGGTTCTGGCAGAATCTTGGCTACCCACCCACACACATGTCTCCTTTGCCACAGAAGGTGACAGCTTGGGGGAGCAGGAGCGGGCGTGGGAGATGCAGGGAGCGGGCCAGGAAGAGTCCCAGGAGCGGAGGAGAGGCTCTGAGACTGAGGGGGAGGCCTCAGGTTTCCTCGCTACCAGCAGCGTCTCCCCTGCTCCCAACCTGTGAGGATGGGACTCTGGGCCCGGGCGGGGAGGCGTGGGGCACAGCCGGGTGGGTTCGGAAAGCTCAAAGTGGAAAATGCAGCCCAAAGTAGAGTGAGACCCTAACTCCCTCCTCCTCCGGTTGGAGGGAAACGAATTAATAGCACTGTCCAGCAAGTGTTACCTATTATGAGCACCGTTCTATTTCTGATTATTCCTACCATCTATTGAGCACTTATTTGGCACGTACTGTTCCAGGCACCGTTCTAAAGCCTTACAAACATTTAATCCTCAAAAACAACCCCTGCAGTGATGAAAATGTTTGGAACTCCATAGAGGTGGTGGTTGCCCAACATTATGAATACACTCAGTGCCCCTGAATTGTACACATCAAAATGGTTAATGTTAAAACGGTTAGTCGTTATGTTAAATGATTATCTAAATTAAAAAAAAAAAAACTTTTAAGGGGCGCCTGGGTGGCTCAGTCTTTAAGCGTCTGCCTTCGGCTCTGGTCGTGATCCCAGGGTTCTGGGATTGAGCCCCACATCGGGCTCCCTGCTCGGTGGGGGAGCCTGCTTCTCCCTCCCCCACTCCTCCTGCTTGTGTTCCTGCTCTCGCTATCTCTGTCTGTCAAATAAATAAATAAAATCTTTTTAAAAAATAAAAAAAATCTTTTAAGATCAAAACTATTTTAATCTTCATTTTAAATATAAGGTCACTATGGCACAGAGAGATTAAGTAACTTGCCCAAAGTCACACAGCTACTAAGGAACTCAAACCAAGGACTCTAGTTCTCCAGTGCCTTCTTCTGCCCAGGACTGTAGCTGAATTACCCAGAAGATATGATTTTCCAGCCTGTACTATAAAGATATCCAGGCATTTTGTTCTGGGCTAAGGAGGTACTAGAAGGATGGGCTGAGTCCATGGGATCTCTGGGGGGTGAGAGGGCAGTCCCAACGGCAGGACCTTCAGCCTCTATCTGCTGCTTCCTACTTGCCCTGCGGAAATGACCAAGCCGAAGCTGCCTTGTGGTGAGGTAATTTTTGAAGACTCCAGAAACCACCCCCACATCTCTGAATATCTCCCCCACAGATGGGCCCCTGCCACAGGAAATTCAACCATTAGCAATGCATTTATTTGAGTAAAAAAACTGGGCCCAAATGCAGATATCTTCAGAACGTGTCCGTCCTGCAGGAAAATGTCCTCAGTTGGATAGCTCAGTATGACACCAAGAAATGATGGAGTAAAGAGGGGGTTAAGAGTGAGGAGATCCAAAGTCCAGACCCTTGTGGGGACGTGAGTGGCCCTTGATGTGGGCTCTGGAATACATGAGTGCCCCAGGATGGTGCTGAAGCTGGAGAGGATGGGACATTTTTTTAATCGTGGTTAATATACATAAAAGTTATCTTAACCATTTTAAGTGTACAATTCAATGTTTTTTTTTTTGTATATTCACAAGGTTGCACAACTATCTACCACTATCTAGTCCCAGAACATTTTTATCATCCCAAAAGAAAACCAGTATCCATCAAGCAGTCCCTCCTTTCTCCCTCTCCCAGCCCCTGGCAACCTCCAATCTGCTTTCTACACCACGTCTCATTTGTCCTAGGGCTGCCTCTAAGTACCTCTCCCTTCTCAGAGTGCAACTCAGGAACTTCCTGGATTTGGGAATCTCGAGGGCCACAGGGGTCCTTGGCAGGGTCCTTGGCTACGTACAGGTGTGCAGGTAGTAACCTGTCATTGGACAGCTTTGATGGAACAAGAGGCTGAGTCTGGAGGGGCCTGATCCAGGAGGCTGCACAGCCAGGCACTGCACACCTAGACCCCCAGTCCACACCCAGGTCTAGTCACTTCCACACAAGCTTTGGGACTCCACCAGGTGCAGGGTCCAAAGGTGAGTAAAAGGCTGTCTGAGCCCCAGGAGCTCTCAGTGAGGAGGGAAGAGAGAGGGAGCAAAGGTAGGGTGCACGGGGAGTCAGTGTGGCACTTGGGAGGGGGTTGGGTGGCAGAGTGGTGAGCAGTGGGTGCTAGAGTCAGGTTCACCTGGGTGCGAATTCTGACCCTGCCGCCTTGTAGTGTCCCTGCAGTGTATATGGCCACAGTGTCCCCTCCTTTAAAATGGGGATAACATGGATATTGTCCAGCCTTAAAGAGGAAGAGGGTTCTGCCACATGCTACAACATGGATGAATCTTGAAGACATTGCGCTCAGTGGAAGAAGCCAGTCACAGAAGGATAAATACTGTTTAATTCCAATTATATGAAGGACCTAGAGTGGTCAAATTCATAGAGACAGAAAGTGGAAGGGGGGGTGCGGGGGGAGGGGGAGGGGAAATGGGGAGTTAATGTTTAATGGGAACAGAGTTTCAGTTTTGCAAGATGAGAAAGAAGGTTGTGGGGATGGATGGTGGTGAGGATTGCACAACATCGTGAATGTACTTGATGCCACTGAACTATATACGCTTAAAAATGGCTAAAATGGTAAGGTTTTTCTTTTTTTTTCAAGTTTTAATCTTAATTCTAGTTAGTAAAATATAAGTTTTATATTATGTACATCTGACCATAATAATTCAAGAAATCACGTTGGGAAAATTTTTTTTTAAATGGGTAAATAGGGGCGCCTGGGTGGCTCGGTCATTAAGTGTCTGCCTTCGGCTCGGGTCATGATCCCAGGGTCCTGGGATCAAGCCCCACATCGGGCTCCCTGCTCCGCGGGAAGCCTGCTTCTCCCTCTCCCACTCCCCCTGCTTGTGTTCCCTCTCTCGCTGTGTCTCTTTCTGTCAAATAAATAAATAAATCTTTAAAAATAAGTAAATAAGTAAATAAGTAAATAAATAAATAAATAAATAAATAAAATAAAACGGGTAAATAGTGTCAGCTAGGAGAGAGGGACCATTTTCCAGGGGCTTTCTAGGAGAGGGTGACATTTGAGATGGTGCAGTGGAGGAAAGTGATGACTCTGCTTTATTAAGACATAATTCTCACACCATACAGTATACCCACATACAGTGTGTGAGCCAGTGGTGTTTATTTTTTTTTAAAGATTTTATTTATTTATTCATGAGAGACAGAGGGAGAGAGAGAGAGAGAGAGAGAGAGAGAGAGAAGCAGAGGGAGAAGCAGGCTCCCAAGGAGCAGGGAGCCCGATGCGGGACTGGATCCCAGGACCCTGGGATCATGACCTGAGCCGAAGGCAGACGCTTAACCATCTGAGCCACCCAGGCACCCGCCAGTGGTGTTTAGTATATTCCCAGAATGGTGCCACCACCACCACCACCAATTTTTAGAACACTTTCATCCCTCCAAAAAGAAACCCCGTAACATTTAGCAGTCCCTCCCCGTGTGTCCCCCAACCCCTGGCAACCACTGATTTGCTTTCTGTCTCTATGGATTTACCTAGTCTGGACATTTCATATCAGTGGAATCACACGTAATGCGGCCTTTCATGACTGGCTTCTCTCACTGAGCATCGTGTCTCTGAGGTTCCTCCATGTTCCCCCAGCTCCTGCTCTCCTGCTTTCACCCAGGACCTTCCTCACACCCCAAGTTACCTTGATGGCAGACTACCCCCCGACCTTGGGGCAGGGAAGAAGGAACCTCGTGTATTAATTTCTTACTAATGCTCTAGTGGCCTTAAAAAAAAAAAACCCACACATTTATTATCTGACAATTCTGGAGATCAGAAATATGAAATCAGCCTCACTGGGCTAAAGTCAGATTGTCAGCAGGGTTTGCTCCTTCTGGAACCTCTGAAGGGAGAATCCATTTCCGTGCCTTTTCCAGCGTCTAGAGCCTGCCTGCATTCCGTGGCTTGTGGCCCCTGCCTGTATCATCAGATCTCATCTCTCCATCTCTAGCTGCGTTGGTCACTGCATGGCCTTCTTTTCTCAGTGTGTCTCCATGTTACAAATCTCCTTCTGCCTTTTTCTTATAAGGACCGCTGTCATTGGATGCAGGGCCCACCCTAAATCCAGGAAAATCTCATCTTGAGATCCTTAACTTATTTGCATCTAGAAAGAACCTTTTTCCAAATAAGGTCACATTCCTAGATTGCAGGGGGTTAGTACTTGGACTTAACTTTTTTGGGGGGGCCCCCATTAGCCCACTGTGGGGCCCACCTGTGGTTGTACGTTGGGTTGGTTGGCCTCCTCCTGGTGCATTCTCCCTCTTGCCCCTGCTTCCCTGGCCTGGGGTCACTGCAAAAACAAAGTCCCTGTACCCAAGCTTGATGCTTAGAGGGACCAGGACCAGGACAGCTATGGCCTCTGACTCCTCTGGGTTGGAAAGAGGAGTGCGTTGCCCTTGCCTTTCAGCAAATTAGATGTGACCCTAACCCCCCATCCTAAGTTCCTCTGGAACAGTGTAGGTGGGAGCAGGGATGGGCAGAGGGAGAGGTGGGATCTGAGAGAGTTTGGACCATGGTGCTGTAGCTGGGCACTCCCAATATTAAGGGATCAGTCCAGGTCATGATTCTGCCCACCACGCTGGGGTCAGACCAAGATGCTGGGCAGGTAGGAGGTTGGCCACAGGCACCAAAACCTACGCCTGGCCCCATTAACAGAGCAGACCCCAAGGGAAACCCCCACATACCCAGCTCAGTCTCTGAGGCCCCAGCTGCCCCTGCCTGGGGGGAGAGGCCAGGGTCCTGGGCTGTCCACTTCTCCTCTATGCCTGGGTCCAATCTGACTTTCCCAAATCACTCGAAGCAATTACCACCAACCACATGCAGCTGTTTAAATTTAAAATTAATCACATGGATTAATTAACATATTAACATATCATATTTATATAAATAATAAAAATGAACAATAAATTTAAAAATTCACTTGCACTAGCCTCATTTCAAGTGCTCAACAGCCACATGTGGCTTTTGCCTCCCATGTACACAGAATATTTCTAGCATCTAAAGAAGTGCCATTGGACAGGGCTTCTCCAGAGTCGCCCCTAGACCAGCAGAGGCTGGGCCCTTTCCAGAGAACAGGATGGACTGAACAGGGGCGGGGGCGAAAGAGGGGGTGTTTGTCCAGAGCCAACTGGTGTTGACTCATCAGTCCCGGGGCCCAAGCCCAGGCAAGGGATTAAGCCTGAGCCAGTGACCAGAGAATGGCCTGGGAGGGTAGTGCATGGGGGCTTGGCCACCCAGGTCTCTGGCAGGAATGTTTGACCTCAGCAGAGAGAATGGACAAAAGGTCCAGGCAGACCCAGACCTAGGCAAGCAGGAGGAATACAGGGGCAGCTCTATTTCACATCACAAACGGCGAAAATGCAATATGCAGTGGTGGGTCACTTCTTTTTTTTTTTCACTTAATACACCCAGTGCTTCCTTCCTCGCGAGGCCTACAGACCCCCCATGTGTCTGTCCCCTTCCACCCAATGTTAGATGTCTGTCTCAGCATTTATCAGCCACACATACCCCTTGGTGGGCATTTAAGTTATTTCATTTCTTTAAAATGTGTTGTCTGTCTGCTTTTCGATCTCTTTCCCTTCTCAGGCTGGGAATATGTGGGTTGTATCCTGTTAGCCGCTGTACCCCCCAGGGCTGGGCATATAGTAGGTGCCCAATAAATGGATGGGTGAATGTGTGGGAGGCACTGTGGAGGCAAGAAGATCCTCCCCTGAGGGGTTGGGGGAGCCTGATTCCTGTGGAAATGTCAGTGATGTTTGGGAGTATGATGAGGGAACTAGGGTCCCTCACTTGCCTCCCTCCCCTTCCTTGCCAGGGCGCCAACCACCCTCAGCCTTGGGTCTGACTGCTTTCCTCACAGTCTCTCCAGGCCCCTGCTCCATGACTTTGTCTGCCTGGGGTGCTCCATTGCTGGGGACCCAGGACAGGTGCCATCATCCACCCACAGGTGGCATTAAACTCACCATTCCCCAAGCCCACCCCTCTGCAGCAAGCTCCCTGAGGGCAGAAATCTGTGTCCCTTGTGCTCAGCCTTGTATCCCGAGTGCCTAAAACAGGCCTTGTCACATAGTAGGTACTCAATCAATATTTGATGAATGAATGAATGAATGAACGAACACCTTCTCTTCACCATGGTTCTGACTCAGGACCTACTAACCTTTGGTCAGTTCTCCTGGACCTTCCCTGGGACCACTATCATGCATTGACCCTCCTGTTCATTCATTCAGCAGTGACATTGAGTGCCTACTCTGTGCCAGGCACCTGACTGAATGGGGGCAGACATGGGGACGAAGGCGCTAGCTCAGACTGCATGGTTGTTGAGGGTTTTTTTTTTTAATATTTTAAAGATTTATTTATTTATTTTAGAGACTGAGAGAGCGTGAGTGGGGGTAGGGGCAGAGGGAGTGGGAGACAAGCAGACTCCCTGCTGAGCAGGGAGCCCAATGCGGGGCTCGATCCCAGGACCCTGAGATCATGACCTGAGCCAAGATCAAGAGTTGGACGCTCAACCGTCTGAGCCCCCCAGGTGCCCTAGATTGCAGGGTTTAAATCCTGAGTCCTCTCCTGACCACCTTGAGCGGACTCTTAACGTCTTGGAGCCTCAGTTTCCACATCTGAAAAATGGGGAGAGGAGGAAGGCCAGTTCATCATCTTTGCTGTGGTCATGGTTTCACCGTCGGGTGCTGATGTCAAACCCATTGGATGGTACACTTTATTTTTTTTAAAGATTTTATTTATGTGAGAGAGAGAGCACAAGCAGAGAGGAGAGGGAGAAGCAGGCTCCTCACTGAGCAGGGAGCCTGACGTGGGGCTCAATCCCAGGACCCTGGGATCATGACCTGAGCTGAAGGCAGATGCTTAACTGACTGAGCCACCAGGTGCCCCTGGATGGTACACTTAAAGATGTACCCTTTGTTATATGTCCGTCACACCTCAATCAAGCTGGAATCCATAACACAGGGCCTAGCACATAGTAAATGTTCAGCAGATTTGGGATTGTTTGTCATTACTGCATGTCTTACTTCACAGAATCCTTTCAAGACCTTGTGGAACAAGTGTCAGAGTATTCCCATTTTGCAGGTGGAGAAGCTGAGGTTCAGAGAAGTGAAGACATTTCCTCAGGGTCACATAGCTAGGAAACAGAGGAGCTAGGATTTGACATCTTAACTCACTTGCTCTTCCCCAATTTACAAATGGGGAAACTGAGGTTCAGAGAGGTTAAGCCACTTGCCTAAGATCACACAGCTGGGTACATGGCAGAATCAGGATTCAAACCCAGGTTGGCTTCAAGCTAAAAGCTAATTTGATTCTGCCCCCTGTGGCCTAGTTTGCCCATCACTCAGGCCTCCAGGCTCTGGAGGGAATGGGGTTCTGACCTTCTGACCTGGGCCATCCCCAGGGGCTGCCACACCCTGGACACTGGCCCCAGAAATGCAGCCCTACCGGTCTGGGCAGCGTGAGCCCTGGCAGGGCCCCACAAGGTGGGGTGGGAGGAAGAAAGGTTGGGTATTTAGGGGAGGACAGGAGATTTGGGATAGGGTTGGGCAGCCTGTCCTGCGGGGATCCCAGGCCTGGCAGAGCCTGTCTGGTCCCACCCAGCTCTGCTGTCTGCCCTGACAGTGTGACCTCCTCACTGGGAGGCCCTTCTGGCCCGGCTGAGAGGCCCAGGGATGGGCTTAGAATGAGGTGTCCAGAGAGAGGGAGCAGGTTGTACTGGAAAGCAATCCAGGGTTCAAGATGAGGCCTGGATCTACCAGATGGACTAATGTGCTAGTAGGGCTGGGTCAGAGTGGGTGAGGCAGGGTCTGAGAGTACCCCCCGCAGAGTTGAGGGTTAACCTCTCAGTGGCTGGGCCCAGGGGAAGGGCCAGGGCTGCCAGGGGCACCAGAGCCTCAGAGTGGTCACTATTCAGTAGCTGGAAACAGACACATCTGTAAGATACACCCCTGCATCCAGAGGCACTGGCAGGAGGGTCCTCTGAGCAGCAGCTCTCTGGGAGGGTGGCAGGGCGGGGCTCCCTGGCAGGCAGTGGGGAGATGGCCAGGATGGGGCAGCCTGCCAGGGGCCCCCAGCGGGTAGGGCCCTGAGGCACATTCTTGAGGGATGACTCAGGGGCAGGCAGGGTGGGTGACTCACCATGGACCCTTTCCTCCCCCTGCTGCCAGGGTCCAGCCTCCCATCTGGCCCCCGGGGTGTTGTGGGGAGCTCACCAGGCCCCCAGCCCAGGACTGAGTGTGAGTCAGCCGAGCTGGGCTGGAGAGCCAGCATGATTTTTCCATCCCTTGCATTGTTCTGCAAGAAAAGTAAATACATGTTACAAAACCCAGGGTGAAGCTGGGCCAGTCCCCTGCTGTCCCCTTGAAGAGTGGAGAAGAGAGGGGCCTCCATGCCAGGTGCTTGGCACACATCATGCCACAACTGGCTTTTCCCCACTTTACAGATGGGAAAACCAAGATCCCAAAAGGTTAAGCCACCCCCTTGAGGGCACACAGGTGGGTGTGTGGCTGAGCCAGGATTCAAACCCAGGTGGGCTTCAAACTAAAGCCTGTGGGCTCTTTCCCAGTGGGTGCAGACATGGCCTGAGCATGTACTGCACCTGTCTGTGTTTCTCACGGTGGTCCAGAGTGTGCTTCTCAGGGTGGCTTCAGCAACCAAGGGCGAGGTGTTTGTTAACATGCAGATTCCTGGGCCCTTCTAGACCCACCCAACCAGGAGACTCTAGAATCTGCATTTTTAAATGTTCCTCAGGTGGGGTGTGAGGTCACAATATTGGAGACAGGAGATGGCTGTCCACAGAAGGTTGGGAGGAGAAGGTGCTGTGGTTAGGAACAGGCTGCTGGTCCCACACACACCTCTCTCTGGGGCTGGGGGAATGCTGCCCTTCTTGTTCCAAACTGGTTCACAGAAACACCCCAAGCCAGTGAGTGAGTGAGCACCTCTCCAACTGCTAGGGAAACAATGACAGCAAACAAGGAGGATGTGGGTGACCCTTCAGAAGGCGGTGGCCTCCTGGGAGTCAGCAGCCTGGCCCCACTGGAGAGAGGGGACAGGGTTCAGGGACCGAGGGTGGCCTGGTTGCCAGGGCACTAGAAGGCCATGCAGGTGCCATCTCCGTGGGTTTAACCATCGAGCAAACCCCAGGAAAGCAAACACCCTCCCCCGAACCTCCACCCCCAGTCGACCGGGGGATGAGTCACTTGGCATAAGAGGGCTCCGCGGAACCAAACAAATCCCATCTGCCCAGAGGAGGATGCATGGGGCCAGAACACAGCTCCCACCCCATCCGGCCTGCCCACAGACGAGTGTCGTGCACACGTGTGTACGCACACAAAGCCGTACCAGCTCCAAGTCCAGATTTTAGAGAACAGAGCGGGGAGGGATGGTGAAGCACAGCCCAAATTCCTCCCTGAATTTGCCAATTCTCCCCAGCTGAGTCAGTGGGAGGCTGGGAGGGTGGAGGTGGGTGGGGGTCCAAGCTCAGGGCTGGAGCCAAATAACCCAGGAAACAGCCCCGCTGGGCACCGGGCCTCTCAGGGCCTCAGTGCCCTTCCCTGGAACATGAGATAAGAGAGCTTTTGCCCAGGTGGGGGAGGGCTGGCCTGCTTCACCCAGTGGGGGTCCTCGGGGGAACCAGCCAGCTGAGACATGTTGGGCACATGCCCTGTTGTCTGGCATGGAGTCCGTCCTCCATAAATGAGAAATGGCATGAATATCATCAGTGCCATGACTGTTATCAGCAGCCGAGCTACAAGCAGGCTAACTTGGAGGTCCCTAGCCTGGTTTCCTTCCCAAAGCCAAACATCACCTCTATTTGTTTGTTTGTTTGTTTGAGAGGGGGCAAGTGAACAAGCAGGGGGAAGGGCAGAGGGGGAGGGAGAGTGAGAATTCCAAGCAGACTCTGCACGGAACTTGGAGCCTGGCATGGGGCTCTGTCCCACGACCCATGAGATCAGGACCTGAGCCAAAACAAAGAGCCAGACCCTCAACTGACTGAGCCACCCAGGCATCCCTGACCATCACTTTTGTAAGCGGTGTGGGGGAAGAAGATTTGGAAATTGGGAGAAATCCAGAGTTTTGATGCAGTTTGGAGCTCCTGTGAGTGCTTATACCCCTCAGCCCCACAATCCCCCAGCTACAGACATAACCCCCTCCCATTTGCTGAGCCATCACTAACTGCAGGGGGCATGCTAAGTGCTTCACACATGGGTGGGCTTCCCTCTTTGGTGGATGCTATCGTCGTGTGCCCATTTCACAGATGAGGACAACTGAGGCCAAGAGGGGCAAGATGATTTGCCCATGTCCACACAGGGGAAAGGGACCAGGCGAGGACTCCAAGCCAGGTCTCCCAGGCTGCTCCTCCCACCTTTGGAGCCCTGATAAGGCTCTTCTTCCCAGACTCATCCAGGTGGGCTTTGTAGTTGTACCTTTGTCTCAGCTCTTAGACCATCAGCAACTTGAGGGTAGAGCAGCTTCAGCACGGATTCTTCTATTCCCCAAGTTTCATGTCTTTCGTAATCTTTACCCACCATTATTTCCCAGGCCAGTAAGAAAGTCCAACGAGGAAGGAGGTTATTACCATAGACTGTGGTGGGTGCTGATAGAGGGGCACACAGCTGGGATGGGGGGTGGGCAGTGGAGGGGACAGCACAGGAGGCACTGGAAAGAGGGAATGCCAGACTTGGGTCATTTTTTTAAAAAGATTTTATTTATTTATTTGACAGAGAGACACAGCGAGAGAGGGAACACAAGCAGGGGGAGTGGGTGAGGGAGAAACAGACTCCCCACTAAGCAGGGAGCCCAATGCGGGGCTCGATCCCAGGACCCTGAGATCATGACCTGAGCCAAAGGCAGACGCCTGAACGACTGAGCCACCCCGGTGCCCCGAGACTTGGGTCATTTTTAAACAAGTTGTTAAAAAGCAACTAAAAAGGCAATTCATGCACATATAAAAAATAAAATCAAGAGATTTTTGAAAAAATAAAAATAGATTAAAAAAATAAACTCCAAATACTGTAAAAGGGTATACAATGAAAATTCAGATTTTTCTCTTGTCCCTCCTGAGGAGACTCACAGCTAACAGTTTCTTGTGGATCCTTCCAGAAGCTTTCTGTGCATATACACATGTATATTCTCTTCCTTGTACTTCTGGTGCCTGACCACGTGTGTCCACATCTGCCCCTCATTCATTTCCAGCTGCATGGTCTCCTAGTGTGGATGCACAGTGGTTCACTTAACCACTGTCTCCCCATGGCCATCAGCTTGTCTCCAGGGCTCTGTCTCCATAGCAACAATGCTGCCAGGAACATCCCCTAAAGCATGCTTATCTCCCATGTAAGAGCCCTCTGTAGGGATAGGTGAGGAGAAGTAAGGAAAGTGTTTCCAGGCAGAGTTGCTGCACAGGCAAAAGCAGAGAGATCAACAAGGTACCTTCCTGAGCCCCTGGCTATGGCCTACTTGGGGTTGTGGGTGGGTAAGCTCTGCTGAGTTTGGGTTCTGCAGGCCCCAGGTTCCCCCCCACACACACACACTTGATATCTGTTCCCAATGTCAGCAGGCTGGACTTGAGTCCCTTTGTGCCTCCAGGCCCCATCCCTTAAGAGAAAGGCACCTTTGCTGTATTTTGTTTTTCCCCTCTTCTTATCACTGTAGTGGAACCAGGCAGCCAAAGCTGAGAGAAGGTTAGTATCTGCTGAATGAGTGAATGAAGGAACCCACTGAAAGCAATAGGCCCTCCCCAAGAAAAATGTACATATGGACACACATTTTGAAAGAAGCTATGAGGATTCACAGACCCCCTGAAGTCCACCCACATATGCCTCATTAAAATAAGATTTTCCTAGAGTCTCTGTAACACTTTGAAACTGAAGTCCTTTGGTGGCAGGGACAAGAGATGGTCTAAAGGACACTGTGTCTCTCAGAATGCTCCAGGGTCCAGGGGCAGTAAAAGCCTTTGGAAATCAACTTCCATAGCACTTTTATTTTATAAATAAAAACATGTGGGGAAGGGACTGGCCTGAGGAGTCGGGATTCTCAGCAGGGGGCTCCTGCCTCCCTCCCCTGCAGACCTCATTGCTCCTCCTTTCCCGCTAGGCTCAGACCCCACCTCCACTCCCCTCTAAAGTGGCACTGAACCTTCCCAGCTGTCGGGGCCCCATTTGGGCTCACTGCCAGACTCGGTTTACTGCCTCTTCCACTACAGCCTTCTCAACTGGTACACACCTAACACCGGGTGCACAGTGGTCTACTGTCAAACCCAGGGACACCGTGGCACACAGTTTAACTTGGGCACATGTTGGCAGAATTCTGTAACATGGCGATTTTGAACCAGAATCCAGCTGCTTTTATGACCAGCCATGAAGTATTTCTATCATGCCAGGGCCTGGAGTTATTAGTTTCAAGGGATTTTTTTGTCTACCCTAGATGGCCCACTTCCTGCACATTTGGGCCGGACACTGTGCTAAGTACTTAGTGTGAATTCTCAACAGGACTCTCCTCCTAACCCTTGGGGCTGTGGGCAGTTGTTATCACTGTTTGACAAATAAGGAAACTGAGGCTGGGAGCGGTAAGACGTCTTGCCAGGTGTCAGCTGCGGCTGAGGTCGGGGATGTGAATCAGGCAGACGCGCTCCACAACCTCTTTTCTCAATTGCCATTGCCACTGCTACCACCTGTGAATGTAATTCACCAGCTAGCCAAGGCCCAGAGACCCGTCTGGTCCCAGCCACACCTGTCTGGGGGGGGGGGCACCTGGGTGTGAGCCAAGGAGATGGGAGCGCGACGCGCGAGGGGCAGCGGAGAGCCAGGTGAGGGCCCTCAGCCAGGGGGAGCGCCAGGCCCGAGGGAGGGGGTTGAGTGTGGGGCTAGGTGTGCCCGGGCCTGTGCGCCCCCGCCCACCTGCCAGACACTAGAGTGCGGGGGCCGGGGAGGGTGGGCGGTGTCCCGACAGGTCCCCGTGTCCCATCCCCAGCCCAGGCTGGACGCTCCGCTCGCTCGGACCAGGCCTAGGGCGCGCGCCCAAGGGGCCTGGAAGCCCCGCCCTCCCGGTGGCCCCTCCTCCGGGAAGGTAAGCACCACCTTCTCCGGGAGCCGCCCGGAGAGCCAGAGGCCCGCGGGCGCCCCGCCCCCCGTGAGTAGTGACCGGTCGCCGCACTCGCCGCGCCGCACTAGGGATTCCTGCGCCGCTCGCTCACCTGCGTCCGCTGCCCGCCCCTCGGTGCGCGCCGGGCCCGCCCGCCTCCCACTGCCAGCCCGGCGCCGCGACCCGCCGCCCCCGCCCGCGCACTCCGAGCGCCACCATGAACTCGCTCTTCAGGAAGAGAAACAAAGGCAAATACAGCCCCACTGTGCAGACCCGGAGGTGAGCAGGCGCCGCACGCCGCGCCCGGGACGCCCGCGGGAAACCAGCGCGCTGAGGGGCGCCCTAGGCTGGGAAGCAGAGCCCCGAGCGTGGGGGAAACGGCCTGGCCCGGATAGCTGCAGGGGGCCCCCCCGAAAGCTTGGCCGAGGGGGCGGGGAGCTGAGCCGGTAGTGCGCGCCAGGCGGGAACGCCGCTCCCGAGGGACACCCTTGAGCTGGCAAGCCCTGCCGGGGTGGGAATGAGGATGGGCTGGGGGGCGCCCGAGGAGAAACATGATACTTGGCACCGGAGAGTTGTAGGAGGTCAGGGAGCATTAACTTGGTACAGGGAACTTCTGTGTCTGAGGGTCGCCCTTGCGCCGGGGGTTCTCCTGAGACGGGAAGCACCGCAGGGGTGGACAGTGGTGTGTCGGGAGGACGCTACACCCAAGGCAGGGGCGCCGCAGGGGATTCAGGAAGTTTCGTCCAGGGGCTCACGGGGGGAACGGAGACTGAGCTGGGCGGGGGAGGGGGGGCGCTCGCCGGCGCTTCTTGGAGAGCGCGCAGGTGCTCCTGGCTCTGTGGGGCTAGAGGTGGGGGTGGTGCGTGGCGGGGCGGTGGTCTGTGTGCCAGCTGCGGCAGCGGTTCCCGGGAGCTGCCACCCTGCCCTCCAGAGCTTCACCAAGAAAAACCCATGGGTGTGGGGGGGAGCTGGTGGGGGGGCACAGGCTGAGACACCCCCCCTTTTCCCATGCCGGGGTTTGCGCGGTGGCTGGGCGTCGTCGGAGCCTCCTTCTCACTGCATGACTTCCCAGGGTGTGCCCCACCCCCCAGTCCAGAAACTGGCGGCGTCTCTGAGCCTCAGGTTCCCAGGGCGGCCTGGGAAGGGAATGACATGTCTTGATGTGTTTGCGTTGAGACGGCAGCCCACGTCCGTTTTGATAAGCCTAATGTATTCATTTAATAACCGGTTTAGGGAAGCCTCTTGGAGATGCTGAGATTGAGGGAAGGGGTGGGACTTTGACCCTTGCAAATATGAGGTGGGGGCTCCTGGCTGGGAGGGTGCACTTTACCAAGCTTCATTCAGGTGGGAGACTCCGCGAATTGCACTGTCCAGCTTGCTGGCAGTATCCACCCTAACATGCCCCCACCCCACTGTGATCCTCACTCCCATCCAGGCGCAGAAGAAGGTGAGAAGACTCTGGCCAGGGCTCCCACGATACTCCTGTGGTCCAGCCCAGGCAGACCCCCTCAGACAGGTGCAGGCAGGCCTGGGCACTCTATTACTGTGAGTTCCAGCTTTTTCAGAAACTGCACCACCCCGTGATTTCAGGGTCCCCCATCTCTCCTTTGGACTGTTTAAAGTTCAGAGGCATTTATTTTCCCCTCCAAAGTACCCCCCCCCCAGCCTCCCCAGGCTTTCACAGCCCCAGAGATTGGGCAGGGCCCTGTATGCTGTTCCTCTGTGGCTGAGTCCAGCTGGCTCTCAAACCTAGCTGGGGTCCCGTCCAGTCCCTGAGCTGTTCCCTGGAGAATTGCACAATCGCATACTCTGTGCCAGCCACAGAGGACTGTTCTGTTCTCCCCCCACCAAGACTTGGGCTCCTCCAGTCCTTCACACATGCACACACCCACACACCAGGAGATGGGCCAGGCCTCACCCTGCCCTCTGCTTACCCCGTTCCTCCAGACCCTGATCCCTCCAGCTCTCTGTCTGGTCCCCCTAATAGAAGGTTGGACCTAACAAGGTTATGATGAAATCATACGTGCTGGGAGGGTCTTGGCTTTCCCAACAGAGGATAGGAAGGAAGGACTTCCCATCCTTTATAGCTGCGTAGACTCCAAGGGCCTGGGGTGACAAGGACTCAGGGTCCTACCCCTCTCCTGCCCTCTTTCTCTTCCCTGCATACTTCTGGCCCAAGGCAGCCACCATCTGCTGTTTTCTGACAGCCATTGATCTCAGATCTCAGCTTTGAGGTTTCTTCCTCCAGGAAGCCTTCCCAATTCTCTCCCCCAGGATGGGATGAGAGACTCTTCCTTGGGGCTCTATGGCCTGGCACAGACAGCTCTGAGTAGGGGCCGGGTGCTTCCCTCCCTGATCTCACCAGACCAGTGCATCCCTCTGCCCCTTCCCCCTCGGTGGGGACAAGTTCATGGACTGGGTTATGGGCTGGGGGACAGCCTCTTGCCCCATTCTCTAAACAAGAATCTTCTGAGTGTCACGTAGTGCCTAACACTGTCCTTGTAGCTCTAAGATGTGGTCGTGGGTCATGGGGGCACTGACCCTCAAACATTCACCCTAAGTTTTTGGGGGGCCTCCTTTGAGGGAGGGTGGGGTTGCCAGGGAGATAAAGCATGGCAAGGTGAGTGGGAGCTCCGACCCCGAGAGTAGAATGCCTCTCTTCTGAACCCGGCTTTGCCACAGCTGCTGTAGGCAGGTCAGGGAACCACTCTGAGCCTCAGCTTCCTCATCCCCAAAGCAGGGATGGTGTGAATACATGTCTCCAGCCTGAGGTCCTGGGGGAAGCAACTGTGACAATGGACAGAATGCCCCTAGCACACAGGAAGTACCCAGACACGGGGTCAGCAGCACCATCTTCAGCGGAGGGGACCCAGGACCCAGAAGCCAGGCAGTCACAGAAGAGCTCTTGTGGAGAAAACTGCCCCTCCCTGTTTGTCCACTTTTTAGCATCTGAAACTGGGGAGGGCTGGAACAGGTGAACCCCGCTGCTCCTGTCACCCTGGTTCCTAATAACAGGTGTGGGAGCTGATGTTCACACCTGAGCTAATGACAGGGTCAGGCCTGACGGTGCAGGTCACTGAGGATGAACATGGGCATCCAGCCCAGCAGGGAAGGTCCGGAGGGGACCTTCTCCCACCGTCCTGAACCCTGAACTGTGGCTGATAGTGCAGCCCCTACCAGTTGCCCCTTCTTGGTTACGCAACCCAGGGCGAGCTGCTTGGCCTCTGAGTCGGTGTTTCCTCCAACTGTAGAATGGGCATAAGCATAGTTCCTGCTGGATGATATTGTTGGCATGAAGATTAAATGAAATAACACAGGGAAAGAGTTGAGAGTTTTAGGAGGCCTCAATCTATGGCCACTACGATGATTATAACTATTGAACAAATGCAGATAAGGCACCTACCACGTGCCTGGGTTTGAACTGGATGCCGATGGACAGGCTGTGCACCGCACAACTCAAGGGCTGCTGTTCCCGGGGAGTGGAGGAGACATTGACAATCTTCTTGTACTCGATGGAGTTACGCTTAATTACTAGTGTGGTTACAGGACTGTTTCCTGGCGGTGGGACATAGAGCTGGATAGACGAGGTCTCTAGCCCATCGGCTCTGGTGCCCCTGACTGGTCTGAAGTAAGAGCTGTCAGGGCAGGGTTAGGGTGGAGACCTAGGAGATCAGGCAGGACTTCCTGGGGAGGTGTCCGACCTGTCATGGGGAGGAGTGGAATGGTTAAAATCCAGCTGTGGAGTTAGACTGAATTCTGCCTCCTTTTGATTTTGGCAAAGAAATTTGGCCTCACAGAGCCTCAGCTTCCTCATCTGTAAAACGGGACTAATTTTGCCCCTCCACCCAGACCTGGGTCCCAGTAAGCACCCAGCAGCCTGGCCTCACCTTTCAACCTCACCGGGGTTGCATCCTGCCAAGAATCGCCCCGTCTTAACGAGGAGGACCCTGTGTGGGAGGTGGGGCCCAAGGCTTTAAGGGCTGGTGAAAGGGGTGCCTGCCCTCCTGGAAGCTGGCTAGGGTACCCTGAGCCTATTGGTGGTTAAGAGCACAGAGTCTGATGTCAGCTGGGTGTGAGTTCAAGCCCTCCCTCACTTTGCCCCTCCTGACTGTGTGACCTTCGGCAGGTCACTCAACATCTCTGAGTCTTAGATTCTTCATCTGTGAAATGGGAGTGATGATAGCAACCCCCAGCTGGTGAGGTTGCTGGGTGTGCAGCCCCAGACCCGGCTCACAGTGAGTGCTCGGTAAACTCCAGCAGCCAGTACCAGTAAGCGCACACTATTAAGGGTAAGGATAGTGTTAAGCCCAGAGCTGACCAGGCAGCTGGTCTCCTCCTCCCTGGTGGGGCAGGAGATCAGCTGACTCTCATCCATTCACCTCAACATTCATGGGGCGCCCACCTCAAGTAGATCCACGGAGACACACCTGCACACATTGATCAGTGACAGCTGGAAAGCCTGAACGATTTGGGGAGGGTTCTGTCAGCAAAGCCCATCTCCAACCACATGGGTGACTTGTACTGGAGTGATCCAGCCATTTCTCAAGCACCTACTGTGTGCCCAGCATGGCCGTGGGTGTTAGGGTGCCTCATTTTGACACCATACCAGCCAGGCTGGTGTTGGTGTCTCATTTCACAGACAGTAACACTGAGGCCAAGAGTAAAGCCAGTCACCTTGGGTGCATAGCTCACAGGTGGCCGATGCTAGTGGCCCAGGAGCCCCTGGGAAGGGGAAGTAGGTCTTCCCCCCACCCCACACCTGGGTCTGGTGGCAGCCGGCTCCAGGGATTGCCCCAGGCCAGATGGTGGAGTCACTGGCTTTTGTATTCCCTGACTCCGCCCCAGCAACCCTGTCTACTTCCCCTCTCTCTGGCTTTGCCCTCACTTGCCCAGTCCTCCTCTTGGCAGAGGGAAGGAGACCTGATAAATTAGGTTCAGAACAGAATGGCACTGAACCTTTAGAATGGCTGCTAATGCTGGCATTTCGAGGATTGTCAGGGGCAATCATCTGGGGATAGGAAGTTTTGGGGGGGAGAGGCTCAGCTCAATTCATACCATTTAGGCAATACCCCAAGTAGGGTGAGGGGCACCCAGAGGGCTCTGGGCACTGGGACAAGCTGCCTTTAAGAGCATTTCCAAGGCTCCTTGTCAACGGGGGAGGACCTGGGCTTCCCAGCTCCCTTCTACGTGCCACTCTCCCAGCCTGCCTGTCCCAGCCTGTCTCTGCAGGGGAAGGGGGAAATGGCCTCTGGTCTTCGTTCTCTCTGCTCCTGGTGGCCCTTCTGTGTTTCAGCCTCCTGAGCCTGGGGAGGGAGGCCCCTGGTGCCCCAGGAAGGAGGTTGCTGTCTGCAGGGGCCAGCCCTGCATTGTCCGTTTTGCCTTGCCTACCCTTGCCTAGCTAGCAGCCCAGGCCCTCTTGCCCTGCATACTTGCAGTAGCCTCTTCACACTTCCTGCTTCTACTCTGACACCTTAGTCCCTTCTCCCCGTGGCTGCCGGGGAGCTCTTTGCAAGATGCATATCTGATCCTGTCCCCCGCCGCTTGCCCCTTGCCCCTGGGTTCCCTGGTTGCAGCAGCCCTGCACACACTCATGTGTGTCCCTCACCCTGTCCTTTCCACATCCAACCATGTTTTGCCCGCACTGCTCCTCCTGCCTGGAATGCTCTTCCCACCTCTCTTGGCTCATTTCTCTTTCTCTTTCTTGGTTGGTTTCTGTTCCTTAAGCCCTCTCTAACCTTTTGTCTTGCCCATCTCCTTGGTCCTTATTTCAGCAGCCATTTGACTCTGGCCCTTTGGCCAGATGGGGATGGCTGGCTCCCTGCTACCAGACTGGCTGGTGTAGCACATATGCTGAATGAATGAATGAATGAGGTGAGCCGTGGAGGACTGCTAAGATTCTCTCTCTCCCTAAACCGCCCCCCCCCCACACACACACCAGGACGGTGGGGGTGGGGGCTGGGACACAATGTGAGGGCCTGAACAGAGAGTGCTGCTGACCCCTGCCCTCATCTAGCCACTTTCTGTGTGCTCGGTAAACAGGCGACAACAATGCAGGGTGGTAAGTGCTGGGACAGTGGAGGCAGAGGGTCCCTGAGCCAGCCCGAGGGCTTCTGGGGGACCAGCAGGAGGTGGGTGGATCAAGAGAGCCCAGAGAGGGGGTGAGGCGGGATAGGTGTGCATCCATGTGCATAAGCCTGAAAAGTCATCAGTGAACAAAGCTAATGAAGGAGACAGTATATTTATGTACATTTTAAAAAACATTCATACAAAGCAATATGATGTTTCTGGATACAGACACAGGTATGTAGTGGAAAGCATGCAACGGGCCGAGGAGGAAACCAGCAGCTCCAAAATTACCCTCCCCCAGAGGAGGGGGCCGAAGGGATAATGAATGATAATGTTATATTTGTAAACATAATCCAAAGCAAATACGGCAGCATGGGAACATCAACTAAGTCTTGGTGGTAGGATTCTTTTCTGTACTTTTCTGCGTGTTTGAGCTAGATCATGGGTTTTCAGGTCTTTTAAAGTGAGGAGGGGGATGGGAAAGGAGAACTGGCAGGAGGAACAGAGTGGACTGGAGCCTGGAAGGGAGCCTGGAGTCCTGTGTCTCAGAGTCTAGTCAGTAGTGGGAGAAGGGGTCTCGGGGAGGAAGAGGAGGTGAGCCTGGGAGGGACAGGTCCTGAGGCCGGAAGAGCAAGACTGGAAGGCAGGCAGGATGGTTCCATATCAGGAGTCATGGATAGAAAGTCTCAGGAAGGCGGCAGGGGTATTGGGAAAGGTATGAACATACAAGAGGCTCAAGGTTGAGTCCTGGCTTGGAGCGGCTGCCCTAAATTATGATTATGTTGTGTTTCTTGGATAATACTACCCTGATGTTTCTGTTTCAAGTGAGGCTCAGAGTTTTAGTAGCCTGCCCAGAGACTCAGAATTACTCTAACACGGGCATTCTGAGCCAGGAGCAGGCAAGCTGGCTGCCAGAGTGTCCTGCCTGGCCCACCCTTTCCTGGGCAAAGGGTTTGTCAGGTCTTGTAGGGGAACTGCACACCCAGCTGCTCCCTGGCTGGCAGCTCCATCTGCTGCCCGCTGACCCTGAAAGGCTGCATGGCTGCAAGAAAATAGCTGTGTGTAGAATTCCTTGCTGCCCCAGTGGCCTGGGCTCGGATTTCAGACTCCTAGCTTTTCTGGTTTTCACTACTACGTCCTGGGCATGGGGACATAGTGGTTCCAAATTAAAGTTGAGGAAGGATTCTAAGTTTGTGTCGGGACCTGAGAGGGCTCAGTCCTGCCGCCCCAGATAAGGACCTTGACTCTTTCTAAGTATAAAATGGTCAACTAAACCCCACTGCTCCTGAGGGAGAAGCCGAGGCCCATGGGCAGGGACAGAGGGCATGGTGGGTAGAATAGAAAGAGCCTGAGTTTAGGAGTTGCAGACTGCCCCCCCTTCAGGCCCAGCTGTGCCACTTGTCAGCTGTGCTGCAGGTCACATTCCCACCCCTCTAGGCTTGATGAAGGCAGGGACTTTGCATGCTGTGCAGTCACTCCCATACCCCCAAAAACGGTGCCAACCACACGTAGCACTCAGTAAATAGTGGTGGGAGGTCTGTCTTGAATCTGTGAATTAGAGTAGCGTAAGCTTGTGGAGAACACTAGAGACAGTGGGTTTACAACAGCAGGGATGCAGCAGGTGCTTAATAAATGGAGCCTGGTACTGCTGGTCTTGAACCTGGATGATGTCCTGACACCCAGGGGCACCAAGATTGGCTTAAGCCCCGTTTAAACCTTGCAAAAATCTTCAAGATTACCCTGGTGTTACCCAAGGCAGCTTGAACTTCTGCATGTGGGTAACGAGAGCCTGAGAGCACACGCCTGACACGGGCCTGGAGGTAGGGTGGCTTTGTGGGGCGGAAACAGATTAGGCCGGGAAACGGATCTGTAGTTACTACACCAGCAATCTTCTCTGTTTAGGAGTACTTCCCCAGGATTAATAGTTGGGTGTGGAGGATTTTACTAATTACCATGGAAGTTTCTAGTAAGGAGAGTATCAGTCAATTGACCAATCAATCTGGTATTTACTGGATGCTTCCTGTGTACTGTGTACTCCTTTCCTACAAGACTTCCTCTCTGTAGAGATCTGGGGATTCTTCCTCAATCTGATCCCCCCCCAACCCTGTGACACATTACTGTGGTTGATTTCCGGGTTCCCAGCCCTGGCTGCACATTAGACTCATCTGGGGAGTTTATTTTATTTTATTTTATTTATTTATTTATTTATTTATTTATTTATTTATAAATTATTTATTTGACAGAGATACAGCGAGAGCAGGAACACAAGCAGGGGGAGTGGGAGAAGCAGGCTTCCCGCTGAGCAGGGAGCCTGATGCGGGGCTCGATCCAGGACCCTAGGATCATGACCTGAGCCGAAGGCAGATGCTTAACGACTGAGCTACCCAGGCGCCTCTCATCCGGGGAGTTTAAAAGCGATGTCCAGGCCCTGTCGCAGACAGATTAAGTCAGAATCTCTAGGGCGGGGCCCACACTTCAGTCTTTGGATGTGTAGCCAGGGGTGCAAAGCCCACATTTACACTGATTACTTCGATCCATCTTGTCCTTGAGGTACACACACCTTGCTTTCCCTTTGCCATAGCAGCTGCCCGATCTGTCATGCTGTATTCCTTTATTCTCGACTTTCCTGTATCATTCCGTTTCAGGTATGTGTCTTATAAAATGGCACAGAGCAGGCTTTTGTTTTGTATTTTTATTCTCACCTAAGAGTCTTATCTTTTAACAGGAGAGTTTAACTCATTCACGTTTATTGTAATAACTGATGTGTTTGGACCTTCCCCTATACAAAAATAGTTTGTATTTCCTATTTATCATGCTTTCTCTTTTGTTTCCTTTTGGTTCTTTTCCTGCATTTTATTGGGTCAAACTATATTTTCACAATTAAGTTAGGATATAAAGCCTGAATGGGACAGAGTGGATGAAAATACCCTGACCCAGGCAATCTGAATGTTTGCAATTATAGTCACTGGGGTGTTTTTCTTCATCCTGATTATTAGGTTATAAACCTTTGGATGGGGCACCTGGGTGGCTCATTGGGTTGGGTGTCATGATCCCAGGGTCCTGGGATCGAGTCCTGTGTCAGGCTCCCTGCTCAGTGGAGAGTCTGCTTCTCCCTTTCGCTCTGCCTTCCGATCCCCCTGCTTGTGCTCACACGTTTTCTCTCTCTCTGTGTCAAATAAATAAATTAATTAAATATTTTAAAAATAAATCTTTGGACTTACCTGTCTTTGGGTGCCCTTAATTCCAGGTCTTGCATAGGTTTGGAGTTCAATAAATAAGTGTTGAGGGATGCCTGGGTGGCTCAGTTGTTAAGCGTCTGCCTTCGGCTCAGGTCATGATCCCAGGGTCCTGGGATTGAGCCCCGCATCGGGCTCCCTGCTCGGCAGGAAGCCTGCTTCTCCCTCTCCCACTCCCCCTGCTTGTGTTCCCTCTCTCGCTGTCTCTCTCTGTGTCAAATAAATAAATAGAATCTTTAAAATAAATAAGTAAGTGTTGATCTGAGCAGACGTTTGATAGCATGTTAACAACTCCTGTCTCAGGGGTTGGTAACAGAGAAGGGCCTGTCCCCAGGCGGGTAAGAGCGGTGGAGAGATGACAAGGAGCTGGGGGTGGAGGTGAAAGTTTATTCAGCCGTGACTGACTATGTAGGAAACTGGCTGGGGTGACAGCAGTCACCAGTCTGGATGCTTACTAGTCCAGTGGCCCCAGGCAAGTTGCCCCTCCTCTCTAGGCTCAGTCTGTTCACTGGGAGCAATAATAGTACCAACCTGGAGGGGTTGTTATGAGGATCAAAGTGGAAACATGTGTCAGGCCCTGGGCCAGGGTACAACCCAGGGAGGTGTTCCCTCTGTGTTGATTGCTTCTCCCAAAAGGCCTGCTCAGAGGGACAGATTGGGATCCCCTCATGGTGGCATCTTAGGAGAATGTCTGAGTCAGTTGCCACCACTATTACTCAACTACTGGGATTAATTGTACCGAGACAGGTGCCCACAAGATGTAAATCACTAGGCCTCCCCTGAGGGGTGAACACCTTGCTGCTTCGTCCTGTCTCCCCAACGTCTCCCTGTCATTTCGTGGATTGGTATTTTTTATTTATGTATTTTTATTTTTTTTAAAGATTTTTTTTATTTATTTGACAGAGAGAGACACAGCGAGAGAGGCAACACAAGCAGGGGGAGTGGGGGAAGGAGAAGCAGGCTCCCTGCAGAGCGGGGAGCCCGATGCGGGGCTCGATCCCAGGATCCTGGGATCATGACCTGAGCCAAAGGCAGATGCTTAACGACTGAGCCACCCAGGCACCCCGGTATTTTTTTTTTAAAGATTTTATTTATTTATTTGACAGACAGATAGTGAGAGAGGGAACACAAGTAGGGGGAGTGGGAGAGGGAGAAGCAGGCTTCCCGCCGAGCAGGAAGCCCGATGCGGGGCTCGATCCCAGGACCCTGGGACTATGACCTGAGCCGAAGGCAGACGCTCAACGACTGAGCCACCCAGGCGCCCCGTCACCCTTGTTCTGAGAAGGTGGCTCTGGAGCCTGTTCCAATCCTGGCACCACCACTTCTCAGCTGTGTGACCTCAGGTGGGTTTCTCATACCCTCTAAGCCGCAGTTGTCTTCATCTGAAAAATGGGGGGATAGGAATTGTGGCCATGCCTCCAAAAGTCCGCTCAGTTCAATACCTATTTATTGAGCCCCAAACCTATGCAAGGCCTGGAATTAATGGCAAAAAAGGGCCCCCTGAAAGATGAGTGTGTCCTGGGGCGCCTGGGTGGCTCAGTCTGTTGAGCATCCGACCCTTGGTTTTAGCTCAGGTCATGATCTCGTGGTCATGAGATCAGTGAGATCAAGCCCCGTGTCGGGCTCTGTGCTGAGCGCAGAGTCTGCTTCATATTCTCTCTCCCTCTCCCACTTGGGCTCTTTCTCTCTCTAGAATAAATAAATAAATCTTAAAAAAATGAGTACGTCCTTATTGTCCAAAAATTTATAGTCTAATAAAGGCAGGATTAAGAAAAGTGCCCGATGAGGGCGTCTGGTTGGCTCATTTGGTGTAGTGTGAGACTCTTGATCTTGGGGTTGTGAGTTCGAGCCCCATATTGGGTGTAGAGATTGCTTAAAAATAAAATCTTTTGAAAAAGAGAAGTGTCCAATGACTGTAAGGGTGCCTTTCTCCCAGGACTGTAAGATTTTAATGGATCTTGTTGTGAAGGACCTGCGGGGGGTAGGGGGGCGGTGATAGGTATCTGGCAGGTGCTCTCAGTGTTTAGCAATCATTTCCTGAGTGCCTACTGTGTGTGCCTTTGTGTCAGGATGGGATAGATGTCTGGGAGGGAGGGACAAAAGAAAATGGGGGCCGAGGGACACCCAGCACCAGAGGTTAAGCCTCCCAGCAGGTCTGGATGTCCCCGGAGAGCTGCTCCTGCCCTGGCTGGCTGGCCGGACCCAGAAGAGGATGACCCTGGCCAGCAGGCAGCCAGGCCCCTGCTCTGGGCTCTGGGAAGAGGTGTGCACTCTTACGCATTCCGGACATTCCAAAGCTGACGGCTCCTGCCCACCCTTCCCCTGCTCCCTGTGCATACCCACTGAAACAGAATTAACCCCCAAAGGGAAGGACGGGTAGACATGATCAAGGGGAACATGGGGACTGACTCAGGCCTGGAAGGCTAGGTGGTCCTGGCCAAGGAGGAAGGGCAGTTCCCACTAGACGGGCCTTGTGCCCACCCCTTCCTATCTCTACACACAGAGAAAGTTGAGTTGTGACTGGTGGGGGACAGAGTGGTTCTAGGCAGGCAGGGACAGCTGGGGACAGGGGCTTATGGCAGGGCTGCAGCACCCCTCTGGGGGTGTGATCTCTTCCCCAGAGTGGCAGGTCCTGAAAGAGACCAGGGCAGGAAAGAGGCTGTTCTCCCAGCCTGAAGGGGGGGATGGCGGGGAGCGAGCCATATGCCGTGGGCAGGGATGTTGCAGCTCTGGGGGCCTGGGGAAAGGGCGTTGGGCTGTGGTTTACGTGCCCTGGCCCTCTACACACAGGTACCATGCTCGGCTGGGTGCAGCTGAGAGCCCTGGAATGTTTTGAAGTCAGGCAGCCAGGAATCTGTAGACCGGACCTGGCCTTGGGGCAGGTGTCTGGGCAACCTGTGTAGGTCTGGTGGGAGAGTGACAGAGAGCAAAAGGGATGATCATTTGTTGAGTGTTCCTAGGTACCAGGCTCTGAGCAGGACCACAAGATGCTCTGAGCATCCATCAGCTTTATTATGGCAGAACCGATGGGCTTAGAGCAAAGTGGCCGGAAGCCACAGAATCCCCTAAAACTGCATTGTCCTACTTGGGAACCACTAGCCACGTGGGGTGTGCTTAGAACAAGCTGAGCTGTGCTGTGAGTTAAAACTACATGCCAGGGTTCAGAAGACATAATATGAAAATGGTATGTAAAATATCTCATTAATAATGTTGTTCTGTCGACTACCTGTCAAAATAATTTCTTAGATATATTAAGTTAAATAACATATCATATAAAAATTAAGTTCACCTGTTTCTTTTGACTTTTTTCATGTGGCTGCTGGAAAAATTTAAACCACAAATGGTGGCTTGCAGCCTATTCCTATGGGACAGTAGTAGCCTTGAACTCAAAGCGATACAATATGAACTCCCATTTGGGGATGTTCCCCACCTGTGAAGTGTGTCTTTCTCTTTGCTGCTCCCTACGTAGACACCATAACCCTATTTATGGATGAGGAAATTCAGGTAGGTAGGAGAAATAGCACGTTTGGTTACGCCAGACACCCGCGCGGCTCATTGCACTGTTGCTGGGAAGAGCGTTGTGTGGGGCACAGTCTTGAGCCTTGGCCATGTGACTGCCACATCCAAAGTGCTTTACAAGGATTATCTCCTTGAATTGTTTCAACCCTCTGGGGTGGGACGGATTCTTATCACCATTTTACAGACGAGAAAATAGACAAAGAGAGGGTAAGGAGCCCGCCCAGGTCAGAGTAACACCAGACCCTACGTTCTTTCCATGTGCCAGGATGGCCCCCTCCCTGCAGGCGAGATAGAGAGGAAAATGGGCCAACTGGTTCAGCATGACTTGGGCACGGAGAGCTGAAGGCAGCAAGGGTAGCTGCTAGCTGGAGGGTTGGCCCTTCACGGTGTTCTTGGAGGGCCTGGGTCCCTCCTGGAGGTAGGAGGCTGGGAAGCAGGTCCTTCCTGCTTCTGAGCTTGGGAAGGAGATAGAGAATCTGAGTGGGTCAGCTGGGCATGCAGTGAGTAAACCAAGTCTTAGCCAGGGTGGTCCTGGAGGCGATCTACAAACAGAACCACCCCCCCCCCCCGGAAAGTCCCCGCTGGTACAAGGGCCCTGAGGCAGAAAAGGCTGGGCACAGGGAGTCCTATGGGCCTTGGGCAGGAGTTTGAGCTCTATTCTCAGAGCATTTGGGAGCCCTGGCAAGTTGGAGGCCGGACAGTGGTAAGATGAGGTTGCATTGTTGAAATGTGCTGAAGCTGGTTGGAGGCAGCTAGAGTATGGGCACGGGGAGACAGTTGGGGGTGGCTGTTGCGTTGGTCCAGGTGAGAGGTAGCAGCCTTGATCAGGCTGAGACCATAGAACAAAGGGAGGTTGGAGGCACAGGAGATCTGTTCCCAGGTGGAACTGGGAAGGGAAAGGCAGGGATCTGGGGCGGTTCTGGGGTTCTGCTTGAACAACCAGGTAGACAGGCCCTCCCTGCCCTCCCGTTCTGTGGTTTCCCTCCTACAGATGGGGGAGAGTTCTCAGAACAGCAGAGACCCTTCGGTGGAAACACACCATACCCTTCAAATCCCAAACCTGATTCTAAGCCCAAACCCAAGGCAGTTCAGTGGGACCAGGCCTGGGATCCGAATCCTCCCAGCAGTCTCACTACCCATGTATATACACCAGCCTCCCTCTGCAGGGATTGGTGGAGACGTTTCCAAATATTGACGTTACTTGCGAATTTCCCATGCCTGGACGAGGCGAGATCCGCCAGGCAGAGCCAGAGCATGTCTTAGCTTGCGTGAGGATCAGTGTGAATGGTGTGCTGGCCTGGGGTCTTTTTTTTTTTTAGCTCCCTGGTGCCAGTGAACCGCCATCAGGTCTCGGCTGCTGGCTTTTATCATCTCCTTAAAAGGAGCCCAGATCCCTGGACAGTGACCCCACGTGGAGGCAGAGAGCCTGGGCTCCCCCATACAACAGCGCTCTCTCATTTAACCCCTGGCCGAGCCCTGTGGCATGCATATTGAGATGACCCCCACTGACAGATGGGGAAACTGAGGCTCAGAGAGGCTAAGTAATTCACAGCTTAGTAAGGACTGAGTCAGGATTCAAATGCAGGCCTGCTGCCTTCTGTCTGGGTGCTTAACCATCAGGCCATACTGCCCTTCCAGCTGGGTAAAGGGAAAGGAGCTCCTGCACAAAATTCAAGCAAGAAGAGAGGTGGGCAGTAGGATTGGGGGAGGAGGAGGGTCCCCTGAGATGCCTGTGTTCTCTTTTCCTGCTCATATACTCCATCCGTGGTGTGTAACTGACCTGGGTGCCACCTCTGTCCCCACTTCTCTGGACGGCACCCCTGCTGGCTCGCTGACTAGATCCCCATATTGCTGCTGACCTCCTGGGCTTGAGTGGCCACCTGCAGAGCAGGTTGGACTGTGGTTATTGAGTTTCTAACTCCTGGTGACAGAATGGGAGTACCTGGTGTCATTTAAAGCTCTCAGGCTCTCCCCCTGTGGTTCCAGTGCTCTGAGTACTTCCTGGGACACAAAAGAGGCACTTGTTCCAGGCTGGTGCCTGCAGGCTCAGACCCAAAAGGCCCTTGTTTGTCCCTCAGTGTGTCCTCACCCACAAGGTATCCTCGGCATGCCTTGGACATGACCCTGGCCCTCCTGGGCCCGTGCCAGACCCCGGCTTCATCCGCCTAGGAGAAGAAAATGAGGGCTGATTCTCTGGAGAAATGGGCCCAAATCTGCTGGGGACCGCCGCCCCAACCTGGCTTGTGCGACGCACACAGCAGCACTTGGCTGGACCGGGCTGGGCTGAGGGGGCTGTCGTGGGGACAGCTGAGTCCCTAGTCCCACCAGCTTCTACCAGGTGGGGTCTTGGGTCACAGCACCCCACCTCCTCCCTGCCTGTCCACAGGTGGGTGTCCTAGATGCCATTCCCATCACCAAGGTGTCCTGTAGGGGTCTGCTGGAAAACCCAGAAATCTGGAAGGAAACTTTATAAACTAAACTATGAACTTGTTTCTAATTCCTCAGTTTCTCCCTAATGTCTTTAGGCTGTTCCAGGACCCCACTTTGCATTCAGCGGTCCCATCTTCTTAGGCTCCTCCAGGCTGATGGTTTCTCAGCCTTGTCTTTCATGGCCTTGACACTTTTGAAGAGGGCTGGTCAGGTGTTCTGTAAACCGTCCCTCAGCTTGGGCTTGTCTGCTGGCCCCTAACCATGAGATGGAGGTCATATACTGAGAAGGGTTCCTTGGAGGCAATCTTGTGTCCTCCTTGGTCCCCGGTGTCAGGTGGTTCCACTGTATTGATATGCCTTCCCCCTGGGGATGTGAACCTTCTGTCCTCGCCACTGTGAATTTACTGATTTTCAGAAGAAACCTATTTTACAGGACCAGGCATGACTGGCAAGCAGGAGCCCACAGGCAGAACCCCATGCACAGGGGCCCCATAAGGCCTCAGGTGCATTGTGAAGGGCACCCTCTATGGGGTGTAAAAGTGCAGTGAATACATGTTGTGTGGATGAGCGGTCATCCTCACCGTTTGTGAAGCCCCTGCAATGGGCCTGGTAATTCGAGGTCCTTCACTGAACAATATTTGTTGAATGTCTCCTACGTGCCCCGCACTGGTTAGGCACTGGTGAAACCAGGGAGATTCCACTTGTGAACCTAAGTGATCTCTAATCTGCTTTTGGGACTCCAGAGGCTGCCCTGAACCTCCAGCTCAGTCCTTGAACCCCAAAGTGGTCTTTGAAACTCATTCAGGTGTTTCCAGAAGTGCCCCTGACCTTTCCCCCACCCACCTCACTTAACTAGGTGGGATGGACTATTCCCATTTTACAGATGGTAAAAGAGGTTCAGAAGCATAAAGTAGCTCCTCCAAGCTTACACCAATGGCTGGTGCAGTCAGGATTTGAACCCTGTCTGACTCCAGGCACCAGCTGCCTCCTGCATGACCTTGGGTAGGTGCCTTTGCTTCTGAGGGCATCAGTTTGTGCATCTGTGTAATGAGCAGGTGGGGCTGGATGACTTCCAAGCCACATTCTAGTACGGAAGGCCACTTGCCCTTAGAACCTGTGTCCGTGTTAAACTTCTGAGTAAGTAGAGGGAGGCTGGGTGTGTCCCTCTCCCAGCATGTCACTCAGACCTGCCTCCCCTCTCTGGGGTGGGAGCACCTTGGCTTTCCTGGCTCTGCCGGTGATTGTCGTCTCTGTGGGTGGGACAAGACTGGTCGGGGGTGGTGGGGAAGGGGTGTATCCTGGTCTCCATCAGTCGGGCCGATGCCCTGTCTGGATGCCCCCATGGGTCTTATTAGTGAGATGAAAAGCTGGACTGGCCAAGCCAGTTCCCAGGCCTTTTGGGATCTGTGCCCCTTCCCTGCAGGTTGCTGACCTGCCCACGTTCCTGCATTCCTGCACTCCTGGCCGGAATGCAGGACCCTGTGGGGACTCTCATTCAGGACCTCAAACCCAAAAGGCATAAGTACTAGGACTGTGCCCCAGAGGCCTGGATTAGAACCCCAGCTCTCCTTGTTTCCTGGCAGCGGACTGGAGCCAAGTTATTGAGTCAGTGCCTCAGTTTCCCCATCTGTAAAATTGGAGAACAGTGCAACTTCAGCAGTGGTAGGATTAAAGGAGCTCATCTCTATGTGACTTGCTTAGCACTGGTGGGCACAGGGTCAACTCTGTGTGTGTTAACTAGCATCTTCTAGGCAGCTGGGCGTAGCCTGGAGCTGGTCTAGCCTCCACGGAAAACGGGATAGAAGGCAGGAAGAACACTCAAGGGGGTGGGGGAAGAAGAAACAAGCCCCTATCACTTAGAAATGGCACTTACCAACTTTTCTGGTATCAGCTTTATTGAGACATAACTCACATAGCATACCATTCCCTCACTTAAAGTATACAGTTAGTTTTTAGTATATTTACGGAATTACCCAACTCTCACCACAACCAATTTTAGAACATTTTCATCACCCCCCAAAAGACACCCCATACCCTTCAGTGCTCACTTGCCAGCCCCACCCCAGCCCCGGCAACGACTAATCTGCTTTCTGCTTCTATGGATTGGTCTATTCTAGATATTTCATGTAAATGGAATCCTACTATATGTGACCTGTTGTGTCTGGCTGCTTTCACTTGGTGTAATGGTTTTGCGGTTCACCCACGCTATAGCAGGTGTTGGTGTTTCATTCCTTTCTTTGCTGAGTGATATTCCATTTAATGGATATTCCACATTTTGTTTATCCATTCATTGGTTGGTGAACACTTGTGTTATTTCAACTTTTTGGCTATTATAAGTAGTGCTGTTAGGAACATTTGTGTTTCGTTCAAATTTCTGTGTGGCCTATGCTTTCATTTCTCTTGGGTAGATACTTAGGAGTGGAATTACTGGGTCATGTGGCAACTTTATGTTTAACTTTTTGAGGAACTTCCAGATGCTTTCCAAAGCTGCTGCACCATTTTACAATTCCTACCTACTGTGAGTGAGGGTTCTGATTTCTCCATATCCTTGTTACCAAATCATTATGGTCTGTCTTTTTGATTATCACCATCCTGGTGGGTGAGAAGTGGTATCCCATTGTGGTCTAGGGCACTTGGCAGTCCATGCCTAGGATGTGTTGGGAGCCGTGCAGGATTGTCAAATGGGGTTGCTAATGGCATGAACTTGGGGGCCTGCCTGGGTTGGAATTCTGGCTCTAACATTTAATTTAATTACTGTGTAACTTTGGGAAAGTTACTAAAACTCTCTGGTCCTCCATTTCCACATCTGTAAAGTGGGGACAATAATATGATGACCCACTGGGCCAACACCTACCTCACAGGATTGTAATGAAGATTAAGAATGAGCAGAGAGACTGGCACGTGAAATACAAGCTCATACTATTCTGGTGATGGTGGTGGTTGCTACACATGCGCTTGTGATTTTCCCAACGCCCCTATGAGTAGCTGTGAGCCACTATTTGATGAAGTGGCCTCTGGAGCAAGACTGCCTGAGCAGAGAGTCCTGGTGCCCCATTCACAAGGTGTATGACACTGGACAAGCACCTTGACATCTCTGAGCCTTGGTTTCCTATAAACTCTCTGTAAAGGGACACACAACCCTCCCCCAGGGCTTAGGGTAAGGATGTTGTTGAGGCAGTACCTATGAACATGTCTGATGTCTGGTGAAGCATGTGCAGGAAGCGTCAAATTACCATGACGCCTTGGTGGGCATCCCTTGTAGACAAATGGAGAAACAGAGGCACCTCGAGGGTATGGTGCTTGCCTGAGATGGTCCAAGCTGCAAATGGCCCCACTGCACCTGGAACGCATGCCTGTCTGGCCAGAAGCTCCCACAGAGCCCTCCTTCATCCTCTGCCAGGAGCACCAGGTTCCTGGGACCGGTTGCTCCACCCACGTCCTTTGTCCCCTTTCTGGTGCTGGGCTTTGGCTGGAATAATGGGCCAGTCCAGGTGGGGGTCCAGAAGGTGCTTTCCTCACACTGCCCACCCAGTGAAGGGGCTGGCTTGGGAGCTGGTCCCATGCCCTGAGGTGGGGCTGGGCCGAGCCAAAGCCCCCCACCTAATCCACACTTCAGTTTCCCAATGACACATGAGCAGTCATGGGTTAAATATTTGGTCTAAGACTCGCTACATCTGAATGCAGCAGGCCAGGCTGAGGGTCAGTGGTTTGGTGGAGGGGAGGGGCCCGGAGGTACTCATGTTCTCCATGTGGTCTGACCAGCCAGGGGGTGGGGGCTGTGGGCTCAGTCCATGCCCTGGCAGCCCAGCCTTTACCCTTCCTTACTCAGATCCTCCACACACAGTCCCTTCTTCTGAGCCTTCCTTGCCTCTCCAACTGAATACCAGCTTTCTGCACTGCAGGACTGCTCAGAGCCTTTACTGGCTCATAGACTTCTCAAGGGTCCAGGTTTTCCTAGCTGCCTGGACTCACAAGCCTTCATTCTGGGAATGACTTACAGGACTGGGGTTCCTGGGACCCACTTTGGGAAAGGCTGCCCCCTTGATTGACTTGGCGGATGGTGCGGCCTGGGTCTTGTTTCTCTCCCCTCCTTAGCTCCTGCGCATCCAGGCCTGGCACAGAGCAGGCTCTCGGGCACAGTTTGAGACATGGATGGACAGACTCACAGATTCTGTTTGCTGTGCCTGATTCTGCCCCCCACTGACACCTGCCCCTCCCCATACCAGCAGTACCTGCAGTGTTGGACTTCAAACTCCGCAGGGGATCAGGGTCCCCTAGAGAACCTGTAATAACAAGAGCAATAATAATAATACAGTTTCTCAGGCCTAGCTTTGGAGATCCAGACCCAGAGGGTCTGGGTTAGTGCCTGGGAATCTGAATGTTTTGTGCCCCAAGAGGTGGTCCCAGGCCTTGATCTGAGGAATTCCAGTGTGAGGAGGTGGTGGTCCCCTTCAGCCTGAGGATCCAGAGCCCTGCCCTGGCCCCCCCTCCAATGGACATGCCCAGAACCCACCTTTTTTGTGGCCTCTTCCCTTGAAGCCTTCTGCCCATGAACCCCAAACTCTTCCTTATCCTTCAGAACCTAGCAACCACCACCTCCTCCAGGAAGCATTCAGTGACCAGCCCCATTCCCACCCAGCCAGCCAGGAGGCTCCTCTGGGTAACCCTAGCTTCCATGCCTGTCTCAGTCGTGTGACTATTTCTGTAAGTGCTCATTTCCTCCCCATCTAGGGGGTGACCAGTCAGAGGGTGAGGCTTTTTCTGTGTGCACTGCTGGGCCTGGCATACAGTAGGTGTTTAATGAGTGCAGGTGGAATGAAACCTCTGGGTGCTTGGCTGCTTGGGCTCTACTGTGGAGTCAGTACAAAAGGGTTTTCAATGGAGATTGGGGAATTAGGTGCTAATTTTTTTTTAAGATTTTATTTATTTACCTGAAAGATAGAGAGAACAAGCACAGAGCATAGAGGGAGTGCCAGAGGGAGAAGCAGACTCCCCGCTAAGCAGGAAGCCCAATGCAGGGCTCGATCCCGGGGCCTGAAGATCATGACCTGAGCCGAAGGCAGACACTTAACCATCTGAGCCACCCAGGCGCCCCTTAGGTGCTAATCTTGACCATTACTGGCTGGCTGGGTGACATTGGCCAAGTTGCATTCTCTCTCTGGTCTTTGTGTCTTCTTTTATTGAAAGAAAGCAACAACAGAGGCAGGGCCAGACACCCATCAGTATAACCTTGTGAATACACTAAAACCCACTGAGTTACAGGCTTTAAAGGGGTGAATTTTATAGTATGTGAATTATGTCTCCATAAAAAATATGGAAAAAAAAACATAGTAAAGGTGTTCTGCTAAAATGGAAAACTAGAAACTCTCGCCCCAAGCTGCCTTGTTTCTGTGGGTTTGGTGATGTCGCCCCAGGGCAGGGGCAGGAGATAGGGTGGGCAGCCAGGCTCCCTCTGAGGCTGGTGGGGACATGGCACGCCCTGCAGGTCCAGCCCACCTTGTATCTTCTCTCTGCAGCATCTCTAACAAGGAGTTGTCGGAGCTGATTGAGCAGCTACAGAAAAATGCCGACCAGGTGGAGAAGAACATCGTGGACACGGAGGCCAAGATGCAGAGCGTGAGTGCCCCCCCACCCCCGTGTTGCCAGCCCTATTGTGGACCAGGGTCTTGCCCGACCCAAGGGTTCTTACCGGGGAGGGGGGTGGGTTCTCCGCCCCCAGGGAACATGTGGCCACATCTAGAGACATTTTTAGCTGTCACAACTGGGGTAGTGGGGTGGACAGGCATCTAGTGGGTAGAGGCCAGGGATGCTGATAAACACCCTACAGGGCATAGGATGCCCATCTCCCCCTGAATGATCCAGCCCCAAATGTCAGTAGTGCTGAGATGGAGAAACCTCATTATTGCTGTTAATGTCAGCCCCCTACCCTGGGGGCTAAGTTCCTGCAGCTTATGGACCCTGTCTGGAGGAAAACCATGGTCTCAGGAACCAGGCCTTGTATCCCAGCTTTGCCACTTACTGTGTGACTTTAGGCAATTCACCGTACCTCTCTGTGCACGTGATTCCCTCCGACAGGGTAAAAGCGATCACCCTCATCCCCTGGCTGCTGTAAAGACTCAGTGATATGCAGGTGTATTGCAGGGCTTGCTATTACCATCGATATTCTCATTCTTATACTTCCCCTGCCATTGCTCAGATGCATGCGATCCTCCTTTGACAGAGAAGAGAGAGAAAAGTAGCTAGGCAAATCATGTTCCCTCTCTGTGTCGCCCTTTGCTCTTCTGTGACATGGGCTGACAACCGCTCTGAGCAGCAGGTTCTCCTGAGGAATCTCTACCACGCGGGATACCTGTGAGCTGCCAGGGTGATCATCCCCCTGCTGGAGGCACCAGCCCAGGGCGGTTGAGCTTATATCCATTTTGTGGCTGGAGACACTGAGGTTCAGAGAGTGCGAGGTGACTCATCTGTGACAGAGCTAGCCCCAGAAGCATCCCAGGGGCGGGGTTGCCAGATTTAGCAAATAAAAATACAGGATATGCAGTTAAATTTGACTTTCAGAACACAATTCTTTTCTCATAGAAGTATATCCCATGTACTGTTTGGGATATACTTATACCACAAAGTGATCCATTGTTTATCTGAAATTTGAACTTAACTGGATGGTCTGTATTTCATCTGCATTCCTACCCAGGAGGTGACCAAGAGGCGGGTCAAGAGGAGTGGGGGACAGAAGGTGGACAGGTCACGAGCGAGCTCAAGGCTTGGCCCAGCTGTGGCTGCCCCTCCCCCTGCCCACGCTGGTGTCCACCGGCCCGGGGGCCAGGCCGCCGGCAGCCCAGACAGCTGAGGGACGGGATGCGCTGGGGATGGTACAGCCGGCAGTGAGGAACGGAGGTGTGGGGAAGAGCAGGAAAGGCGAGTGGCGCTCTCTCTTTTCCCGCCAGGGGCCCTCCCCCGGCTCCTTTTCTGCCCGCTCCTGCCCTTCTACCAGCCTCTACCTGCCTCAGTGCCTCGCCAGCCCCACAGCTTGTCCCTTGGGCCGCCACCTCGTCCCGGCTCCTCTGCGGAGTTTTCAATCCCCTTGTCGCATGGCGCCGTGCTATTTTCTTTCCTAAATGAAAACAGCTTTTTGGGTGTGTCTGTTTTTGTCCTAATGAAAGTAATATGAGTTTGTTACAAATCTTTCAGGACTGATAAAGTGTAACGAAGCAAACTGAAATCCTGTATAATTCCACCACCAGAGAGATGGATCGGCAATTAACCTTTTGGTGTATCTGTTTGACCCTTTCCTGTGTGTGCGCGCGCGCGTGTGTGTGTGTGTGTGTGTGTGTGTGTGTGTGTGAGAGAGAGAGAGAGAGAGAGAGAGAGAGAATAGGGTCTCGAGCTCTCATTTTTATTTGCTTAGAGTAATGGCTCACAATAACAAGCATGCACTTGGGGGATAATTTTGAACTGTTTTTTAACTTCAGACGAACAAACCTGAAAATAGAAACCGTGCTTTGACGACCATATGGACTAATCTTTTGCTTTCTTTTTTTTTTTCCTTCCATCCCTTTCATTTCTCGGAAGATGTCACTATTCATTTTATTACCCATAAGTTCTCTTGAATGTTCCTGTTTCTTAAATTGAAGCGAGGTTCACATAACATAAGATTAACCACTTAAAGCGTGCAAGTCAGTGGCCTGTACACCGTTCGCAGTGTTGGTCACCCACCACCTCCTTCTAGTTCCAAGACGTTTCCCTTCCCCCAAAGGGAACCCCATACGCAACAGCAGCCCCTCCCCATGTCCCCTCCCTGCAGCCCCCGGAAACCCTAATCTGCTTTCTGTGGATGGATTTACTTCTGCGTGTTTCGTATAAACCTAATCGTACAATAATGACCTTCTCTCTCTATCCAAATTTTTAAACGTGCAGAAGAGTTGAAAGAGTTCCACAGAGATGGGGCGCCTGGGTGGCTCAGATGGTTGGGCGTCTGCCTTCGGCTCAGGTCATGATCCCAGGGTCCTGGAATTGAGCCCCGCATCGGGCTCCTGGCTCAGCGGGGAGCCTGGTTCTCCCTCTGCCTCTCCCCCTTCTCGTGCTATTTCTCCCTCTGTATCTCTGTGTCTCAAATGAATAAATAAAAATATTTAAAAAAAAATTTCACAGAGAACATCCATGTCCCTAACCCCCCAGATTCCACCAGCAACAGCTGCTGGATTTGCTTTATCACTCATCCGCCTGTCAGCATGTGTGTAGTTTATTAGCTACATCAGTCCCTATGATTTGTTTTTACTCGTAAAAACCTTTTATTGGAGGTATAAATTCTGTAAGGTATATAGAAAGTGTCCACATTTTAAGGGCCTTTGCATCCATAAGTGCCCACGTAACCACTGCTCGGGTCAAGATAGAGAACATTTCCCAGAAAGCTGGCTCGTGACCTTGCCAATCCATACCCCCTAGAGTAACCACTACGCTGACCTCTCTCTCCATCGATCTGTTTTGCCCAACTGTGAACCCTTGAACGCGGCATCTCTCAGCTAGATGTTCTCTTTCTCATCTCAGCTAGCATGTTTCAAGAGGGCTTGCATTCCCACACAGCACTTGCATGAATGAGGTAATGATTAATTTACTTCCCCCTTTTGCAAAATTAGTCTTTGTCACTGTAACTGCCCAAGAGCTGCAGATCAGCTGGAAATAATGGAGCGGATAATGTTCCACCCAAGCCAAGAACCATGAGGTTTTGTCGTATTTTCCCCCCCACTGGCCAGATCCACACAGGGGTGGAGAGATGGTACAGGCCCCCCTGGGCCTCACCTCCAAGTCCCTCAGCGCGCCGGGCCCCAGTTGCCCCTCAGCCTCCCTGGAGTTGGCCAGGGACAGGTGGGCTGAACGCCTTTTCTTCTTCCGAGGGGAAGTCTGCTCTTTCCTCTGGACGAGGAAGCACATCACCTCTTTCCCTTCTTTTTGCTCTTGTAACAAGTGTATTGAGGTGTATTGTACATATCACAAGAAGCTCCCACTTCAAGTGGACAATGGAGTGAGTTTTAGTAACTTCACCGAGTGGCACAGCTGTTTCCATAAATGGGTTTCTGAACATTTTCATTGCCTAGTAAGAACCCTTGTGCTCATGTACTGTTCCTATTTCCACCCGACCCGCTGGCAACCACGCATCTGCTTCCTGTCTCTCTGGATTAGGACATGGTGGAACCCTGCACTTGGGGTCACTTGGGTGCCTCTTCCTCTTTCCCATGGCAGCGATGGGATGCTGAGACCCAGTGGGGGTGGGCACTGGCTCCTCCTGGCCCCCCGTGTTACCTCCATGGTCTGTCTTCAGCCCAGTCCCCGGTCTGTCCTCGCCTCCCCCACTGGCCTGGGGTCTCCAGGGCCCCGCACGGTGTGTGGCTGGGCCTCAGGAATGTTGTCCGAGTGAGTGAACAGACTGTGTGTAGACACCTGCTGTCCTGGCTGCCAGTTCATTGTTCTTCCCTAAACAAGCAGAGACCCTGGGCTCATCAGCGACACTGACGGTGCCTCCCAAATATCCACCCGGTCTGTTGACTCTCACCATTTCTGCAGGTGCCACCCCAGATGGGCCACCGTCCACTCCCCCCCCCCACCACCCTTGGCCCTGTCACAAGTGCTGACTGCCCTCGAGGCCGTGCCGTTGCCGTGTAGAGCCCTGAGGCATTTGCCTTTAAGGACAGATGGGGCCCCGTTGCCTTGTACCTCTTGCACTTCCTCCCCCAGCCAGCCTTCCTGCCTCAGGGCCTTTGCACAGGCTGTTCCCTCTGCCTAGAACACTCTTTTCTTTCATCCTTAGTTCTTAGCTGGTGTCACCGCCTCTAGAGGGGCTCATTGACCACCAGATCTACAGCAGGTTCCTGTTGTTCCACCTCTGGTGTGTTTCCCTGGTAAACACCGACTTGTATGAACTTGTGATCACCTTTGTGAGGTTTATCTGTTTATCTGACTGGGCTGTGCAGGGCCATGCCTCTTCATTCGAAGGTGTGTCCCAGAGACCCCACACATAGGTACCTGGGCTGTTTGTTGAGAGGCGGAGGAGAGGCTAGGTGGGACTGGGAGCCCCTTGCTGGCCCTCTCCTCCCACCCCTCCCAGCCCCACAGTGCCCATGGAGTCCCCAGCCTCGATCCCCCTTTCTGTCTTGACTCTCACAGGACCTGGCCCGGCTGCAGGAGGGCCGACAGCCCGAGTACCGGGACGTGACCCTGCAGAAGGTGTCAGACTCAGAGAAGTTGCTGTATGTGCTAGAGGCAGACACAGCCATTGCCAAGCACATGAAGCATCCCCAAGGAGACATGATTGCCGAGGAGTAGGTCCCCTCCGCTCCAGGTTCCTGGGACAGGGCAGGAGGGCTGTGGACTGCTCCATATTCTGGAACCCAACTCAGGGTTTATTGAAAGCTAACTAGATGCTAGACACATGCCAAATGCTTTATGTTATCCTCATGATGACCCATTTTGTAGTCAGGGAAACTGAGGCACAGCACTAATGTCCCCTGTTCTGGGCATAGTGTGACCACAGGTCCCTGACCATCGTGCTGTCTAATCTCCAAGCTTTTGAGCATGGCCTCCCACTCCCTGATGCCCAGCCAGCTTCCTGTGCTCATGGCTCTCCCCTCCGCTCAGATGTGGATAAACTGGCACCCAAAATGCCTCCTGCCTGGTTCTGTACCCCCCACCCCGGCAGGGGCAAGGGTCTCAGGGTGCCCCATGAGTCCTTGCACTGTTCCTGTCATGGCCCACACCACCGCTGTGGTTCCTGCTCGATGGCAGGCTCCAGAGAGCAGTGGAACTGCCTGTTTCTTCCAGAACCTTCTATGGTTCTGGGCACACAGTAGGCCCTGGGAAAACATTGATAGGGGAAGGAAGGGTGAGGGAGGATGGTAGTGATTGTCTGGAACCCAAAGCCCCGGTCTCCCTGTCCTTCCAGGCCTCTGAGCAGAAAGCCCCAGCCCAGTGTCTGGGGTGGGAGGCCCCTCCTGGGGGAACGGGCATGGGCAGCGGGCCTGCTAACTGGCCCCACTAACCAGGATGGCCACTCTCCCCACTCAGCATCCGTCAGCTGAAGGAGCGTGTGACCAGCCTCCGTGGGAAACACAAGCAGATCTACAACTTGGTGGTGAAGGAGGTGGACCCGCAGGTCAACTGGGCAGCACTGGTGGATGAAAAGCTGGTACGGCCCTGGCTTCAGCTGTGTGCAGGGAGGACCCCGCCATTTCATGGGTACCACGGTCCTGCCTTACAGAGGGTCATGTTCCTGACGTTTCCCGATGGCTGCATCAGTGAGGACAGCAAGGCTCAGAGAGGTGTAGCACCTAGCCTAGTGTCACCCAGCAGACGTGGTGGAGACTGGGAGCCTCCTGGGATTGCTCTCCAACCCTGGTTGTTGGGGTCCCGGGCAGGCTCGGAGGAGTGGCCGGATGCTCTTCCTCTGCCCTCACCAGCCTGTCCCCACCATGGGGAAGGGCAGCTGCTGGAGCCAGCAGTCCTCCTTTAGTGGTGTGACCTGGGCAACCACTCCCCTGACCAGGCCTCTGTTCCCCCATCTGTAAAATGGATATGACAGCCATGGAGTCCTCTGAGGTTACAGTGAAATTGAGTGAGCTGACATGTGTAGGTGCGATGGTGGTAAAGGTGACTGTCACTCCCCATATCTCTTCTGGGGCCCCTTGGCTCCCTCCTTGGTTCTTGTGTGTGGGTGGGCTGTGAGTCCTGGGCCCTAGCCCACCCTCTGTGGGTCATCTCTCCGCCCGCCCTCCCAGGACAAACTGAGCGGCCAGAGCTTTGGGACGGACCTGCCGCTGGTGGACCACCAGGTCGAGCAACACAATATCTTCCATAATGAGGTCAAGGCCATCGGGCCCCACCTGGCCAAGGATGGGGGCAAGGTGCACATGGTGGTGGAGCGGGCCTGGCCCCGGGGGAGGAGGGGCTCACACCTGCAGTCCCGCCCTGACCTGTGTCCCCGGCTCTGTCCGCAGGAGCCAGACAGCGAACTCCAGGCCAAGTACCAGAAACTGCTGGTGAGAAGCCCCCCACCCCCGGAATGGGCCGGGTGGGGGTGGGAAGCCAGGAGTGTGGGCACAGGAAGCGTGTGCAGTGAACGTTTCAAACAGAATGAAAGGGGTTGAGTGGGAAGATCATACCCTGAGCCCCCACCTGAGAGGTGTCCCAGTTTGCTCTGTGCTTGTGGAAAACCCTAACAGGTCCCCTGGATACAGCCCGTCCTGCAGTCGGCATCTTTTTCTTTACTAAGCACCTTCTGTGTGCCAGATACAATGCCATGCGCTTTATAAGCAAAGGTTTTCTATTTCCCTTTTCAAAACTTTTAAGAAATACGTTCTTTTTAAAAGCGCTGTGAATGCCTAAATGCTTCCTTGCTGTGGCCAGTTCAGACCTCTCAGGTGAGAGAGGCACAGGCTCTGGAGCCAGATGTCTCCATCCCTCGTTGGCAGGGACACCCTGAGCGAGCTCCATAACCTCTCAGACCCTCAGTTTCCTGACCTGTACAGTGGAGTTCCTTCGAGGTCTTGTCTCCTAGGATTGCTGATGCGGAAGTGCCCAGCACGGTCCTGGCACGCTCCTGTTCGTGTTTGCAGAGCAAAGGCGAGCGTCCCTGCTCCCTCCGTGGTAGCACTTTGCTACTGTGCTCCTAGCCTCTGTACGGGGATCGTGATAAAGGCAAAAGTGGAAGCTCTAGCTGCTCACATTTATTGAGCACCAACTGTTTGACAGGCTTTTTTTTTTAAGATTTATTTATTTATTTTGTTTTTTAAAAAGATTTTATTTGAGAGAGAGAGAATGAGCGATAGAGAGCACGAGAGGGAAGAGGGTCAGAGGGAGAAGCAGACTCCCTGCTGAGCAGGGAGCCCGATGCGGGACTCGATCCCTGGACTCCAGGATCATGACCTGAGCCGAGGGCAGTCGCTTAACCAACTGAGCCACCCAGGCGCCCAAGATTTATTTAATTGACACAGAGAGAAAGAAAGAGAGCACAAGCAGGAGGAATGGCAGGCAGAGGGAGAAGCAGACTCCCTGCTGAGCAGGGAGCCTGATGCAGGACTCGATCCCAGGACCCTGGGATCACGACCTGAGCTGAAGGCAGACGCTTAACCAACTGAGCCATCCAGGCGCCCCTGTTTGACAGTCTTTGTACCCTGTGAGACCAGTGCTGCTGTCATCCCCGTTTTGTGCGTGAGCAAACTCGAGGCTCCACAAGGAAGTCCGTTCCATGTGGGTTCTGTCTGTCTGGCTCACTGGTGTGTGCCCAGAGCCTGGAGCAGAGCCCAGCACTTAGTACCTGCGCCATAGACGGTTGCTGAATGAATGAACGCACTTCGGAGGGTCAGGTGATTGGTTCAAGGGGGTCCAGCCAGGAAGTGTGGAGCTGGGCTTGTCCGCACACTGGCCAGAGCCGGCCCAAGGGGAGGGGTGGAAGGAGGCTTCAGCCCTGTCCTTGCCCTCCCCCCCCGCCCCCCTGCAGGCAGCATCCCAGGCTCGGCAGCAGCACCTGAGCACGCTGCAGGATTACATGCAGCGCTGCACCAACGAGCTGTACTGGCTGGACCAGCAGGCCAAGGGCCGCATGCAGTACGACTGGAGTGACCGCAACCTCGACTACCCGAGCCGCCGGCGCCAGTACGAGGTGGGCCCCGGGGCCCTGGGGCATCGGGGGCGGGGCTGGCAGGGGGCACAGGGCTGCCCACTGGGTGCTGAGCCCCTTCCACTGCCCCCTCTGCAGAATTTCATCAACCGGAACCTGGAGGCCAAAGAGGAGAGAATTAACAAGCTGCACAGCGAGGGTGACCAGCTGCTAGCCGCTGAGCACCCCGGGAGGAACTCCATTGAGGTGCGTGTGCCTGGGGAGGGGGTGCCTCCTCCAGGGTGGCCTCAGGGCGGCCTCTACTGTGGGCCGCCGGGACTCAGGCAGCCCCCAAGATGGGGGTCCTGCATCCTGTGTCTGTCTCTCCATTTTGTTGTCTTTCCTTCCTCTGTCTGACCCTATCTCTTCTCGTTATCTCATCCTTTGCCACGTCCGGCCCTCGGCCCCATACAGTACCTGTAATGGTTTCCTAGGGCTGCCATAACCAATGACCACAAACTTGGTGGCTTTAAACAGCAGAAACTTTCTCTCTCTCAGTCTGAAGGCCAGAAGTTTGAAATCAAGATGTTGGCAGGCTTGTTCCCTCTGAAGGTTCTAGTTCCTTCCTTGCCTCTCCTTGCTTCTAGTGGTCGCCAGCAGTCCGTGGCGTTCCTTGGCCTGGGGCTGTGTCGCTCGTAACTCTGCCTCTGTCTTCACATAACCTCCCCTGTGTGTCTCTCTGTATGTCATCTCCTTTTCTTATAAGGACATCAGTCATTGGACCTTAGGGCCCACCCTAAATCTAGGATGATTTAGTCTTGAGATCCTTAATCAATTATATCTGCAAAGACCCTATTTCCAAATAAAGTCACATTCTGAGTTCTGGGTGGACATGAATTTGGGGAAGGGAGGGATACCATTCAACCCTCTACAGTGCCTTTGTGTGAATTTTTAAAAGCACCACTTTGAGGAGATGCAGCCCGTTTGTCCCTTGTGCAGTGCACAACCCAAGTACCTGTACATGGCAATCCTGCTTGGCTCCTCAACATGTCCCTTTTCTCCTCCCATGCCTGGAAAGAAGCTGGCTGCCTCTGTCAGAGCCACATTCAGGGGGATGCCAGGTGCCCCTTCCCCCACCATTCTCTGGTCCAGAATCCTGCCATTCCTCCCTGGGCATCCCAGGCACCTGCCAAGCAGTGACCTGCTCCCCGCCCCCTTCTCTTGGCAGGCACACATGGAGGCGGTGCATGCAGATTGGAAGGAGTACCTGAACCTGCTCATCTGTGAGGAGAGTCACCTGAAGTACATGGAAGACTACCACCAGGTACCCATCAGCCCCAGAGCATCACTGCCATCAGCACACAGGGCTTCCTCCAGGAGCAGGGCTGCCTTCCCAAGCCACCCAGTGCCCATGCTTTTGATGGCATACGTGGGTGTGCCCCCGAGCTTGCCAGGCCCTTGTCTGTCTTCTCTGGAGGCCAGGGCTGGAGAATCTGATTTCACGGGTCACTGTGGACCCCAGGAAGGAGGTGGGGTTTTCATTTTGGTAAAACATATAGAATAGGAAATCTGCTGTTTTAGCCATTTTTAAGCACATGATGCAGTGTCATTCATTCAGTGTTGTGCAGCCTTCACCTTGGGAAGGTTTACAGAACTTTTCTATCACCCCAAACAAGAACTCTGCACCCATGAAACAATCACTCCCTTCTCTCTGCCTCCCTCCCCCAGCCCCTGGTAAATTTTAACCTGTCTCTATGAATTTTCCTTCTCTACATTTATGAAGATGGACTCACAGGTTACGTGGCCTTTGGTGTCTGGCTTCCTTTCGCTTGACCCTGATGTTTCCAAGGTTCATCGATGTCATGGCATGAATCAGAACTTCATTCCCTTTTATGGCCGAATCCTAGTCCATTTGTACAGACAGATCACATTGTGTTTATCCATTCTTCGTTGGTGGATACTAGCTGGTTTCCACAGGAATGTGTATTTTTCACAAGGGCTGGTGACCTGATTTTTAGGACTGGGGACTCTTGAACTCAGGTGACACTGGTGTAACTTCTGGTTCAGTGCCTGGAGCCCGCTGGGCTATGAGCTTCACAGGGACCTCAGAGTCTCATTCACTATTACAGCCCAGGGGACAGCTGAGTGATTTCAGAGTTGATGGACTAAAGAATGGGCAAGAGAACTTTCTAGAACAAAGTGGGGAGGCTTGTGTTCCGTGTATCAAGACTTTGAAAAGTGTAGAGTGAAGTCAGGGTACCCCTAGCTCAAAGAGAGGAATGGAATAGAAAAGAACTTAAAGCTTTAACAGTACCTATGTATGAACACTTAATATGTATGTCCTAAAAGTGGCGTCATGTGGACTGGTGGGAATGCACCCGGCCCAAGAGGCCCCCAGAAGCCAGACGGGGAGGGTGGGGGGGTAAGCCTGTAGACACAGCCAGGATCATCCCTAGGTATCCTAGTGGTTTCCTGTCTGTAATAGGGCCATCTGGTCTCCCCTAGTTCCACAAAGACATGAGGGATGCTCAGGAGCTGTTGCACAAGGTGGACTCGGACCTAAACCAGAAATATAGCCCTGACTTCAAGGACCAGTACCAGATTGAGTTGCTGCTGCGGGAGCTGGACGTGAGTGATGGGCCCAGCAAGGGCCTCTCCACACCCCCTCCCTGCAGCTCCCACCTGGGGAAGAGGGTGGTCTCACCTGGGCCCTCCCCCTGCTACATTCAGGACCAGGAGAAGGCTCTGGACAAGTACGAGCATGTGGTGCGGGGCCTGCAGAAGCGAGGGCAGCAGGTTGTGCCCCTCAAGTACCGCCGGGAGACACCGCTCAAGCCCATCCCCGTGGAGGCACTCTGTGACTTTGAGGGTGACCAGGTGAGCTGCCACCCAGGTGCCCCGGGTGCCCCAGGCAGGCTGGGCCCAGATCTGCCCCTTTGAGGTCACTGAAGAGTCTTAGGAGTGACAATGCTGGATGCAGGGACCCACATAATGTTTTCAGGGAACCTCTGTCCATCTCTGCAGTTGGGGTCACTCTCTGCCAACCCCTGTGCCCCCCCCACCCCCATGTCCCACCAGCCGCCCTGACCTTCTGTTCTACCAGCTGAGTCCTGTGTCCTGCCTAAACCAGTCACTTTGGCTCCAGATGCCATTCTTATTGGTCAGGCCTGAGTCACATGCCCACCCTGAGCTCTCAGGGACTGGGCGCGGGGCGGGGCGGGGGGGGCAGTTCCCCAAAGGGAAATCCAGGTGAGTGTTGAGACATCAGGCCGACCCAACATGTCCCTTTGCAGCTGGACCCTCCCTGCTCTCTATAGTGTAATGTCTTGAGGAGGGTCAGAGAGACGGGCTAAGGTTTGAGGGGTGGGGCGAGATGGCAACTGGGCTTCTGGTCACTGGCCAGGGCAGGTCTCTCCATGTCCTCTGACCGGCCTGCCCCTGCCAGGGCCTGATCTCACGGGGCTACAGCTACACCCTGCAGAGCAACAATGGGGAGAGCTGGGACCTCACGGACAGCGCAGGGAACAAGCTGACTGCCCCCGCCATCTGCTTCGTGATTCCCCCAACTGACCCCGAGGCCCTGGCTCTGACGGACAGGTACGGGGCAAAGGATAGAGCCAGCAAGGACTGGCCCCATCCGCTGGGCCCCTGAGGCCCCATTCACAGCCCTGGGCATCATGACCCAGCCTCAGAAGGCAACTGACCCCACACCTGCACCCCCTTGGGGGCTCAAGTGGGACAGGAGCAGACCCTGTTGGCCAGGTTGACTTGCCAAATGTCACTGTCCGGCTGTGGGCACAGTCAGTGAGCTGTTTCTCTGCAAGTGCCTCTGGGTCTTTGCATATGCTGTCCCCTCTACTTGGACACCTACCTCTGGGTCTTTGCATATGCTGTTCCCTCTACTTGGACACCTACCTTTGGGCCTTTGCATATGCTGGTCCCTCTACTTGGACACCTACTTCTGTGCCTTTGCATATGCTGTTCTCTCTGGACACCTACTCAAGGCCCGGCTGGCTCAGGCCTCTTGAATTAAGATAGTCCCGTGGCCACGTCTTCTGTGAAAGCCTCCCCCAACTGTTCACTCACCCTCCACCCTGGCTCAAGCACCTTCTCCCACTGCACGCAACTGCCCTTTATTGGAACAGTGTGTGTGTGTCAGTCTCATGCTGGGAAGGGGCTCCTTGAGATTTACTGTCTCCAGGGCCTTGTTCGGTACCCGGTGCAAAGTAAGTACCCAACATCGCCTTTGTTCAATGAGTTGAGGAATGCCTTCGTGTATTCATTCAGCAAGTATTCATTGAGCACCTACTGTGTACTGCTACCTCAGGAGTAACATCTTGCTAGGGAAGACAAAGGAACAAACGAGATAATTTTAGGTAGTAAAATTTGATATGAAGAAGAGGAGAAGGAAGGAAGGATCTACCTGAACCCAGAAGTAAAGAAAGTAGCATTACAGCAAACTTTCCACGTGTGCCGGGTTTTAACTTTTCAGAGCATTTTGATGAGCCTTGTGACTCCCCGGGCCCTTTGCCCAGCCACAGTCTGGAGCCCCGTGTGTGGAGGGGGAGGGGGCGGTGGGCTGCCCCAGGCCCCCAGCGCATTTGTGCACCCACAGCTTGGGCAGCCAGTACCGGGGCGTGCGGCAGAAGGCAGCCAGGAGCAGGAGCAAACTCCAGCAGCGGCATGAGGTGCTGAAGGCAGAGAATCCTGGAGGTGGGTGCCGGGGCCACTGTGCAGGACTCCGGTGGACAGGGAAGAGGGGCTGGACCTCGGGTCTGTGCTGCAGATGGGATGGCAGGAGGCAGGGAGGGCTGGGGTGGGGGAGGCTGGGCCAGCCCCAAAAGTCCCAGCTGGCCTCCTAGGCCCCTCTCCCTGTGCCTCACGGCCCCCCATCCAGTTCCTCACTGCCAGCCAACTCTGTGATTTCCTTCTGGCAGATGCCTCCGACCTTCAGGGGCGGCATCTGCTGGCTGGCTTGGATAAAGTGGCCAGAGATCTGGACCGGCAGGAGAAGGCTATCACAGGGATCCTACGGCCGCCGCTGGAGCAGGGCCGGGCTGTGCAGGACAGCGCTGAACGGGCCAAGGACCTTAAGGTACTGCTAGGCTGGTCTCCTCCTTATGGGGGCCTTGGTGCTTGACAGGGACCACCTGCCCCATGTAACCAGAAGTCCTGAGTGGTGGCAGTGAGGGGGGCTGTTTTAGGCTGATGACCAAGGAGGTGCCTGAGCCCTGGCGCCCCCAACACGGCCCCAGGAGGAAGGGCAAGCGAGGCTCACGCTGCCTCCACATGGCTTTGTTGCCTGCGGGCTTGTGGCCAAGTGGGAGGCTACAGTGCGTGGCGGCCGCAGCTTCGGAGTTAGAGCTGCTTGCTGGCTGCTTGACCGCAGACCCGCTATTCGAGCCCAGGCCTCAGTGTGCTCAGAAACAAGGCCAGAGGAGGGCGGGTACAGGGGTGGGTCGTGGCCAGGCCCCATCACATTCCTTCCTAAGCTGCTTGGAGTTACAGGGTCACCTGTGAATGGGGAGAGGAAAAGTACCCACCTCGTGGAGTGGCCCCCAAGCTGGTTGAAATCATCCACTTGATGTGGGCGGAAAAGTAGATGCTTGATAATTACCTGTTAATTTCCATCACTCTTGTGAGTCACAGCCCACCCTACCAGAATTCGGGGGACGCTCCTTATGGGCTGGCTCCCCAGGGAGGACAGCAGCTTCCTCTGTGCCTTGAAGGCCCTGGAGGGGGAGGAGGCTGCTGGATTGTGGCCAGCTCCAGGGGTTTTGGTCCCCACAGAACATCACCAATGAGCTGCTGCGGATCGAGCCCGAGAAGGCGCGCAGCACAGCTGAGTGCGAGGAATTCATGCAGGCCCTCCCAGGCAACAGCACCACAACTTTGCTGAAGACCCGGGTGGAGGACACCAACCGCAAATATGAGCACCTGGTGCAGCTGCTGGACTTGGCCCAGGAGAAGTGGGTGTCAGGTGGGCGGTGGGGAGGTTGGGCGGGATCATGGGGCCAGGCGGGCACCCGTCACTACTGCCCCATGTCCTCAGAGTGGACGTTGCCAACCGTCTGGAGAAGAGCCTGCAGCAGGGCTGGGAGGCTCTGGCCACCTATGAGAAGCAGCTGACCCAGGACGACACAGTGCCTGAGAGTGGCCGCGCCCTGGACAGCAAGAGGCAGGAGCTAGTGGTAAGTCTGGGGACCCAGGACCTCATGAGCCTTTTTCCCCAGGTGCTCCCCACCCACTGCCTCTGAACAGGCGGGGACTGAGGCCCCGAGTACCAGGCCAGCGAGTCTCTAGGTTCTGAAAGGCTGCGTGCCAAGTCAGAGGTTGCAAATGGAGACCCAGGGCGCGAATCCCAGCTGCTCGGGGGGCTTGTGGAAATCAGGAGCCTGATTTTAAAATGAAGTATCCACGTCAACCAGCCAGATTCCCAGGATCTCTCGACGAGCAGATCTGGCCACCTGGGCCGGCGCACTCTCCCAAGCAGGTCGGCAGCAGGAGAGTTGGCAGCTGCCTGCAGCCCCAGCATCTGCTTTCTCCGCACTGTTGCCCCTGGGCCGCTTGGCGTGTCTGCCTGCCTGTCGGCTGTGGGCATTCAAGCCCTGGGGAGGCCCCTTAGTCACACACCAGTTCTCCTGTGGGGATCCTCACCTCAGAGCTGAGGCCCTGTGGCTGGAGGGCAGCCAGTCATTCTGGTCCTGCGTGTGGGGTCACAGGGCACATGCTGCCCACTGCAGGGTTTTCAGAGGTCAGGTTTTCCGGGTTGTGGTCATTGTGACAAGACAGAACGTTGCAGAAACGACCACCAGGTTTAAGAAGAAACACGGAGGCAAAGCCCTGATCCCTTCCCATGCCCAGGCTTACTCACCTGCCGAGGCAGGAGGCCCCCAGCAGTTGGGGCAGTGCTGCCTTAGCCCCTGGAAGCCCCAGCCACAGCGCCTGCCGTCTGCCTCTCTGCCCCGGCAGGCCCTGGCCTCTGAGCTGCAGGCCCAGAAGCCCCTCCTCGGTGAGGTGGAACGGAACCTGCAAGTGGCCAAGCAGTGCTCCAGCGCCCTGGCCAGCCGCTTCCAGGAGCACTGCCCAGACCTGGAGCGCCAGGAGGCTGAGGTGCACAAGCTGGGCCAGCGTTATGACAACCTCCGCCAGCAGCTTGAGCTCAGGTGAGGAGCCGCGGGCGGGCAGCAGCCTCCACTTAGCTGGTCTGCGCTGAGGCTGCCGAAGGCTATTTTCTAAAGTTTCTCTTATTGAGAAAAGCAGTAATACATCTACAAACTAAAAAACCCAAGGTGATTACAGTGACCAGCCCATCCCCCAAGGGAAGCATGGCTACCAGTTTGCGTCCCCTTCTAAAACTGTCGAGGAGCTGGGGCGGGCACGTAACATGGTTGACAACTCACTGCCTACACCGTAGCTTGCTTTTTCCTGTCATCCACGTTGTCGGGGTCGGGCGCCAGTAAATGGAACCTCCTCCTCTTCTCTCTTCTGCAAAAGACCCCGTACAGAACACCTCCTGCTTCCTTAAATGTTGCGTAGAATTCACCAATGGAGAAGCCATGCAGACCTGCAAGTCGTTTTGTTTTTGGGGTGTGAGATTTTTTTTTTTAAGATTTTATTTATTTGAGAGATAGAGAGCATGAGAGGGGGGAGGGTCAGAGTGCGAAGCAGACTCCCCGCTGAGCAGGGAGCCCGATGTGGGACTCGATCTCGGGACTCCAGGATCATGACCTGAGCTGAAGGCAGTCGCCTAACCAACTGAGCCACTCAGGCGCCCTGGGGTGTGAGATTTTAACAACAAATTCAACGTCTTCACTAGGTATCAGGCTGCTCTGTGTCATCTGATTCCTGGAGCAGGTCCTGGAGCTTGTCTTTCAAGGAATCTGTCCATCTCCTCAAGTGGGTGAACTGACGGACATAAAAGTGGTCCAAATATCCTCTTATTCACTGGTTCCAGAACCCGAGGGGATATCCCCTCCCTCATTCCTAATGTTCTGCCTTTTCTCATTTCATTTATATATTCTTTTTCCTTCCTGACCGTTGTGTGGCTCGTCAATTCACCAACCATTTCAAGGAACTGGCTTTGGTTTCAGGCCTCTTCTCCCTTCTTCTGTCTCCTGTCATGGGCATCTGCTCTCTACCATTTCCTGCTGCTGCTCTTAGCTTTAATTTTTCTTTTTTTCTTTCACTGTTGAGCACTTCCTCCTTTTCCAATAAAAGCACCGAGAACTGCAAATTTCCCTATAAGCACTGCTTTTGCTATGTCCTCCAAATGTTAGTTTTATTTTAGTGAGTTCAGGTTTCCTAGCGTCTCCTGTGATTTCTCCTTGGACTTGTGGGTTACTGAGGGCCTCTAATGCCCCGTGGGCGTCTCTGCTGGTCAGTACACAGGGACCTACCTGTGCTTGACAGAGGCCGCAGTGTGTTCCAACTTAACATTACGTAATTTCATTAACCACCCTCTTTTTAGGGACTACTTAGGTTATCTTGTTAGATTATCTATGATCCCTCCTGCTTGGAGAGGACTTCTGTGAAAAGGTACAGGAGGCATCCGCTGACTGTGGCAGAGGCCTGACAACGGGTTTTGTCCCCATAGGGCCCAGAGCCTGCAGAGTGCCAGGGCCGCGTATGACAACTACTGCAGCGGCTACGACCACGTGCTCCAGTTCTTGTCCCATATCCCCAGCTACGAGCCCCAGGAGACAGACAGCCTCAGCCAGATGGAGACCAAGCTCAAGAATCAGAAGGTAGGGTGGCTGCCTCCATGTTCACTGGCCTATGGTGGCACGGGTGGGGGGGGGCGTGGAGGGGAGCCAGGCAGTGCCTGCCACCTGCCCCGGTGGGAGGAGGGCAAAGGCCTGGCAGAGCTGTGTCCTCAAGGGACCTCGGCCCTACCTGGCCCTGGCACCTAAGTCTGAGAACGAGAGCGGTCTCGCTCTCCCCTTGGTGTCCAGTACGGGGCCTGGCCTGGCGTGGACCATCCGAGCAGGCTGGCTGAATGAGCAAATGAATGGTCGCCGCAACACAGGAGGAGCACTTGTGGTGAAAGGTCCCACGTCCAGAGTTCAGAGTCCTGGTTCCTTGGAAGGCAGCAGAGTCTTGGAGTGTGGGACAAGGGACATGGGACCCCAACAGCCTAGACTCAAAGCGACGTTCTACCCCTAATAGCTGTGTGCCCATGGGCAAGTCACTGCACCTCCCTGTGCCTCGGTGTCCTCCTAAACCAGAGACCATGATGGTGCTTCCCTCACAGGGTGGCTGGGAGATTAAATGAGATAATCTAAGTAAGATGGGAGAATAGTGCCTGACGTTTCGAAGCACTCAATAAACACTGGTTTCCGAGCAAAGACTATTATCCTCCCGGCCCTTCTTCACAGGGCCAGAGAACTGCCTTCTGTGACGAACAGCTGTACACAAGGAAGCCTTTCTTTACTCCTTGTGCTACAGAAGAATTTCAGATTCTAAGGAATCCAGCTACTCTATCAAGTTGGTTTTTTTTTTTTAATTTGATTTTTAAAGTCTCTGTTGTTTTATAGAACCTGCTAGATGAGATAGCAAGAAGGGAACAGGAAGTTCACGAAGTCTGCACCCACTCCCAGCAGTACCAGCAAGCTGTCAAGGTGAGCCTCTTCCCACCAGGTGCACTGCTTAGGGAAGCCCTGGGCCGGGCATGGCAGGCATCCTGTAAACTGGCACAACCCTGGGGAAAACCAAGGGTACCAGACACTGAATGCCAGAAAAGGGATTTCTACTGCTCAGAGCAGTACACGGGGAGAATTTATCCTCAAGGGGAAAATGACCAAAGAACAATGGAGGATAAACAAAATCGCTCCAACAGCACTATTTATAAAAGCAAAACAGAAAAACAAGAAAGCACCTAAGTGGCGGATAGCAGAGAAACAGCCAGGCGAGTTATCCTTCATCCACTTGTCACACTCACACAAGAGGGGGATCGGGAGGCAGCAAGGTGAGGAACTGCTTCCGGCGCCGCGGTAAATGAAGCAGCAGAGTGCCACACGTGGGGCTGGGGGGAGCCCTGGGGGTGCTTGGGCGAGTGCTGGCACTTTCCATTGTGTCCTAGGTCGTTTAGAGACCAAGCTCTGTGGTGCTGCTGGGCCGATGGTTCTCAAAACCTCCTGGAGGTTGATGCAGCTGTGCAGACATCTGCAGTCAGCTACAAGGGGCACAACATTTCGGACTTCATGCCTTTGTCTGCCCTCTCTGACGTCTCTCTCTCACTCAGGACTATGAGTTAGAAGCCGAGAAGCTCAGGTCCCTTCTTGATCTGGAGAATGGAAGGAGCAGCCACATGAGCAAGAGAGCCAGGCTCCAGTCTCCTGCTGCCAAAGTGAGGGAAGAGGTGAGCTCTGCAGGCTGGGCCTCCTTGGAGCTGCCGGGGCCTCTAAGGAGCAGGGCATGCAGGCCTCCGAGATGTACACCCAGTAGGGAAGCTGGGCTGAGAAGCCCTCCTGGGTGCAAACAGGTTCAGTAAGAAAAAATAACGGACTTGTTCTCGGGCAGCCACGCTGATACACCTAGAAAGACAGACTTCTGGAGGTATCTGGGCCAGAGCCATGGATTTGGGAGGCTCCCACTTTGCTCCTCTTAAGTACATATGGAGGGATGATGTGATTCCTTCTACACACGAGAACATTAAGGCACAGATAGGGGACTTAGCCTTCTCCCTCTAAATCCAGTTTTTCCATCAGTTGAGACTGCACTCCAACTCCAGGTAGCAAGAGGCCAGAAGCCACGCTCTGTCCCCAAATGCCGGACTTTCCAAATACTGTCCAGCTTGCTCTTGCTTAGCCTGTTGACTTCTGTTTGCTAACTTCTCTCCTGTAGGAAGCTGCTCTTGCTGCCAAGTTCACGGAAGTTAACGCCATCAATAGACAGAGGCTGCAGAATCTGGAGTTTGCTCTGAGTATCCTGAGACAGGTAACAGATCTTAGTAAAACATTTTTTCTTTTTAGGATTATATTTATTTTAGAGCAAGAGAGCGAAAGAGACAGGGGAAAGGCAGAGGCGAGGGAGAGAGAGAATCCCAAGCAGACTCCTCGAATAGCTCGAAGCCCAATTCCCACGGCCCCGAGATCACCACCTAAGCGGAAATTAAGAGTCAACCCACTGTGCCACCTAGGTGCCCCTCTAAGACATTTTACTCAAAACTATGCCAGCAGGTGAGAAATAAGGCTCATTCTGCTTCTAAGAAACAGACTGAGCTGGCGGCAGTGTCCCTTGCTAACATGGCTGGACAGCACCAGGCCAAGTACTGGCCCCCGCCAGCGCCTCTGTTGACATGACTGTAACACGCGTGCCATCCAACAAACATCTGCTGAGTTCCCAGGAGCAGGTTACTTATTTTCAGAAGCCCACGTCCGTCCGTCCACACAGTGGAAAATGAAGTAGCACCACTGTGGAAACAAGCTGAGTGCAGAACAGGGGACAACCATCTGTGCACAGATACACGTCTCAAAGATGACCCATAGCCTCTGGAAACACGACCAGAGTGTGGTTTCACTTCACACTCTTCTGTGGCTGTAAAATATTTTATCATTTAAAAAACCTAAACTACTTGTTTTTACCATTTTCAAAAGTAACCCTAGAACTCTAGTGACCTCGGCACTGAGGGAGCCTTGGGGGTCACCGGACAACCAGTCTGACACGCTCATGGTAACCGAGGTGTGCTCTGACCAGTGGGAACAGGCCAGGCAGAGCGTGCAGCTTTAACCACGCACTGTCTTCTCCTCCTCAGCAGCCGGAGGTGGGAGCGAGCCATGAGACCCTGCAAGGGAGCACAGCAGGCTCCACAGTGGAGGAGACGTGGAAGGTTCAGAAGGAGCTGGACGAGGAGACTGAGCGGAGACAGCAGCTGGAGAAGGAGGTCAGGAGCGCCCAGGAAGAAATCCAGACTCTGCAGAAACGGAGCCCCCAGGAAGCGGTGGTCAAGAAAGAAGTGCTGAAGAAGGTGCCAGACCCTGTGCTCGAGGAGGGCTTCCAGCAGATGCAGCAGACCCTGGTGGAGGAGCAGCACAAGAACCAGCTGCTGCAGGACGAACTGGAGACGCTGCGGCTGCGGCTGCGCACCCTGGAGCAGGAGACCAGGGATGGGGGGCAGGAGTATGTGGTCAAGGAGGTCCTGCGCATCGAGCCAGACAGAGCCCAGGCGGATGAGGTCCTGAAGCTCAGGGAGGAGCTGGAGGAGCTGAGGCGGCAGAAAGGCACCCGGGAAGCAGAGGCGGCCCTCCTGCAGCAGCGCATCGCGGCCCTGGCCGAGGAGAAGAACCGGGCACAGGAGAAGGTGACCGAGAAGGAGGTGGTGAAGCTGCAGAATGACCCCCAGCTGGAGGCAGAGTACCGGCAGCTGCAGGAGGCCCAGCAGCGGGAGGGCCAGCTCAGGGAGGAGTGCGAGGAGGAACTGACCTTCCTCCAGGACAAGCTCAAGAGGCTGGAGAAGGAGCGGGCCATGGCGGAGGGGAAGATCACAGTGAAGGAGGTGCTTAAGGTGGAAAAGGATGTGGCAACCGAGAGGGAGGTGGGAGACCTCAAACGCCAGTATGAGGATGAGGAGGCCAAGGCTCGCGCCAACCAGAGGGAGAAGACTGAGCTGCTCCGCAAGATTTGGGCCTTGGAGGAGGAAAATGCCAGAGTGCTGGTGCAGGAGAAAGTGCGGGAAATCGTCCGGCCGGACCCCGAGGCAGAGAGGGAAGTGGCCAACCTCCGCCTGGAGCTCGTGGAGCAGGAGCGCAAGTACCGGGCGGCCGAGGAGCAGCTGAAGAGCTACCGGGGTGAGCTGGAGGCGCTCAGGAGGCGGGGCCCTCAGGTAGAGGTCAAAGAAGTGACCAAGGAAGTCATCAAGTACAAGACTGACCCTGAGATGGAGAAGGAGCTTCAGAGGCTCAGGGAGGAGATTGTGGACAAGACAAGACTCATTGAAAGGTGTGATTTAGAAATCTACCAGCTGAAGCAAGAGATCCAGTCCCTGAAAGACACCAAACCCCAGGTGCAGACCAAGGAGGTGGTCCAGGAGATCCTCCAGTTCCAGGAAGACCCCCAAACCAAAGAGGAAGTGCAGTCTTTGCGGGCCAGGCTCTCAGAGGAACAGAGGAAACAAGTGGATCTGGAAAGGGAGGGGGCCTCCCAGGAGGAGAAGATCAGGCATAAGGAGGAGGAGCTGTCCCAGGTGAAGGAAAAGGTGGTCCAGCAGGAGGTGGTCAGGTACGAGGAGGAGCCCGGCCTGCGGGCTGAGGTGAACGCCTTCACCGAGAGCATCGACGTGGAGCTGCGGCAGATCGACAACCTCCGGGGGGAGCTGCGGCGGCTGCAGCGCCGGCGTGCGGAGCTTGAACGCCAGCTGGAGGAGCTGGAACGCGAGAGGCAGGCGCGCAGGGAGGCCGAGCTGGAGGTGCAGCGTCTGAAGCAGCGGCTGGCCGACCTGGAGGAGGAGGAGGGGGAGGCCCGGGAGAAAGTGACCCTCAAGCAGAAGGTGGTGCTGCAGCAGGATCCCCAGCAGGCCAGGGAACACTCTCTGCTCAAAGTCCAGCTCGAGGAAGAGAGGCACCGGCGGCAGGTCCTGGAGAGCGAACTCGAGACCCTGAGAAAGAAGCTCGACAACCTGGAGAAGATGGAGGTCAAGGAGAAGGTGGTCTTCTCCGAAAGCATCCAGGTGGAGAAAGGTGACACCGAACAAGAGATCCAGAAGCTCAAGAGCAGCCTGGAGGAGGAGAGCCGGAGCAAGAGGGATCTGGATGCGGAAGTGAGTCGGCTGGAAGCCAAGCTGTCGGAGCTGGAGTTCTGTAACTCCAAGTCATCCAAAGAGCTGGACTTCCTAAGGGAAGAAAACCACAGGCTGCAGCTGGAGCGGCAGAGCCTGCAGCTCGAGACCCGGAGACTCCAGTCGGAAATTGAAATGGCTGCAACAGAAACACGAGACCTGAGAAACATGACCACGGCAGACTCTGCGACGAGCCTGGACTCTAGACTGTGGTCCCTGGAGAGAGAACTGGATGACCTCAAGAGGCTCTCCAAAGACAAAGACCTTGAGATCGATGAGCTGCAGAAGCGCCTGGGCTCCGTGGCCGTCAAGAGGGAGCAGAGGGAGAACCACCTCCGGCGCTCCATTGTGGTCATCGACCCCGACACGGGCCGGGAGCTGTCCCCAGAGGAAGCCCATCGCGCCGGTCTCATCGACTGGAACATGTTTGTCAAACTCAGGAGCCAGGAATGTGACTGGGAGGAAATCTCGGTGAAGGGTCCTAGCGGAGAGTCCTCTGTGATCCACGACAGGAAGTCTGGCAGGAAGTTCTCCATTGAAGAGGCCCTGCAGAAAGGAAGGCTGACACCGGCTCAGTATGACCGCTATGTCAACAAGGATATGTCCATTCAGGAGCTGGCCGTCCTGGTGTCTGGACAGAAGTAGGCACAGCCTAGCCCCCTGTCTTCTTGGAAGCCTACCCAGTACCACCGTGTCTTCTCCTCCCTGGCCCTGTGCAGACTCCTGACCTGTGCAGAGCTGAGCACATTCCCCAACCCTCGCTGTCATTCAACCTGGGTGAGGGACCTGCTTCATTCTCTGATGATCAGACAACCATGATGCCACTCTGCTGTCCCTTTTCCTACACACTTCCATCAGTAGACTCCTTGTGTGACACCTGGAAGCAACCCGAAAAAACTAAAGCACACGACCCATGACGACTGAAGAAGACAAGCCCACTCTGAGCACTGGCCTTCACACCCCAGGTGGGGGGGACCCTCGAGCAGAAAGGCCTCCCTTTCACATACCTTTCCATACATCAAAGGACTGGGACCCTCAGGGCTGCTGACCTGCATTCATATCCCCCTGGGTACTGGCTGAGAGCAGACTTTCTGTCAGAGGCCTCCTGGTGAGACAGATCCGGGTTCTAGGCCAGAAAAGGTGCAAAGCCAGAACAATGTCTGGCCTTTGGTGCTATAGTGAAGGTAAACTGTCAGCCAGATTGTCCCAGGAAAACGCACCATCAGAGAATGTGTTGTGGTTCTGAAATTAAAGTATTTTCATAAAGGACTGTCTTGCTATTAGCCTTAGTTTTAGTGCCTTACAAGTCTTCTTATCCGCTCATTGGTATTGAAGTATACTAACCATACACTGACTTTTCACCAAATGAATTTTAGGTTCTCTGTTATGTATTATGTAAGAAAATGGGACTAGGGAACTCTATTTATAATGCGAAAATAAACACCTGGTGGCTTGATTCTAATTTCATAGTGTTTCTTCTTCTTTTGCCCGTGAGGCTTTTTATTTCCTCTGCTCCCTCTTGGCTTATGGCCAAAATGGATATTCCACATCTACCAGCTCCTAGGGGAAGAAGAATTAGTTGCAAAAAAGGTAAAAAGAATGAGAAACAATGTTTTGGAAACCTTGAAACAATTTATTTAGTTGCTTTATACAAGATTAACAATTTCCACACCACCCCCAACACCAACATAGTCTCGCCGCACAAAAGCCACAGCCCCTCTCACACCTCAGGAGCGGCTGCACCAAGGGCAGCGCCCCCCTCCACCCCACCCCGGAGCCCGCTCTGCCTGCCGGGCGCAACGGCCGTGGCTGTGTAAGTCACTCACTCTTTCGTTACCACAAATAAAGCATAAACAAGAAAAAGAAATCTCATAAACTCCCCATCAAAGAAACGTTTCCCTGAGGCAAGAGGCATCACTAGATTCCTAAAAATGAGGGTATTCTGCTCCAGCTGCACACTCAATGGTACATGGGGAGGAGGGAGCGCTGCAGGGAAGGGACCTTGGGTGTTCTCGGGTGGAGAAACCTGGAGAGTTCCCACTGCTCAGTGTTCACGGGCGGCCTCTGCGCGGCTCTGAGCTCAGCAATACAAATCTCTTCTTTGGCTCTTTTGCTACTACCTAAGACTATATTCTGTAAACAAACTGGAAACCCAAGTTGCAAAAAATAGGTACAATGAAGGGATAAGGAATCCACTCTAGCCCATGTGAAACACATGTTGGTTCTTACGTTTAAAAAAGAAAAAGAAAAAAGCCAAACAAACAGCAGAGGCCTAGCCGGACAGCTGACGGAGGTGTTGCTCCATCTGAACCCGGGCAAACCTCTGCATGAACTGAGTTACTGAGCACTGTACCCTGGAAGGCAGGAACCAAGAGAGCTGCCTGTGTCGTCACACAGGTGTACATTCTGAGGAGGCGGATTACTCTTAACATAATTGCAATCACTTAGCTGAAGCAGTCAGTTCAGACACGCCTTGTGGTACACACTTCACCGGACAGGCAAGTGCCCTAACCATCCTTGTGAAGCAGCCGCCTGCTGAGTGCGCTCCGCGGTAGCTGTCCTAGTCTGTCTCTGGCGCACTCTCCATGCTCATCGGCGTGCCACCCTTAAGTCAACGCCCAGCCCTGCTGCGTGGAGAGCTCCAGGACGCCGAGGCCTGTTTCTACATGGCAGACACTTCACAGAGGTCTGTTCCTGCAGCTCTGCCTGACAATGGTTTCTAAACAAAACAAACTGGAATGTCTGTGACTTGGAACCCCTCATATCCTTGGCCCTCTAAGAGATGAAGGGCTTTGGGGCTCTGCAGTCCACCTGTATGAACTCTGAAATAAACAAAATGGGGGCCCGGGCTGTATTGGGACTTGGGATTTGGGGGCCCAGATGACCTTCAAGTCAGGACGGCACAGATTATGATGTGCAACTGTAAAAAACTCAAACTGGTTATGTCTTAAATACAGACATATCTTTTAAAAAAGTCTTCCATCTGAGATCCACCCAGAGGGCTGAATGGACGTGTCTAATTCTGCTCCACCATAAAGGCACTGGAATTATGTCTTACTATAATATGACAGGCAAAAAGCAGTCCCATTCTATCCAATGCATTAATGGTAATAATGAAATCTGGACCAAAATAAGTGTCTTTAAAAATCCTGTCACAACTGTTGAATCTACAAAGGTCTTTTCTCTGAAAGAGCTTCACTGTCACGTTCAGGCAGAGATGCTGGCCCCCACCATGATGGGCACACATTAGGTGTTCTGAGTATTTTTCAAAAAAACAAGGTAAGTCTCCCAGCTGTGTATTAGCTGGGAGGTTTTTGTCCTGTTGAGCACACAGCGTGAGGATGGGACAGATACCATGACCATCCAGGGATCCCACTGTGGCCAGAGGAGTCCCTGACCACTAGGGCACCATGAGGTACTCTGACCAAATGCCAGGGGTCAGGTGGATTTAAAGCACGTGTGCCAACTGCTCTGCCCCGACACCAGAGCTTCGTACATGACCCAGCGCGCACCCCAGCCCAGAGCTGCCCCTCCAACGATTGTCCATGACACAGCCGCGCAGCCCGGAACACCAGGCCAGTCCGTGCCTCCGGAGAAGCCCAGGGCTGGTCCCCTAACAGAAGGCACATCACAGTGCCAAGAGACGCTCCACTTAGCACTCACACCTTCTCCAGAAGAAAGCCAATCGGGGCAGAAAGAGCATAGTGATTATCCAGTTTCTGAGACCTACTTGTTCAGCTTCCGCCCAGACCTAAGTTAGTCGGGCCTTTCCTCTGAAGAGGTCACAATTTCCGTGGTACACCGGGCCCTTTTCCGTGAAGTTGAGAAGCATCTGGAAAAGAATAAGCAAAAATAACACAAGTCTTTCAGGATCTCAGATTCCCTCAAGGTGGCGGTAACAAAACCTCAAGGAGATCACCTACATAGCAAAAGCCCCCCGAAGGCTGAGCCCAAAAACCCTTGGCAAAGACTGAAAGCACTGCCACTTGCAGCAGCTCACAGTGTGCATGGCACTCTGAGCTCTGTGATGGCAGCTGCCCGCTGCATGCCGCGCACCCAGAGCCGCTTCCGTTCCCCACTGCCACCACCATCCCCTGGCGCACTGCGCTCCACTCAAGCAGCAGTGAGCACTCTCACCATCAAAACCCTCCGGCCCTACAAAGACAAATTCAAAGGTGCTAGCATTCCGAGTCTGCACGGGAAAGAAAGCAAGGCAGACACAGTCACACAGCTGAAATAAGCAGGCAGCTTTTCACTTAACAACCACTCAACGTAATCCTCCAACGTGAAGAAGGGCTAAAGGAGACAGAGAGGGTACAGGAAAGTGCTTTTCCTTTTTGTGGTTGTTGAAAATACCACAGGCCAACAGTCATGTTCCAATGGCTCTTCAATTATTTTGTTTCTGTTTGAAAGTGTGACATTCCGTGTGCCACGGAAATTGCAACATCTTCAGAGGAAAGGCCCGGCTAACTACGCTCTTTCTGCTAAGTGGAGTGTCTCCTGGCACTGTGATGTGCCATCTTTCAAACCACACACTCCCACCTAGGTGGCTCTGTGACCCCCATGTTATTCTCTTAGCTACTACAGCAGCCGCCAGTTTGCAGAGTAAGTCCACTGGAGCTATGGCTTCTCTAGAGGAAAATGGAGTCACTGTTGATCCAGGAAGCTTAGCCCCTTGGTTCCTTTCTCTAAAGAAGCAAAATTTCCACCTTGAAAATTTTCAGTCCAGTCTTATGCCCAGACGGCCTGTGGTGCTCACTAGGAATGCATCAGCCTTGGGACACGGAGGCCAGAGACCCCTTGCAAATCTGGAGATAGACACAGACTTGGGAAGCGTCAGGCCACAGGCATGCCTAGCCAGGCAAGCTCCCTGTCTTACTCCCACCCTGGCACCTGTGCACCAGCGCTACCCAGGCTCAGCTTCCTGAAGAATAGCTCTCCCCTGACTGACATAGCATCCCCGGTCCTCTCTGGAGCAGGTCTAGAGTAGTAAGAAGAGCGCAGTAGGCCAAAACCAAGATCCCATGAGGCTTCCCACCAGTGTGCCATGAGGCATGTTTACGAATCATGTTCCAGCACAGGGCGAGGCCAATCACTTACTGGGAAGGTGCCAGCTGGAGCATCTGTGCGGCCTTCTCACAGCAATACCACATCCCTTTCTGAAATCTACTGACCTACAGAGATGAAAAGCAGGAAGAGAAGAGGAATGCTGCCCCAGGTCCTGCTGTGCTCCCTAATGTCTGCCTTCACCCCTGAACTCAAATGAAAGATGCTCCTCTCTGGCACACAGGCTGACATCACAGGGAAGGGTCCCTAAGACCTTGCCCCTGTGACCTTGCTGCTGTTTGGGTTCTCCCTTTCACTTAAAGTTTAGCTGGCCGCACCTGGAAGGTGCAGCAGCTTCAATGTAAAGGCCTTTCAGTGCCCCGATTAGCCCCTGGGTATTAGCACCGATGTGAGCACCAACTTTAGCTAAGGGAATTCACCTGCCTCGCACACAGGCCATTACAAACTCCCCTGTGATCACACAGGCTAAGGCTGACCCAGTGGCAGTTCCAAGTGGGGAACGAGGGGAAATTTCAAAGTGGAAGCCTCTGTCAGTCTCTCTGAGTACTCGAAGAGCCAGAGCCTTGAAGGACAAACCAAGACAATATTGTAACAGCGAGCTGAAGACACTAAACTCCCTGGCAGCAGACAAGGCATCTAATGGGTAGGGAGCAGAATGGCGTACGGGATGCACGGCACTCTGATCACCTGGCAATTACCTGGCAGACTCTGCGGGATGTGGGTGGACACGGCAGCGTGTGGGAGAGGCGCTGCACGGGGTGGGCTGGAGTGCAAGCCAGCCAGGAGACCTGAGAGAAAACAGGAGGGGAGAAAAGAACAAAACACACACATTGAAGACAGGAACAGAAAAGCTGCTTCGGTGGTTGAGAGCCCAGACAACCTACTGGACCGGTCCTGGGTGAGAACCCCAAGGGGAAGGGGGGCTCAGCATGGATCCCAGGAACGCTGCCCATGGTCACACACCAGACAAACACAGGAACCCAGCACACGACAAAAGAACTCATCAGTGGGGGCACAGGTGCTGGGGAACCTTCTGTCCCTCCAGCATGAGGAGAAATAAGAGCAGCACTTACTATGGTTGAGGCCGTGGTGGAATGTCCCAGGGGCAGGACCCGTGACGATGGCATCCTTGGAAACCCCTGCTTTCGCAGAGGACTCGGCGCTGAAGGAGAGCACGTGGAGGGGAAACTGGGAGATGATCCCCAGGGAGTTGGAGTTCATGGCTCCGGGCAGTTTCGCGCTGCCGGACTTGTAGGATGCAGACAGCAGATTTAAGGGCGAGGAGCTGGCCAGCAGCACAGCCCCACTCGTTCCTTTCTGGGGAGGAAACACAGCATGGTCAGAACGCCAGCTCCATCCGCAGCTCACACACAGACCAAGGCTGGAAACGGACGTGCAGGGCGGGGACCCACTCATAGACCACCCTTCAGGAAGGTGCCCCGTACTCTGGCGCCCCAGAGGAAGGAAGATGACAGCCTCTGAACTGGCGTGGAATGGCTCCTAGGACAGTGTTCACTTAAAAAGCTGGGTATTAACTATGCCTCCTTTGTACAAAAAAGGAAGGATATCTTCTGTAGACATCCACAGATGTAGGCACATACAAACACTGGTGTGTCCATATTTATATACATAAAACATACACACATTTGTTTGTACTGATCTTTGTTTTTAGAAAAAACAGGAAAAATGTGAAACTAAGGAATAGTCACCTTGCAGGGGTGGTAGGACAGAACAGAGGCAGGTGAGACCTTGCTGAACATACCTTTCTATAGTTTTGTCTTTGTAAACATATAATCTTTTTATATACTGGAAAAATGAAAACAACTGCTCTCTCCCATGCCCCCAACCTGCATCCAAATTTCTTGTAATTACCCACAGGCAAGCCTCATTAACCACTGGACTCTGCCAAACTGCCTCTGTCTGACCTGCAGAGTCCTTTAAAACCCAACCAAAAGAGTCACTCTTCCTGGGGCATGAACATCTCCATAAAGCTGATGATCTGAGAGGTGACAGCATTTCGTTTACTTGTTTGGAGAGATGGACAAGTAGGAGCTATGAGATAGGAAAGGAGTTTTGTGACTCGTTCTATACCACCCACAATCATAGCATCCCTGCAAACTAGGCCCTTCCTTCTGCTCATCCTCAAGAGAAGTTTCAGGCTCTCCTAAGATTCCTACCATCAGAAAAGTAAAGACCTGAAAACAGGAAGCCCAGTCCTCCTTCCGATTTCTGGGCTCACTGTTCCTACCTGACCTTCAGTGTCAGATCTCACTCTCCGAGCAGGGCAAGGCAAGCGGCCCTGTCCACAAGACCCACGAGGGGCGGGCTGCTGTGCCAGGACACTCACTGGCAAGGAGGTAGACGATGTCACGCTGCTAACCGCGCTGGACTTCAGGGAGGAGGTCAGTAGCTTTGCCACTCCCTGGGTCCCACCACTGGAGTCTCCACTTGGACCACCCGGAGGGGCCACCAGGGTCAGCTTCTGGGAAACAGGTGGTTTTTTCACTGCAGAGCCTGGGACAGGTCTGCTGGCAGACGGTCCTGCGGAGGGAGGCTGTACGCCGGGGAGCAGGTTCCCGGAAGCAGAGCTCTGGACTGGTGTTCCTCCAGAGGAAGAGCTGCCAGAAGAAACCCCGTGTTTAGAGACCGAGCTGGCAAAGGGACTATTCTTGTAAGATGGCCCTGAAGAGCTGGCTGAGTGCTGTTTTGCTGGATGGCTCAGGGCAGTGGAGGACGAGGCTGGGGTCTTATGAGAGTTGCTGCTAGAGGCTGGTGTGCCTCCTGAAGAGGCCGGCGTGGAGGGATGGAAGCTCTGGCCTTTGGTTGCTGTCTTCACAAGCTGGAGGAGGGAACGATGGCACTGCGGGGAGGAAGGCTTTGGGCCCTGGAGCTTATTGACAAAAGGAGCTGGAGGGGTGAAGCTCTTTTGCTGTTGAGTGCCTGCATGAAAGACTTTGACTTGGGGGCCAGGCACAGGAGCTGCCGCCTGGGGTGCATGAGGCGTCCGTGGCAAGCCATGGTGCTTTGCTTTGGACTGGTGCACTTCCGACAGGCCCTTGCTGAGCGTGGCCTGACAGGACAGCTCTTTGTAGCCAGAGCTCTCTGGTTTTGTCTCCTGAGAGGACTGCCCCAGTGCCAAAGCCTGTTCGGCCAGAAAATTGAGGGGAGACTGCAGGGAACTAGAGGCTGGCGGGGCAGAAGGGCTGGGCTTCAGAAAGTTCCTCTTCTCTTCTGAACACACGACGCCCACCATCTTCTCTGCAGGTACTTTTGAGGGTGCCGGCAGTGGGAACTCAGAGCTCCCACCTGCTCTGCTGCTCAGCACAGCCAGTTCCTTAGACACCACCTCCAATGAGGAGGCTGAATTACGGATCAAGTCTCCATCCAACGAGTCCTCCAGGTTGATAGGAGCAGGATTAGCAAGGCTGCCAGATGCCTGGGCTGAGAGCTCCCTGTTTGTAGCCCCAGTGCTCAGGCCTCCTCCCAGGTGTTCTGAAGGCAAAGCCAGGGGGCCGCCAATCTGGCCTGGTGGGATGGAAACCTTTTTATCAGGCTTAGTAGATGATTCCTAAAGGAAAGCAGGAATTCTGATGTTTAGAAATGTCCAAAGGTGCCAACACTGGCCCTGTGGTGAGAACACAAATGTGAGAACACCACAAGGCCCAAAGAACCAGGTCTTCCTGTACAATCACAAAACAAGACAGGAAGAGAGCGGTTGCCACGCCTGCTTGGACTTGAAAGTGCTGAACTCCTTCACCCCCTCTGGCTCCTGTCTGGCTGGCTGGGGCTGGGCTTACCAAGCATGCTTTCTTGCTAGGTACCCATCCACCCACAAAGAAACTCTTCTTCTCTGTTTCTGAAAAAGTGTAAGACTTGAGCAAAGAGATGCTCTCCCTACTGGACACACACTGTCTCAGAGTACTCCCAGCTGCAATCAGAAAATGATGCATGGCATGAGAATTGCCTTAAATTAGCTTTCTTCTCCTCCTTGGTCTTCTCCAGCATCTGTCTCCTCAGTTGGGTGCAAAGGAAAAGTCCTGTCACGGGAGTGGGAACAGGGTCTACCTCATCATTCTCACATTCCAAGTGCTTAATGCAATTTGTCCTAGACACTGTAGGACCTCAACAGATACTTTAGAATACAGAATTTACACAGCTTATTCTCATGGACTGTTTATGTACGGTTAAGGACACTATACAGCCACATGAGCTGTTAAAAATTTCAGAAAAACAGCAATTTTTACTACATTCAAAAGCTTCTGAAATGCCTAAGATGGTTTTCAGTTCCCCCCATCTCCACCAGGCAAACACAACAAAGCCACCTGTCCCTTCCGGTACAGCTCCAGGCAAACCTGCACCTGGCTAGCAGTGTTCTTTCATGAAAAGAATATCATCACACTATACGACCTTCAAATCTGCAGGGGCTCTTCACGCCTCAGAGGGCCTGTCAGGAAGACCTCATTGAAATCCGACCACCACCACCACCACTACCACCCCAGGAAAGGGCCAGATGGGTACTGTCTCCTAGAACTAAGGCTGGAAGGTACTAAGTGGCCCGGCTCAGGTCTCTGCCCTGCCAACCTCAGGCTCCTGCGATGGGCCAGGCTGCCTCTTGGACAGCCTCAAGGGTGCCATCCTGAAGAGCTATCCCCCAGTCCAGCCAACCTCAATGAGCTGCTCTAGTTGCTTAAGAGGTTTCATATGCATGGCTGGAGAGAAAGGAGAAGAGCACATGACCTGAGCAGGCTGACTCACCTTCATCTTGATTTTGGAAGAGGCCATTACTTTCTTCTTGGCCCTGTTCAAATGAATGAACACAGAAAAGGTTTAGAGAAGATCCACAAAGGAGGTGAAAATAACCGTCGCCCTGAGAAGAGAAAATACTGAGACACTCACAGGATTGATGTCAAGTGCCCGTGGCCTCGTCTGCTCTCCTTAAACAGAGTCCTGAAACAGAGAAAGAACACTAGAGGCAGTCTGTGGAAACCCCCTGAAGGCAGGCTCTCTGCTTCTAGAGCTTTCCTGCCATCCCTGGTACTCAGTGGCTATTACACCTTAAATGTCAGTGGCCTGGTGAGCTTAATTCCTAAAATGGCTGCACTGGCCACTGGAAAGCAAACAGTCTAGGAGTGACCCAAAAAAGCTATGGCTCTGCCGCAAAATTTCTCATAGTGATTTTTCCCCTAAAGGCAGGACTGCTTTCCTTATTGCTGATTCTCATCCCTTCCAAGAGTCAAATGTGGAGTGACCACAGCGCAGTCTTCTTCCAGGGAAACACAACAGAATTTTCTTTATGCCCCTCCCTATGCGCTTTTTTTTTTTTTTTAAGATTTTATTTTTTTGACAGAGAGAGACAGAGCAAGAGAGGGAACACAAGCAGGGGCAGTGGGAAAGGGAGAAGCAGGCTTCCCGCTAAGCAGGGAGCCCAATGTAGGGCTCGATCCCAGGACCCAGGAATCATGACCTGAGCCAAAGGCAGATGCTTAACAACTGAGCCACCCAGGCGCCCCCCTATGCACTTTCAGATGTTCAATCTGTAAAGAAAAGAGCAAGTCCACCTAAAGAAGGGACACAAAGAAAGGCTCCATGATTTGGATTCTGGGAAGATGGTGGAGTAGGAAGCACTGGGAATTGTCTACCCACCTGGACAACAAACTGCACTAATAGAATCTAAAACAACTATTTTGGGAGTGTCTAGGTGGCTCAGTCGGTTGAGCGTCCGACTCTTGATTTGGCTCAGACTCAAAGCGGAGTCTGCTTGAGATTCTCTCTCTCCCTCTCCCCTGCCCCTCACTCCCTCACATACTTACACTTTCTAATAAATAAATAAATAAATAAATCTTAAACTAAATAAATCTTAAATCTTAAACAATTTACCCTGGAGGGTAAATTGCTGTCAATTTCAGCTCTTAGCACAGTTGTAGCCTTCTGTTCCCAGCCCCATGGCAGGCAGCCATACATGTGTCCCCAAAACAGCTTACCAGGAACTAGGGTGGGCAAAAATGATCCTGTGCTCCAAGTATGGGGAATCTTTGCTCTGATTGCTGACTACTGCTTTTCATCACAGAGATGCAAAGAGGTGGGCAGCCACTGCTGTCAACCTCCCACCCCTCCCACCTGTGGCAGGCCCTTGCCCCTCTGGCTGAGGTGACTTCCGGGGGATTTGAAAAACTGGTGCCCTTTTCCCCTCCTTCATTGTTCACTTTCCCACTTTCAGGAGACAGACATTAAGAAACAGACCATTCAAAACAACCACGTATATGGGGAAAAATGAGAAAGTGACACCCAAGGAAGGGTTCAGACAAGACCTGGGAAGACATTAAGTTTACACTGCAGGCTGCTCCCAGGCACAGAGACTGCCCACAACCTTCCACAAAAACAATATACAGAATGGGGACCATAGTTAACAATACTGTATTGTCTTGTTTTTTTTAAAGATTTTATTTATTTATTTGAGAGAGAGAATGAGAGAGAGAGAGCATGAGAGGGGGGAGGGTCCAAGGGAGAAGCAGACTCCCCGCTGAGCAGCGAGTCCGATGCGGGACTCGATTCTGAGACTCCAGAATCATGACCTGAGCCGAAGGCAGTCACTTAACTAACTGAGCCACTCAGGCGCCCTAACAATACTGTATTGTATGTTCAAAAGTTGCTGAGGAAGTCAAATCTTTTTTTTAAAAAAATATTTTACTTACGAGAGAGAGAAAGAGAGCACGAATGTGGGGGGGGGGGGAGCAGAGGGAGAGGGAGCAGCAGACTCCCCGCTGCACAAAGAGCCCTATGAGGAACTTGATCCCAGGACCCTGGGATCATGACCTGAGCCGAAGGCAGACGCTTAACCGACTGAGCCACCCAGGTGTCTTTTTTTTTTTTTTTAAGTAGGCTCCAACGTGGGTTTTGAACTCATGACCCTGAGATCAAGACCTGAGCTGAGATCAAGAGTTGGATGCTAAACCAAATGAGCCACCAACGTGCCCCTAAGAGAGTCAACTTAAAAAGTTCTCGTCAGATGGGGCGCCTGGGTGGCTCAGTCGTTAAGTGTCTGCCTTCAGCTCAGGTCGTGATCTCAGGGTCCTGGGATTGAGCCCCGCATCGGGCTCCCTGCTCAGCGGGAAGCCTGCTTCTCCTTCTCCCACTCCCCCTGCTTCTGTTCCTTCTCTCGCTTTGTCTCTGTCAAATAAATAAAATCTTTAAAAAAAAAAAAGTTCTTGTCAGGGCACCTGGGTGGCTCAGTCGGTTAAGTGTCTGCCTTCGGCTCAGGTCATGATCCCAGGGTCCTGGGATTGAATTCCGCATCAGGCTCCCTTCTCAGCGGGGAGTCTGCTTCTCCCTCTCCCTCTAGCACTCCCCCCCGCTCGCTCGTGCTCTCTGCCTAATAAATAAAAATCTTAAAAAAAAGTTCTCGTCAAAAGAAAAATTGTAACTATGTGAGATGATGGATGATCCCTAGATTTACTGTGGTAAGCATTTCACAACACATACAAATATCAAACCATTATGTTGTACACCTGAAACTAATATTATGTTATGTCAATTATATCTCAAAAAAAACCAAGCAATAAAAACAATAACAAACAAAAAGTAAACCCTGGGGAAGTGAGAGAATCTGATTTCTAGAGTTACCACATTCAATTCAAATATCCAGTGCTCCACACACATGCATAGAAAAATATCATAAGGCATACAAACAAACAGGAAAGTATGGGCCATTCACAAGGGAAAAAAATACCCAGAAACTCTTCCTGAAAAAGACCTAATGGCAAATACACTAGACAAAGACTTTAAAACAATGATCTTACAGATACTCAAAGAACTACAGGAAGATGTAGATAAAAAAAGAATATGTGAACAAAATGGAAATACCAATAAAGAGACGGAAAACCTAAAAAGAAATTAAGAAGAAATTCTGGAGCTTTAAAGTGCAGTAACTGAAATGAAAAATTCCTTGGAGATGTTCAAACACAGATGTGAGCAAAGAGAGGATAATGGAAATCACCAAGTCTGAGGAACAGAGAGAAAAAAGACTGAAGAAAAGTGAACAGAGCAGTGGGATGTGTGGGACACCACCTGCTGTAGAAGTCCCAGAAGGAGAAGGGCAGAAAGGGCAGAGGGAGCAGTGGAAGAAATACGGCTAAAAATCCCCCAATGAAAAAGATGAATATAAACATCCAAGATGCTCAGTGAACTCCAAGATGAGCCCCACACAGAGAAACATTGTTATCAAACTTTTTTTTTTAAAGATTTTATTTATTTAAGAGAGAGAGAATGAGAGAGAGCACGAGAGGGAAGAGGGTCAGAGGGAGAAGCAGACTCCCTGCTGAGCAGGGAGCCCGATGCGGGACTCGATCCCGGGACTCCAGGATCATGACCTGAGCCAAAGGCAGTTGCTTAACCAACTGAGCCACCCAGGCGCCCTGTTATCAAACTTTTAAAACACAAAGACAGAATCTTGAAAGCCCAAGGGGAGAAGTAAAATCACCACATAAAATTATCAACAGATTTTTCATCAAAAAAGTTGGAGGCCAGAAGATAGCGGGCTAATATATCCAAAGTGCTAAAAGAAAAGGTCCAACAAGAATCCTATATCCAGCAAAACTGTCATTCGGAAGTGGGGTATATATGAAGATACTCCCAGATGGACAAGGGCTGAAGGACATCATGACCACTGGACTGCCCTGCAGGAAATGCTCAAGGGCACCCTGTGAGGTTACATAAAAAGGACACCAGATAGTACTTAAAAGCCATGTGAAGAAATAAGGATCTCAAAAAAGTAAATACAAGGACAATTATAAAAGCTAGTTTTCTCAGGGTGCCCAGGTGGCTCAGTCGGTTAAGTGACTGACTCTTGATTTCAGCTCAGGTCATGATCTTGGGGTCATGAGATTGAACCCTGCATCAGGCTCCACACTCAGTGCAGAATCTGCTTGAGATTCTCTCTCCCTCTCTCTCTGCCCCTCCTCCTGCACAAGTGTGAGTGCACGCGCTCTCTCTCGCTCACTCTCTAATAAAATAAATCTTTAAAAAACCATGCTAGTATTCTCCTAACAGTGGTTCGTAACTGAACTTTTCATTTTCTACATGATTTAAGACTAATAAAAAAAAAACAGCAATTATTAGTGTAAAAGCTAGTATTACTGTAACTGATTTGTAACTCCAAATCTTGTTTTCTATATAATTTAAGACACTAATGCATTTTTAAAATTATTAGCTTATGTTTTGGGGCACACAATCTCTAAAAATATAATTTTGTGACCTCAGCAACCAAAGTGGGGACAGAACTATAAGGGAGCAGCGCCTTTTTTTTTTTAGATATTTATTTATTTATTTATTTGACAGAGACACAGCAAAGAGTGAACACAAGCAGGGGGAGTGGGAGAGGGAGAAGCAGGCTTCCCGCTGAGCAGGGAGCCCGATGTGGGGCTCGATCCCAGGACCCTGGGATCATGACCTGAGCCCAAGGCAGACACTTACCAACTGAGCCACCAAGGCGCCCAGAGAGCAGCGCTTTTATAGGTCATTGAACTTACAGAAGCAAGCCCTTCCTTTATCAATAACTACTTTAAATATGAATGGATTAAACTTTCCAATCAAAACAAAGATTGGCAGAATGGATAAACACACAAGATCCAACTCAATGTTGTCTATAAGGAACTCACTTGAGACCCAAAGACAAACACGTTGAAGGCAAAAGGATGGAAAAAGATATTCCACACAAATAATAACCACAGAGAGCAGGGGAGGCTACGCTGATATCAGACAAAATACACTTTAAATTAAGAAAGATTACAAGACAAAGAAGGACATCACGTATTAATAAAAACTTCAAAACAGCAAAAAGATATAATAATTATAACCATTCCTGCACTGGAAGCAAAAACTGACAGAAGTAAAAGGAGAAATGGACAATTCTACGATAGGAGTTGGAGACTTCAGTACCCCACTCACAATAATGGATAGAACACCAGACACAAGACAAATAAGACAATAGAAAACTTTTTTTTTTTAAAGATTTTATTTATTTATTTGAGAGAGAGAGAATGAGAGATAGAGAGCACGAGAGGGAAGAGGGTCAGAGGGAGAAGCAGACTCCCTGCCGAGCAGGGAGCCCGATGCGGGACTCGATCCCAGGACTCCAGGATCATGACCTGAGCCGAAGGCAGTCGCTTAACCAACTGAGCCACCCAGGCGCCCCGACAATAGAAAACTTAACACAGTAGACCAACTAGATCTAACAACATACACAGAACACTCTACCCAACAAGAGAATCACATTCTTCTCAAGTGCATATAGGACATTTCCCAAGACAGACCATATGTTAGGTCACGAATTAAGTCTCAAGAGATTTAAAAAGATAGAGGCACCTGGGTGGCTCAGTCGGTTAAGCGTCTACCTTCGGCTCAGGTCATGATCCAGGGTCCTGGGATCCAGTCCCCCATCGGGCTCCCTGCTCAGCGGGAGGCCTGCTTCTCCCTCTCCCTCTACACCCCTCCTCAGTGCTCATGCTCTCTCTCTCAAATCAATAAAATCTTAAAAAAAAGAAAGATTTAAAAAGATAGATACCATACAAAGTATCTTCTCTGACAAGAGGATATAGTTACGAATCAGTAACATGAGGAAAACTGAAAACACACAAAATTGTGGAAATTAACCAACATACTTCTTAAACAATCAATGAATCAAAGAAAAAAAATCACAAAGGAAACTAGAAAATACTTAAAGATGAATGAAAATGAAAACACAATATACCAAAACTTATGATACAAAGGATGCAAAGGGAGTACTTATAGCTATCAACGTTTCCATTGTAAAAAACAAATCTCAAATCAACAACCTAACTCTACAACTTAAGGAACTAGAAAAAGAATAAGTTAAACCTAAAGAAAGCAGAAGGAAGGAAATACAGATCAGAGCATAGGTAAATAAAACAGAATAAACCAATAGAGAAAAATCAGTAAGAGCAGGAGTTGGTTCTTGGAAAACATCAACACAATTGACAAACCTTTAGCTAGATGGACTAATAATGTTCAAGAGGATACTCAAATTACCAAAATCAGGAAAGGAAGTGGGGACGTTACTACTGATTCTACAATAAAAAAGGATTCTAGGAGAGTACTATAAACAACGGCACACAACAAATTGGATTATCTAGTTGAAATGGACAAATTCCTACAAACACAAAACCTACTAAGACTTTCTCTATTTCCCAAAGAAATACAAAATCTGACTAGACTTGTAACTAGTGAACGGACTGAATCAGTTATCAAAAATCTCCCGACAGAAGGAAAGACCTGGACCTGATAATGGCTTCATGGGTGGATTCAACCAAATACGTAAAGAACTACTACCACCAATCCTCAAACTTTTCCAAAACACTGAAGAGGAAAGACAAATTCATTCTATGAAGCCAGCATTACCCTGATACCAAAACCAGGCAAAGACACCACAAGAAAATTACAGACCAATATGTCCTATTAACACTGATGCAAAACTCCCCAACAACTACTAGCAAACAGGATTCAGGAGAATATTAAAAACATTATACATCATGACCAAGTGAGGTTGTTTGTTTTTTGTTTTTTGTTTTTTTAAGATTTTATTTATTTATTGAGAGAGAGAGAGATCATGAGCAGGGGGAGGGGTATAGGAAGAAGCAGGCTCCCCAATGAGCAGCAGCCCGATGGGGAACTCAATCCCAGGACCCTGGGAACATGACCTGAGCCAAAGGCAGACACTTACCGACTGAGCCACCCAGGTGCTCACAACCCAGTTAGATTTATGCTTGGAATGCAAGGGTGATTCAACATATGAAAACTGATCAGTGTAATATGCCACATTAACAGAAGGAAAAAAAACCCACATGATCATTTCAATTGATGCAGAAAAGGCAAAGGACAAAATACCACACCCTGTCATGATGAAAACACTCAACAAACTAGAAACAGGAATACCTCCACATAATAAAAGCCAAATATGAAGCCCCCCCAGGGAACATCATAACGGGGAAAGGCTGAAGCATTTCCTCTAAGATCAGGAACAAGATAAGAATGCAGGCTTTCACCACTTCTATTCAACCTAGTACTATGAGTTCTAACCATAGCAGTTAGGCAAGAGAGAGAAACAAAAGGCATCCAAATTGGAAAGGAGAAGGTGAGCCCTGTTTGCAGATATGATTTTTTATTTAGAAAACTCTAAAGATTCCAAAAAATTTTAGGATGAATTTTGCAAAGTATCAAGATACAAAATCAACACACACAAAAATCAGTTGTATTTCTGTACATGAAAAATGAACACTCTAAAAGGAAATTACAAAAATAATTCTATTCACAACAGCATCAAAAGAAAAAAAAAAAAAAAAAACAGAAAAACTTAGGAATTAACCTCACCAAAGACCTAAAAGACTTGTACAGTGAAAATGACAAAACATTACTGAACAACATAAATAAATGGAAACAACCCATCATGGACTGGACAACTTAATATTATTGAGTTGTAATCTCAGGACTACCCAAAGCAATCTACAGATTCAATGCTATTGCTAGCAAAATCCTAATGTGTTTTTTGCAGAAATAGAAAAACCCATCCTAAAATTCATATAGATTTTCAAGGGACCCTGAATAGCCAAAATAATCTTGAAAAAGAATAAAGCTGGAGAATTACACTTCGTGATTTCAAAACGTACTACAAAGCCACAGTAATCCAAACAGTGTGTTACTGACATAAAGGCAGACACAGAGGCCAATGCAATAGGACAGAGAGCCCAGAAATAAAACCCTCACACATGTGGTCAAACAATTTTTGACAAAGGTGCAAAGACCAATAAAGGAAGGACAGTCTTTTCAACAGATGGTGCTGGGAAACCCAGATACCCCATGCAAAAAACTGAAGTTGGGCCCTTAATGCCATATACAAAAATTAACTCAGCTTCATGATATGGGATCTGATAATTATATCTCAGATATGACACCGAAGGTACATGCAACAAAAAGTAGACAAATTGGACTTCATTAAATTTAAAAATTTTGTGCACCAAAAGATATTATCCACAGAGTAAAAAGGCAACTCACAAAATGGGAGAAAATATTTGGAAATCACATCTGTCAAGGATTAATATCCAGAATACAGAAAGAACTCCTGAAACTCAACAATGAAACAAATTAACCCAATTCAAAAATGGGTGAACGGGGCACCTGGGTGGCTCAGACGTTAAGCGTCTGCCTTCGGCTCAGGTCATGATCCCAGGGTTCTGAGATCAAGCCCGCCATCGGGCTCCCTGCTTTGCAGGAAGCCTGCTTCTCCCTCTCCCACTCCCCCTGCTTGTGTTCCCTCTCTGTGTCTCTCTCTGTCAAATAAATAAAATCTGAAAAAAATAAAATAAAATAAAATAAAAAATGGGTGAAAGACTTGCATAGACATTTCAAAAAGATACATAAATGGCTCATTGGTACATGAAAAGATGCTCAACACCACTGACCACTAGGAAAATTCAAATCTACAGGGAGATACCACCTCAGGTCCATTACAGTGGCTACCATCAAAAACCCAGAAAACGTCGAGTACTGGCAGAATGTAGGCAAATTGGAACCCTTGTGCACTGTTGGTGGAAATGGAAAATGACACAGCCACTATGGAAGACATTGATGATTCCTCAAAAAATTAAACATACAATTATCACATGACCCAGCAATTCCACTTCTAGGCATACACACAAAAGAACTGAAAGCAGGGTGTTGAAGAGGTATTTGTACACCCAAGTTCATAACAGCATTATTCACAATAGCTAAAATACGGAAACCTAAGTATCAACAGATGGGTGGATAAGCAAAATGTCTTCCATACATACAATGGAATATTATTCTGCCTTAAAAAGGAAGCAATTCTGTAATGTGTAATACAGACAAATCTTTGATATTATACTAAGTGAAATAAGCCAGTTACACAAAGACAAATTCTGTATGATTCCACTTCTATGAGGTACTCAGAGGAGTCAAAATCATAGAAAGTAGAACAGTGGTCACAGAATCTGAGGGGTGGGGAATGTGAAGTTATCGTTTAATGGGTACAGAGTTTCAGTTTTGTAAGATGAAAAGAGTTATGGAAATGGATGGTGATGGTTGCACAACAATGTAAATGTATTTAAAACCACTGACAGGGCGCCTGGGTGGCTCAGTCAATTAAGTGGCTGCCTTTGGCTCGGGTCATGATCCCAGGGTCCTGGGATCAAGCCCCACATCCGGCTCCCTGCTCAGCGGGGAGCCTGCTTCTCCCTCTGCCTGCCATTCCCCTTGCTTGTGCTGTCAAGTAAATAAATAAAATCTTTTAAAACAAAACAAACACTGACCTATGCACCTAAAAATGGTTAAGATGGTAAATTTTATGTAAAGTCTATTTTCCCACAGTGGCGGCAGGGGGAAGAGCACTAGCTCCAGCCAGCTTTCCTGCCTGTGGATGGCAGCTGTAGTCCATTCACCTGAGCTACATAACACAGAAGTTCAGCACTTAACTCCAATAAGCAGTCAGCCCTGCTACTCGAAAATGAGACTTCTGTTCAGAACCGGAAGATGTTTCCAAGATGAATCTACCTCTCAACTTCTACGAGGAGCCATTATCTCAAAACAGGTAAGGGCAGACTGAGGTGAGACGAGCATGCCCCAACCAGGAGCTGAAGTGGGACAAGAATAACAAAGACAAAAAAACCCCACCGGTAACTTCCCTCTTCAAAGGAAGAATAAGAGCCATTCCCAGCAACTGTACACCGCCTGATTACTCCAGTAAGATGGGGGTTGAGTCAGCTAGATGGTGACCTCCTGAGGGACGGGACCCTGTTGGCCTGGCACAACAGAAGCACTCAAATATTTCTTTACCACAAGAACACTCCACCTCCTCACCACACGGACCATACTTGCTGCTCACGGCCCTCACCTGGCCTGCATCCAGCCTTTGGGCCACAGAGGTTTGACCTCAGCATCCAGAAAGGCCTTCACATAGTCCTCCCAAGACTGGGTCCTGTTGTTCCTCTCCAGATCGTAGCTCTCCAGCTTTATCCTCACCACGTGGCATAACAGCTCCCTGAGGGGCAGAGACAAGTCAAAAACTTCAAACCACCCCAAATGCTTCTTTCAAGGTTTCAATCGTGTGCTTTCGGCAGCCCTAATTAAAGTAAATGATTCTAACCTTCATTAGAAACACAGGAACATGCTCAGACACTGGCCCCACAAACCCTCCAATGAGGCAAGGTCCCAGTTTGGGCACACCTGATTTCATCATTCCACTGGAACTTCTTCCGGGGTCCCATTATCCTCCTGCCCCCCTTTTCCTCATCTTCTTCCTCATCAGAGCACATCCGCTCTCTCTGCTCCTTGTCCTTCTCCTCTTCCAGCATCCTATAGTGTGAATAGGACCAATGGGACCCTAAAGTCACCACCACGGAAGAACTACTTCCCCCCATATCCACCACCTCCCCCCTGCCCAAAGCCCCACCCCGAACTTCTAAGAGAAGGTGAAAATGCTGCAGAAGAGCCAAGAGTCTCATTCACAAATGTAATAATGGGGGGGGGGGAGAGAAGAGGCAAGAGGATGTTGTCATGTGAGAGCCAGGAGACACACTTACTTAGCGACCTTGGCTTGTGTGTGTGCCTGGCATTCATCCTGGTACTTGGCCATCTGCTCTGGCATTGCCCTTCCAATGGCTTCCTTAAGCTTCTGGAGAGGTTCCTTCAGACGCCCCCCCTGCAGAGAGCAGGACATATCCTAAGACTGGTTTACTCATCACTTCTTATACTGAGGATACACTACTGGAATAATCGCACGAAGGCAGGACAAACTGCAGATGTGACATCTGTGAAGACTCAGTCACCCTCTCTGCTGGGCCCTGAAGCCAAAGGACTCTACTCCACAGTCACCCACCTGTTCATAGAGGTGAAGTTTCCGAGCACGTTTGACCAGGGTGTCCTTGCTGCAGGGCAGGAATGAAGCAAGATAGGCATACACCCCAGAACGGATTTGGCTACTCAGCTCCCGAGTTTGCACCTCTATGCTGAAGAACAGAACAGAGTCATCAAGAGCCTGCAGCTCCCTGGAGCTCCTCTCATCATGAAGCCACCCTACTGCAGAGAGGAAAACTAAGAGCCAACAACAGATCAAACCTTATGCTGTCGGTCATGCAATGTAAAAGAGTGACGAGTGCAACAGATCCCCAGCAGTCGCCAAATCAGAACTCCCACACCTGATGAACTTGGCTAGGTACGGAGGGTCAAGACCCTCAGGTCAAAGACAAGACCAACTAAAAGGTAGTCAGGAAAACAGAACCTGAGAGAACAAGCTCTGAAGTACTAAATTTCACATAAGAGCTTTCAAAATGAAAGTGATTGAGTTACTTGCTGTAGACAGGAAATACCTTCCAACAGCGTTTCCTTTTTTCCCCAGTTCTATCCCTAATAAGGAGGTCAGGGAAATCCTCACCCCTCCAGTGTTCCCATCTAAATGAGCAGAAAAATATTTGTCTTCAATCCTTTGAGTTCTCTGTATTTGGCATGCTCCAGCACGCTATTGTTGACACAAATCTCTCATGTGTGCTGACCCTCAGGTGCTCTCTATAGTCCAGGCTTCCTGACCCAGGAGGCCAATCCCCATCCTGGTCATTTGCTAGAATATTCCCAAGCCTTGACAACTGTTCTTACACGTGCAAAATCCTCACTTGTTGAGAACAAGCTTCCTCTGCTAAATAACGCAACAGAGAAGCTGGCAAAGCTGGAAGGCCGGATACTAAGAACCTGGTTTGGGTTTATATGTGCAGGGTTTTTTTGCTTTTTAATCTACTTCATACAGTGCAACATCTCAGAGGTTCAGGTATCCCGGAGAAGTGCCACGAGATGGTATTTATATACCCTGGCCTTGGGAGAAGTGAGAGTGAAAAGAGAATGATCCCAGGAGAGCAGGCTCCTGTGGCTGCACCAAGTTATCTCTTACTTTTCTGGATTCTCAAAGACAGCAAGCAACACTTTTTCTCTCTCTCATCTCATACTTGCCAAGAAATCCTCTTCCAACTGGCCATGATTATTATACACAGTGTTCCAATAACACCTGCTGCCTAAGGTTACTAAGGTCTATCATTTCTTGGAAACAAATATTTGGTGTACCCACCCCCCTTTAAAAAAAAAAGATAAATAAAAACCATTTTTTCTCTCATAAGTGGTTATCGTTAATGTAGTTCAACCAATGCTCATTTCCCCAGCCTGCTCAAGCCAGGCATGGTAACAGCAGACGCACGGAAACAAAAGATACTCACTCTAAGAGGGTGCCATTAACATCTTGGGTGAAGAACTTCTGTCTGCTCTCTCCTTCAGCAGCTCTGGCAGCCTGGTTCACAGCAGACAGTAACATCCGTTAGTGCACTTTCCCCACACGACCACACAACCCACAGGCACAAGACCAGTCAGTCCCTACAGAACACCTGTCGATTCAATAAAATCCTCACTGTGCCCTTCCCTACTCAGCCCTAATCCCAGATTAAGTTCACATATGATCACTATATACTCCACAATTGGTATATCCAGCTTTTTTCAAACACTACTAAAGCATCTATGGACTGTCATTCTTCCCAGGACTTGAAATGACAGTCACATAAAAGAAAATCATACAGAGTCAAAGCAATCAGGATGCATTTGATTCAACCAGCTAGTTAACTCCCGTGAATGGCAGTCTGTCACCTCAACTGTGAGTTGGTATTTCCATACGTCTACAATATAAAAACAATCAAGAACTTCAACAAAACCACAAAATTCAAAGCTCTTTATCCCCCCTCACCCCTAAATAATAATAAAAGTGCTGCTTTAGCATTTAAGGACATTGTAATTTTTAGGAAATTCACAATCTACTTAGAGTGTATCACAAATTCTATGACCCAGACCACTTGAACTACTAACACACCTTCCTACCTATTGACACAAGTAGCAGCGCAGGCTACTGTACAGTCTTTCGCTTCCCATGAGAACACAATCAGCACCCTGGACGGCAGCCACGGCAGGCAGCCAGGGCACTGAGTGCAGAAGTCAGTAAAGCAATCACGGCAAAAGTCTGAACCACTGGTTCTCATATTCAGCTGCATATTGGAATTACCTGGCGGCTTTTCCCACCCTCGACCCATCACATCAGAATCTCTGGGGATGAGGCTCAGGAATCTGTTTCTTTTCTTTAAGATTTTATTTATTTGACAGAGAGACACACAGCGAGAGAGGGAGCACAAGCCCGGGGAGTGGGAGAGGGAGAAGCAGGCTTCCCGCCGAGCAGGGAGCCCGATGTGGGACTTGATCCCAGAACCCTGGAATCATGACCTGAGCCCAAGGCAGACACTTAACGACTGAGCCACCCAGGCGCCCCAGGAATCTGTTTCTTTAAAAGGAACCCTGGTAACTCTAAAGTGCAGAGAGGAATGAGAACCACTGATCTAAATCCAAGAGTTGCTGGTCCAAAGGCTTTAGGCAAAAATAAATCATCTAAAATCAGGCTTGATACAGAATAATGACCACAAACAAAGGCAATAAGATAATTGTCTAAAACAGTCAACCCTGATCAAGCCATCTAAGACTGTAGGCACTGAGATCGACCCTCCACTTTCCCATCACCCGACTTGCCTTCCCTCACCGTATCCTCTGGGTCCTTTTCCTACCTCTGCTCCCTCTCCATCTTCTCCGTTAACTCCTTAAATAGAGATGGAGCCCAAAATTCTATCTAGAACTACCTTCTCCTAATACTTCTCCTTCACAGCTTTGAAATAACACATAATGCCCATACATCTCTCAAATCTAAATCTCTAGGCCTATACCCTTTTTTCTAAGCTCTGGATTAGAATTTCCAATTACTTCTGTGAATGGATGATCCTCTGGTATGGACACTCAACTTACCCAAGACCAAACCTACTAGCTTCTGCTTCTACTTCTGTGTTCCCTACTTCTAATAACTATACTCCATCCTCTGGAAATCCTTCCACTCCCTTCTTTAAAACCCTGAGGTAGCTCTCTCCAAGCCCAGAATCAAATCCAAACTCCTTTATGTGGCATTTATGATTCTCCAGGATCTGGCCCCAGCCAGCCACTCCAGCTCCCAACCCCTACCACACTCCAGGAGTCCCCACCATCCAACAATTCAACAACTCCTTGTCTATCCCCAGCTCTATGCCCTGGCTTCCTATAAGACCATCTCACCACTGAGCCTGGCCAAGCCTACTGCCTCCAGTCTGATTCCTATGTACCTCAAGGAGCTTCTGTCTTACCTCCTCAAAGCTGGCTGTTCACCTGACCATCTGCTTGACCACCCAAACATCACAGAGCTTACCTCATTCTGCTCTGTCCTACAGCCAGGTGTTTACATGTCTACTGGTCCATTTACAAAACAAGCTCATGGAGAACAAGAACTGAATCTTATTTGTCAATATACTTCCCACAGCTGCCTATCACATAATAGAGCTTATTAGTAAATGTTGCCTGAGTGAATGCATGAAGGAAAAACAGGTGTTACCGAGAGAATGCAACCAGAGGAAGAAAGTTTGGAACTGACAAACAGAACTTGCAGAAGATACGCAAAACTCAAGCTTCTGCAGACCCCGGAGGGAGGGAGGAAGTGCAAAAGCCCAGGATGAAAGGGGGTGAAACGGATGGATGGAAATGAAATAAAGGCATGACTTTTAATCCATTCACCTGCCAATTTCTTACATTTTCAGAAGTATTCAGAATTCTTGGCACTTCTAATGTACTGAGAGTACGATTTTAGTTTGAGAAAAAATAAAACTGAGTCATTCTTTTGCTTAAGCTTACACACTGCTACTTACAAGACCCAGAAGCACTTCCATATTAATTCAATCTAATTACTTTAACATGTATTTCAAATGCCCCACTGTTTGTCAGACCTATCAACAAGCTTAGGTTTCCATTCAAATTTTATTTTTAGATATCAGCCAGTTCCTCCAATGTGTCAGAAGCTTTCTGGCTATATACTTTTTAAGAAGATTTTTTTTCTGATGCCCTTACAATTGTGTGGACAATTATCTCTGAGGGTCTGGTTTTATACTGAGATAATTAGTCAAGTGCTATACTTTTATTTTTTTTAAATACTTTGAAAGAGGGGCGCCTGGGTGGCTCAGTCGATAAGCATCTACCTTCGGCTTGGGTCATGATCCCAGAGTCCTAGGATCGAGCCCCGCGTGGGGCTCTCCTGCTCGCTGGAAGCCTGCACCTCTCCCACTCCCCCTGCTTGTGTTCCCTCTCTCACTGTCTCTGTCAAATAAATAAATAATACTTTGAGAGAGAGAGAAACAAAGAGAGAGTGTGTGAACAGGAAGGGGAACAGAGGCAGAGGGAGAGAAGCAGACTCCCAGCTGAGCATGGAGCCTGACGCGGGGCTCAATCTTACAACGCTGAGATCATGACCTGAGCCAAAACCAAGAGTCAGATGCTCAACCGACTAGCCACCCAGGTGCCCCTTGCGCCCCTTAAGTGCTGTATTTTTAAATAAATCTAATTAAAGGAACAATCAGATTTATATGATAGTCTTCCACAAATAAGTGAGGTTCCTCAACCCTGAGACACTCTTGCCTAAAGAGTTGTATAAATTGATCAATCCTAGATTACTTAGGCAATGAAGTGAAACCAAACAGCCCAATCATGCTGATTTATAATAATTTCAACAGCCCTTTAATGAGCTGTTTTAATTATAAGAAAAGCCACTTACAGCCTCTTAGCACCTAAATCAGAACCTTATATATTGTATCTGTTTTTGCTGGTATGATTTTCTTTTCAGAAAAGATCAAACAGGTTAGTTTTTTGGGTTTTTTTCTACCTTTTTCTCCTTGGATCCAGGTCTCCCTGGATTTGTGATGCAGTTCTAAGTCTATGGGAGGGTAAGCTGTGAGCAGGTAGATTAGAGGAATGGGTGACATGGGGTTTCTGTTTCTTTTCTTTCCTCAGTATTGTTCCCATTTTATGCTTGAGTCAACAGACCTGGGTCATCTGTATGGACCAAGCTGAGTAGTTGCCAAATTACATCAAGACAAGTAACCTGGGTGAGGGGGGTGGCGACACAGCTGAACTTTCCACCAACCAAGACAAAAGGTACAATCAAGAATATTAAGTGCAGACAGGGTAAGGCCATCAAATCAAATCATTGGATTCCTTGGGGTCTATAAAAATGTACAGTACAAGGGAACAGGAAATGAAAAACAGGCTAACATAAGAAAACAGTGACCATTGCTGGGGCATCCACCAAGGTGGCCCTCTTGGGATACCTCTTTAACATATGTAAGTTTTCAAAGTTTTAAGGATCACATCTAGTTAGAAGGTAAATCTAATTTTTGCTTCCCACAGCAAAGATTAATCCCTAAAGGATGGATACATACCACATCAGAATCTGTTTACGGGACTGTGGTAGATGGCAAACAGGACTTCAGATCCCTTCCCTCCCAGTACATGCATTCTGCCACAGGGAGATGGCCTCTAATTTCCCAACCCTCCAAAGTGGTTTGCTCTTGCGACTTGCTTTACCAATAGAGTGGGAGAAGTGATGTGAACACACAACTTCTATGGCTAGATCTTATGGGCCTTGCAGCTTCCACCTTCATTCTCTTGAAATGTTGCCCTGAAACTGCCATACCCTGAAGAAACCCAGGATCAAAGATCAGAGGAGGGAGGGGCCAGCCGTCCCAGCCGGCCCGACCCGGCCAACTTGCCAGCTGAACACAGCCACAAGAGTGAACCAAGCAGGACCAGAAGAGGATCTGCCCAGCCACCCGAGTCAGGAGAAATGAATTGCTCTTTGAAGCCCTAAGATTTGGGCAGTTTTCTAGATAACAGTAGAAACTGATACATTTATCATCATCTAGAGCCAAAATTTTAAATGTAAACAATCTTATAAAGAGGAGGAAAAAAGATAATAAGGGGAGTGAAAAATAAAGTGAGAAACACATAACGCTACTAATGTTACAATTATGTACATTACGTTTAATTTAAATTTTAAAAAGAAAATGTCCAGTTTAAGACTGAGGACAGGGCTCCTTATTAAGGATCGAAATATCCATGGGTGACTTTTGGAATTGTACGCAATTTTTGTGTACATAGGCATTTTTCTCCTGGGAAGAATAGTTTTCCCAGCAGATTCTCAGAGAGGTATGGGTTTAGAGCACTTGTGCACACATGCGGGAGCCTCCAAGTACCCAAGTCAGGCCCTTGTGGGAATGGAGCCCCTGGGGATCCTTTGGAATGGCATTAAGTAACTTTCCAAGAATAAGCCTTTTCCATGCAACCATCAAGTGATGAGGGCTTTATAATATTTATTAAGTGAAGAAAGCAGGAAACAATTATTCACAACTATAATTACAACTGCATAAAAACATACACAGAAGCTAGAAAGTAATAAGCAAATTGAAAATAGTTTTCAGATTGGCAGAATGATGGGTAATCCCCATTTTCTACCCCATTTCCCAAAGTTTCTTAACACTGTTATAGTAGAAGGGCCAGGTGATGACTGAAGTATCGATTTCACACATGAACACTGTATTTTCATTTCAGTATGTCAATTTGTCCTGGTCACCCTTCCCACCAAAACCCAAGCCTACTTTATCTATGGGATCCAGAACCCTGTCTCCACTGTCCCAAGAGAGAACTTGGCAATCACTGAGGAAGGACTGCTTGCTCACGGTTCATCCAGGGGACTCCAGAAAGCGAGGCTTTCTTGAATCACAACCCAACTCCGATTCATGTTAAGCCACTTTGTTTCCATTGAATTGGTCCATCTTTCCCAAGAAATTGAAATAATGAGTCTAAGTTATCAGACTAGAACACTACCTATGTTGGGGGTAGGGACACATCCAAGAATGGTTTTGACTTTTCTCTAAAGAAACGACTGGCTACTGCCACATATACCTCACTCAACTTACTTAAGACTTCAGAAACTACAAAACAATTTGATTACAAAGCAGAGGATTGAGAAGAACAAGGAGTAATTTTTTTAAACATAAATTCTGAGAGCAAACACAGAACAGTATGCTCAAACATGCCAAGTTCAGATTCAACTACTTCCACCTTCATGTCCTACTAAGATATACCCTGAATCCCTAACATGGCACAATTCATTTATATCATCACATTCAAACAAAATACTGCACATAGGCTAACGAGGAAGAACTAGAAATCCAAGGAAGACATTTGCTTTACTTTGCATGTTGTGCTTAAATATTTCTTGGAAACAAGAAAATCATTTGTAGCAGTGGTTAACATTTTACCCTACTCTAAAATATAAGAGAGATTTCACGTAACAGTAATTCTGAAATCCTGTGAGAATCACTGGCTTAATACTTAAGCTACAGGGTATAAATGCCACAGGAGTTGCATTATAAGTCATGATGCCCAAGCTAAAACGTTTTTTAACTAAAAGTCATCATAACTAACGACCCATGCTTGGTTTATGGTCAGTAACAGATTACTGAATTGACAATTCTCAGCACTCTAGAAATCAATTCCCAATTGCCAACGGCTGCTAGAGCCCAAAGACTGTCGCTGTTTTTAATGGTTCACAGACAATATTAAGGTTCAGCTCCTTTTCATTTACCACACCTTAGGCATTCCTATAATCACTACCTAACACTGATGATGGGCAAGTCCAAGGAGCAACGGAAACCCAGTTTCAGCACGTACTCTGTGTAACATTCATCTGCAAACTTTTGTGAATTTTGAAAACTTTCAAAAGATTACTAAAATGACGGATCTGTGCCCCAGTTGCCTGCTGCCAACATTAGTGTCAGTCTATTGCACCAAAGGAAAGATATTTGTGGGGAAGGAACTGATAGGCAGGAAATGGAAAGACAGAAATCCCCCCCCCCCCCGAGAAGAAAGTAGATTTTCCAGAAGTGAAAGAACCACAAAAGGCCTAAAAATGATACCTGATGGACAGAGCTTACACAGTTTCCTTACTTGGGAAGAGAAGAGAGCTTGGAAAAGCTTACACTGAAACTGCCAATTCACTAAGGATTGCTCTGGGCAGCGAGCTTCATGTGGTGGAGAACCAGCGTCAATCTGCCCAAACCGCTTCCAGGAAAGCCCGGCCACTCTGTGTCACCATACCTGAGCCAGCTCCTTAACGCGCTTCTCCAGGGGTGCAGGCAGGCCTTCAGGGAGGGAAGAGGGCTGCCTGAATTCCTGGTCCAGTCCCACCCCAAGGGAATTGCTCTCATCATCCATATCACGGAAAGGGCTTCCTTCTGGAGACTCACTGAGCAGCTGCTCCAAGTCCAAATCAGTCAGCGAGTCCATGGCAGTGGCTGCCTGGAGCAAGTCGTTGTCAGAAGTGGAGCCAAAGAGCGAGAGCAAGGGGTCAGAGGTGCCCTCCAATTCCCGCAGGCCCTGAGCTTCCGCCGACGAGACCGCTACGGGCTTATGGTCTTCGTCCCTCTTTCTCTGAGCCTCTTTCTCCTTCTGAAATTTCTTCAGCATCTCTTTAACGCTCAAAGCCCCAGAATATTTCTTTTTCTTCTTCTCCTTACTGGCATTCAGTGCTGTGAAGCTGCAAGCAAGGAGGAAATTGGTTATGAGGGCTGCAGTACACCTCAAAAGGGAAATTCACGAGAGACAGCCCCTGCTCCCAGCGCAACTGTCTCCAGGAACCTCAGTCACAAGGCCACCCTGTTACTCTTCCTCCCTCCTCTTGGCATATGGAGCTCCTTCTTGCTGGGACCAAAGCTTGAGATTTAATACAGGTTAGCAAAACAGTGTCACAGAATGCTAAATATCCGATGTGTTTTTAAAAACCACTGCCAGGCTGAAATAAAAGGTTGCAAAAAAGCGGTGGGGGGCAAGAAAAATATTTAAAGGGAAAAAGCAGAAGCAGCAGAGAGCAGCAGCAACTTGAAGGGCAGCTGGGGTGAGACCAAGTGAGGCGAAGACAGCAGGACCACAGAAGACAAAGGGAAGTGGCAGAGACGGAAGGAGAACTGGGGCAGAGGGGTGCCCAAGAGAACAAGAAACATCAAGAGTCACACAGTGACAGAAATTGCTGCCAACACTGACAGAGGGCCAGAGAGAAGTCCCATGTCTGACACACAGAGATGTGAAAGCACCAATGCCCACAAGGGCACTGTGGGAGGCGTGAGGGGAACGGAAGGCCAGGCCCTGCTGCTTCTTCTGAAGCTGTGAGGAGGAGGGCGCGTCAGCTCCCAGGTGTCCTGCCCTAACAGTTCAGATTTTATCCTAGCAAAGAAGCTGCTGCCTCTCACCCGGCTTTGGAAAACTTGGACTTTTTCGATTTCTTCTCCTTGTCATAAGTGTCATCTTTTTTCTTCTTCTTTATCTTCTCACCACCTTCCTTCAACTTCCGCTTCTGAGAATTAAAGACAAGGCACAGTTACACGGCTCCCTAACTCAGGGAGCAAGTGCACTACACAGCACTGGCCTTGCTCCGCCCAGGGGACATCCTGAGAGCTGCCTTATTTCCTTCATGAGCAACAGCTTTCAGATCGGTCCCTGGACCACAGACCTGCAGCAGGTCAACACAGCGTTCCCACTAACAGTGTCTCCTGGAAGCACCCAGGGCTGAGGCAAGAGGCCATTCTGTAGCCTGAAACTTTTCTAGTTCAAGTTAGCTGTATATGGGCCCTACCTCTTATTTTAAACATACAGGCAGTGGTGGACAGATTTCAAAATACACTCATCTTAAGGCTAACTTGTTTTTGTTGGGGTGACAGCCCTGGGAACTGAAGTCCTCTACATGTCCACAGAAGAGACACAGCAAGGCTGGTGCAAACTCCCCTCACTCCACACCCTTCACTGCCCTAGTCCCGCCCTGAGACCACCTTGACAAATGAATCCCTGCCGAGCCTGCTGGGACACAGGCGTGGACACCTCTAGGTCCACAGCACCTGGCCACAGTGCAGGTGTGAGTAGTAACCTGTCAGCCTCGGCAGGGCTCATGCCTTTCCACCAAGCTCCTGAGCCATCCTAAACCAGCAGACGTTCCGGCAAGTCACCTACTGATCTTATAAAGTCATGTAAAAAAAGCACTTCTGAAATCCAAAAGCAAGTATCGTTCTAACCTTTGGAGATTTTTTCTTCTTTTCTTTAATGAAGTCATCCTCAGATTCTGATGCTTGTCTAAATTGCAGGGTTCCGGAGTTAATGTAAAATCCTCCATACTTTGTAGTCAAAGAAGCAGGAACAAGTTCATCATACTGAAGGGGGGAAAACAAATGGTCAGCTCCAAGTTCTGGTACTAATAAATAGTCCAAAGGTGCAGAGTGGGTCTTGACAGAGCAGATATGACTCTGTTCTTCTGCCACTTAGCATGGTAAGACCTGCTACTGGTCAACCACAAATGTCCTAGCTCAAAGGTGTTTGGACAGATCTGGTCATCATTTTCAGTGAGGGAACCATGGCCAGATCAAGTGTGTCACTTCCTCTCTAACTCACCAGGGCAGCCTTTTCTTCACACTGAGGGCATGCGCACACTGACTCGATCTCCGCCTCCAGGCCATCACCAGTAGAAGCTAGGGTGTGGTGGCTCCAATGGCATTTTAACACTTACCGCCTCAGAATTATCGATGAAGGAGTCAGATTCATCGTAACCGTACCCCATGTCAATCAGGTCCTGTATCCGATCTTTTCTACGTTTCTTTCCACCCTAAAATACAAAATAGGTCATGTGCTTTTTCCATGTGTAACTGTGGTAAAAACCCATAGCATAAGACCTACCCTCTTAACAATAAATGTTTTAAGTCTAAGGTCACATGCTTTTTCTGATACACAGAATTAATTGTTGCCTTGAATTCCAACAACTAGTGACTAAAGGTTGTAAATCAGTGGGTCACACACCCCTACACCCACCCCAAACCCCATTCCCTTGAAGACCTTCTAAAATAGAACAGATCTGTATCTGCACAAAATGGCCTAAGAAAGAAAAAGGAACTAAATGGCTTTGTATCAAAACTCTCATTCTAAGCATAAATTCTAGGAGTAAAACGCCCTTCTTGCTCATTCATCCACTTAGCTTCACACACTAGTGCCTGCCACACGCATTGTCTCTACCTTAATGCATTTATCTAATAATTGCATTTTGTTCTCTCCAACCTCTGTACTTGTTTAGATGATAATCCACTAAAGGAACATAAAAATGTCTGGAAACCTCTCCCACTCAACGAGGTTGTTTTGTTGCCCAAGAGAGGAATCTTACATATTTTTCTTCAAACTTCCGGGCAAGGGCCTCCACTTTATGCCTTTCCTTTTCTTCATCATTGAAAGGATCTGAGAGATCTTTCTTCTGTAAAGAGACCATTCCACAAAAATAAGAATCACAAAAAAATTCCCACAATCCTATTCATAATACCTGCACTGACTACTCAATACGCATAAACTGCATAATAAAAACAACTGTTTCAAAAAAGACAAGATAAAATACATGCTACTGTCCTAAAAGTGTTTACCTAGCTGCTTAAGAAAATAAAGTTTCCATTCACGTAATTCAACAAAACTAAACGCCTACAATCACCCACCATAGCATTAGGTCCTAGAGGGCTCCAAATATGGCAAAGGGCCTTTAGTTAGGGATGCTCAACCTGTATAGAACTGTTTCAATATAGTCGGTTTTCTTTGTAACCCTAAAAATTATTTTACGCATTTAAAAACATTACTCTAAGAAGGTCCATAGGCTTCACTGACTTCCAAAGCAGTCAATAGCTCAAAAAGTTTAAGAACGCAGTGAAAATAGTGCAAGCCCTTGAGAGCTATTCTGCCGTATTGGTTCGTAGAGTGGTATGAACTTGCACTTCCTTCACTGCTACCAAAAGTCAAAACCAGGTTCACAGCATTCCCTTTCCCTGGAAGCTCATCTTGATGGATCAGTAATCTTGTCTTTCCTCCCAATGTCAATATGCATTCCAAATATTTTCATGTGGTTTTCCAAAGTTTATTTCTACTCCATAAACTTACTGTTGCATTTTTCTCAAGTAAATTTTCCAGAGTTGGACTTTAAGATTCTCTGGCAAGGAAACTTAATTTTAATAAAAGACTCCTATACCAAATACATTTAAGACTCCAGAGTAGACCAAAATCACTAAAGATTGGATGCCTATCTTAAGACAAAACTCTATTACCCCACCCTCCCATCCCTGCCCACTGGAATCCCATCTACTCATGAAGGACCAGTTAAATGAGATATTGTGGAACGTACATATAAAAGCCACAAGTGAGTGGTCTTTAAAACATGCACTCATCTGTACTTTCCAAAGTTTTCTATAATGATCACATATAACCTAAGTGATTAAAATAATTTTAAAAAATGCCACCAATGTGGGGCGCCTGGGTGGCTCAGTTGGTTAAGTGTCTGCCTTCGGCTCAGGTCATGATCCCAGGGTCCTGGGATCGAGCCCTGCATTGGGCTCCCTGCTCAGCGGGGAGCCTGCTTCTCCCTCTCCCTCTGCTGCTCCCCCTTCTTTTGTGCTCTTTCTCTCTCTCAAATAAATAAAATCTAAAAAAAAAAAAAGGTTAAAAAAAATTCCACCAATCTAGAGCAGTACTAGACACAACATGTACTCTCTTATGTCTTGCGAAGAGTTGTCCAAAAAGTACTACTTCCTGCATGCATGAAGGTCCAACTCTGTCCAAACACAGCATCCAGGATGTAAGCTCTCTGCTGTCCAAGCCCTGCAGGGCTTTCTATTTGTATCAGACTTAAACAACTGCCACATTGTAACTCCTGCTACCTGTGTTGGCATAATTCTAAAGTACCTATAAGACTGAAAGTTCCTTTGAGGCTGGCTGGGATAGTGGCTTCTCCACCTTTATATAGTCCTCAGCATCTCACCCAGTGCCTTTACATTATAAGAAACATATGCTAACTGAATTAATATATGAATCCCTCAGATTACATAATACTTTGAAAACCACAGAGTAGACACAAAGATTCAGCGTTCTGAATCTGAAGTCCAGGAGTGAATCCCCTGAAACTGAATCCAAAGTTCTCTGTGTATGCTCCAAACATTTTTCTGCAATGGAGAAGAACTTCTGGATCCCTCAAAAAGGTGAAATCAGAGCACTTGAGTTCTAATTTCAGTTGAGCCCATAAATAAAGACCTCAACCAATCCCTGCTACTGTCTCTTCCTCTCAAGGAAGATCCCATTCCTACTTTGGAAAAGGAATCATGAACGGATTTGAAATTATTTTTTCTAATCTTGCCCAATAGCCCTCATATAAAAGGTTGACCCTTGGCACAAACTTACTGGCTTCCATTCAGCTAATGAGATCTTGATCAAGGAAACACATTTTTGTCTGAGCAAAAAAACAGATAATCCTCCTAACCAAAGGCACTCACCCCCAACATCACAACAGTGAATTAGAAGGAAGAACTCTGGCCACTGAGTTATGCCGCTAAAAACTGTATCTACATGATATCATTCTATCCTCAAACACCCTGTGAGCCGGGTACTAGGCTGATCCTCACCTTTGCCTCAGAGCCCAGCACAGTGCACTGAGGAGTGCTTGTGCTCCTCACCTATTTCCTACCCGTGCTGTAGCATTCCGCTCCGTTTACGTAAAACACAAAAACGTGCAAAACTGATCTAAGCTGTCGAAAATCAGGGCAGTGGGCATGGATAGTATTTTGGAAGGGCAGGAAGAGGGTTTCTGGTGTCCTGGAAAATATTACATTTTATAATCCAGGCACAGGATACAAGGGTGTGTGGAGTTTGTGAAAATGCATCAAGTTGTGAATTTATCATATATGCACTTTTGTTGTGTATTTAATTTAGTAAATAGTTTTAATTTTACAATGTTAATGAATTATCAGAACATCAGTAATAGCTGAAGCTGGTGATGGGTACACGGGGGCTCATTATACTATCCTCCTATTCTGTGCATGTTTGAGAAGTTCCATACTAAAGAGCAAAACAAATCTGCCAGGAAAATAAATAGGTCATTTTAAAAAACATTTAAGAAATCAAACTGATTCTCAAAAGACCTGAAACGTACAACCCAATAGGTTTCTATCCATCCAAGAAACTATCCTGAATCTCACTGTTCAGAAGACATGAGCAGTCAGTGTCTTTTCTTGTCTGCCCTTACACCAGGCAGAGTGAGATTCTGTTGGAAAAGAAAAATGTCCTGCACAAAATTCCAGTGCTGTAACAGCCAGGGGCTGGTCACATTTACACATAACATGAACACCTTGGTATGAAAGGCTTCAGTGTTTATTATTAGGCATAATTCATATTAGCCTTGGATGTACAGTGTTCTCTCTAGCATAAATCAGGAGAATGGTTCTAGAAAGAATTCTATCCTTTCCTGCCCAGAGGCAAAACCAGCACACCTTGTGACTGCTTTGGACTGAGTGCCATGATCTTGGGATAGCCAGAGCCTTTCTAATCTTGCTTCCACCTTCTAGAAATCCCTTTTGCACAGGATGTCCCACGCATTATATCTGCAGACTGAGTCTGGGGCTGCTGGGGTGTACCTTGTCTGCGGGTTGAAGGCCTTTTACCTTCCCTCGTATGTTCTTCACCAGCTCCGGGTAGAAGAACTCTGGACAGCGCTTGTGATCTGGCTCAAAGAGGGTGAGTGTAATCCGAACAGCTGCTGCAGCCGGCTCAGAGTCCTGATGCTGTTCTGTTCCCCCAACCTCCTCTTTCCGGGATTTCTTCAAAAATGCAGGATTCAGAGAACCTGGGAGAGAGGTGAACTGGACCCTGTGGGGCTCCGACATGGCTACCAACAAGTCTTAGCGGGTGTCACTGCATGGCTTCTGTTAACATTAAAAGAAGGGCCAGGTCAAACCAAGATGATAAAAATGATAATTTCTCCTGTTCAGCTATTCAGATTCAAGCTTAAAAGAATTTCATTGTCAAGAAGAATCCACTGTTGATCTTAATTACCACTTGCTGCTTTTTTCTTCAACACTATTCATCTTAAATATACCATTTTTAAATATAAATGTAAATCATCCCAAATCTTATCATTCAGAGATAGTGTTCAGCATACTTCTTTCTAGTCTTTTTTTCTATGCCAGTCAATAGTTCTTACATGTTAGAGAATCCATGCTGATAGAGCCTTAAAGAATCCTCAAAACTGCAAACATCACCAGAGAATATTTTTCATTTATCTAACACTTTTTTTTTTCTGGCTGAGAATAATCTCTTTCTTAAGATCTCTATATTTTCATCACCAGCAGTACACTTACATTTAGGGCCCATCTTTCCAATGAGAAAGTTTTCAACAGCTCACAGAAGGTACTGCCTCCTCTGGGGTAAGTAAAAAACCAGTGTCTCAGGAGGAGTGTGGCTCGGCTCATTTCCTAACACACCAGCGTCTGTCCACCCACAACTGGGCCTCGGCAAAGTAAAAAATTATCACATGCCAAAGACCTTCAAAGTTGCTTGGAAATGGTCAAAATAGACTGTAAAGCTCAGAACACCCAGGGTTTACAGAATATAAATATCCAAACACACACACACACACACACACACTATATATATATAGTGTGTGTGTGCGTGCGCGCGCACTTCAGGTATAATCTTATGTCCTTTTTTAAACTCACACTCTAGTATGAACTTTCTACCATGACACTAAATAAAAATATTCACTGCTGCCTTGTTTATACAGGAAAATGGTAAAAACAACCTTGATATCCAGCATTAAGGGAATGGTTGGAAAAAAAAACTGCAGCTTTTTTAAAACTGATTTATTCTTATAATCTATAAATTTTGATAGAGATATACAATGCTTGTCATACCTCTTACAACTACTTTTTCCTGCTCTGTTACTGTTTAATTTAAAGTGAGGTATAGGGCGCCTGGGTGGCTCAGTTGGTTAAGCAACTGCCTTCGGCTCAGGTCATGATCCTGGAGTCCCGGGATCGAGTCCCGCATCAGGCTCCCTGCTTGGCAGGGAGTCTGCTTCTCCCTCTGACCCTCTTCCCTCTCGTGCTCTCTATCTCTCATTCTCTCTCTCTCAAATAAATAAATAAAATCTTTAAAAAAAAAATAAAGTGAGGTATAGTGCTCGCTTCGGCAGCACATATATACTAAAGTGAGATATAAAAGAAATTTTAATTTAGTTTTCACACTGAACTCTCTAACTTGGCTTCTTCCCACATCAATCACTAACCTTTCTTTCCCCTGACTTGGCATATGTTATATAGTAATGTATTAGACATCTTAAGATCTACTACGGAAATCCAACCTGTTAGATTAATCTAGTATATCTAGACATTCTTTAACCAAAACTATACTATTTTGAAAAATTTTTATGGTATATTTTAATATCTTCAATCAAAAATTCATCTTTATTATTCTTCTTTTAAAAATAATAGTTATTCCAGCCTGTTTATTATTTCAGGTCAACCTAGTAATCATTCTGACAAGTTCCAAAAAAAAACTCACTGTATTTTGACATTAATGAATGATTAGTAACTAATTCAGGAAGATTTACACGTATCACATATATCCGCATATAAGAATGTCTACTTGTATACATGTAATGTTCATTTTTTTCTACTATGACCAAAAATTATGATCGCTAAGACCAGGGAATAAAATATCTAAAAATGAAGAGTTAAAATTATTCTAAGTAGGCAGCAAAGTGATTAGCAGCAAAACAGGTTGGTAGTGCAAAAAACCATCGTGCACTAAAATGTTGGAAAGAAATTCCCCTAAAAAAAACTTTCAAGGCCCCCAGGACATTAGTGATGCCCTGGGTTGTGAAAATAAATCACAGCTGGAAGCTGAGGCTTAAAGGTCCCCCACTGACACAAGCAGGTAAAGTCACACTATAAGAAGGGAACCTGCCAGTTAACAGATGGGATAATAGGAAGTTCACCCTGGAAGGGGCAACCAGGTTCCTGTCCCTGTCAGGCAGTAATTTTTAAAATGTAACCTTATCATGGTCCAAATTTTAGACATTGTAACTTCATTCACCTAAATGGTAAAACTGCTTCTCTCGGTTGTGTGACTTTATAAATAAGACTAGAGAATAAACTAAATCAAACCTATGACGTATTAACAGATTTTAGATGAAATTTTATAATCATCACAATTACTTGCTACTTGTTACTAAGTTATTTGAAACATTTAAGAAAAATCAGACATATTAATGATTAACCTATTAGACTTACAATTTTAATTTGAAAAAAAAAATAGATGTTTCAAAGTGTTCATTTAGACCTGACTTCTACATCTATCAGACTTACATGAGTTATGTCTTTGGAAAGCTTTTACCATTAGGCTTATAAGTACATTTTAGAAGTTTGAAGTATTTGAGAGAAAAAACATATACAACTTTAAATGCAGGGGACCTGAGTGGCTCAGTAGGTTGATCAGGTCTTGATCTCAGAGTAGTGAGTTCAAGCCCGGCTCTGGGCTCCATGCCCAAAACAAAACAAAAACAAAAACTTTAAATGCAGCTTAAAACATTTAAGGGTATTCAACATTGCAAAAAGAGTTCACTGTTTAGCGGAATGTAATTTTTTAAACTGATACATTAACTGAAGCTTTGTCAAGGGTCAAATATTTTTATTTTTATATAACTACTCTTAGATTTGTTTTTTTTTCTCTTAAGATTTTATTTGACAGAGAGAGAGAGAGAGAGACAGCGAGAGAGGGAATACAAGCAGGGGGAGTGGGAGAGGGAGAAGCAGGCCTCCCGCCAGCAGGGAGTCCGAGGTGGGGTGCGATCCCAGCACCCTGGAATCATGACCTGAGCCGAAGGCAGATGCTTAACAACTGAGCCACCCAGGCACCCCCTATTCTTAGATTTATAATTGGGGGCACCTGGGTGGCTCAGTTGAGTGACTCTTGGTTTGGGCTCAGGTCATAATCTCAGGTCCTGAAATCAAACCCTGCATCCCGCTCAGCTTGGAGTCTGCTTGGGATTCTTTCCCCCTTCTACTCCCTCCCCCTCTGCTCCTCCCCCTGCTCTTTTCCACTCTCTCTCAAAATAAATAAAAATCTTAAAAAAAAATGTGGGAGTAAAACTTAAAAGGCTTAAGAAAAACTAGGTATTTAAATACTCAATTTTAACAAGTTGAACATCATTCTAAATAAAAGCACAGTATTGTACACACAAAAACATCCCTCCCAAAAAACCTCAACTGGTGTTATCAAAGAAACACTAGCTTTCTTTTGCACCTTGGTTTATTCCCACGAATTACACATTTTTTTCATTATACACTCTCTTAACTATTGTATGTTCAAACTGATTATCAGTGAAACAGAAAAACTTAATTCTGTATTATGATTATGTAGTCTTTTTTTTTTTTTTTAGATTTTTATTTGACAGAGAGACAGCGAGAGAGGGAACACAAGCAGGGGGAGGGGGAGAGGGAGAAGCAGACTCCCCACCGAGCAGGGAGCCCGATGTGGGGCTGGATCCCAGGACCCTGGCCGAAGGCAGAGGCTTAAGGACTGAGCCACCCAGGTGCCCCTGTAATTAGTCTCCTTACTGAACTCATTTAATGGCTCCCCGCCCCCCCCACAAGAGGCTGTCCTGTCATTCCTGGAAATGAGATTTTTTTCTTCTTTCTGAAATGTCTCTTATTTTTGTTTCCTGTGTTATTGCATTGGCTAGAACTTACAGGATAATATTAAACCTATATTCTTTGCCATGCTCTGACTCTCATGGAAACGCATCTAGGTCCACTGGGATGTTGATCTAAATCTCACATATTTTATCAAACCATTAAAATATCCTTCGATTGCTCAAAATTAAGAGTTTTAAAATTAGGAACGTGTGTTGAATTTTATGAAATCATTTCCTGGAATCTTAAATGTGCTTTCAATTACCGGTTTGTCCTTAAGGCAATATAAAACAGTAAATGACAGCTCCTGAAACTAATTGACGGTACTTTAGGGAAACTGAACTCCAAGAAAAACCAAGCTGCGGACAAGCCAACTCGCCAAACACACAAAAAACCACTCTTACAACCAAAGTCCCTCTATAACAAAAACACCTACAGGAGAAGCGTGAGCTTCCGCCACCTTTTCAAGCAGAGGGCGACTCAAGAAAAACTCTTCAGTCGACACTTAGACATATTTGGAGTCTGCAACTGGGATTGGGACCTTTTCAGAAACCGTTATTTTCCACCCGGAGTGTTTGGGCCCTAGGCTGAACTGCTGTGAACAGTTCCCCATTCAATGACTTCGTTTTCACGTACTGAAACTACGCGAGCATCTGCCTTCCTGTTGTCACAACAGCCAGCTCCCAACTTCTCTAAAAGTGTCAAACTATAACAAGGCGTACGTGAGAGCCCGGTCCCGACAAAGACACGCACCTTTGTCCCCGGCGCGACGCAGGCTACGGCCCCGAGGGCCGCACTCGTCCCCCCGCGGCCGTCCTCATGCCGGCCCGGGCGCCCGGGCTGCGGCGCTGCTAGCGGCCGGCCCCCGAGCCATGCCTCCCGGCGGGCGGCCAACCCGCACCGCGGCCCATGGCCGGGTCCCCACGCGCCCGGGGGAGCCTCGCCAGCCGTGCCGCTGAGCCGGCCCCGTAGGAAGCGGAGAGACGCCGGCTCCACGTCGGTCGAGCAGCTCGGGACCTTGGGCGGGCTGCAGTGGCGCCCCGGGAGAACTTGAGGCGGCGGACGCGGGCTCCGAGCCGCTCCCCGGACGCCGGCCGTTAGAAAGCGCGCACCGAAGGACCCGTCCGCCCCCCGGGCAAGGCCGCGCAGAGCCCGCCCGGCGCGGGCCCCGGGAGCGAGCGGAGGCTGGCTTCCAGGCCGCGCCGAGGTCCGTCAGGGCAGCTCCCGGTGTGGAGACACGGCCGGCCCCCGCGCGGAACTAACGGCCGTAACGGAAGCGCGAACCGGAGGGGACTGGAGGCCAGAGCCCAGGGGCGGGGCGGGCCGCAGGGCCGGCTCCCTCACGCACTCGAACGGCCGCACCGTCGCCGCCACCTCCGCCGCCTCAGACCGCGGGCGCTTCGTTGTCACGAGCCGGAGGGAGGGGGAAGGAGCCGGGAGCCTCCGGGCTCCGGCGCGCCGAGACCGCGGCACCCCAGTCACGTGCCTCTCGGCCGGCCAATGAACTCCTGCGGGCGCGGTGACGTCAGGGCAGCGGCGTGGCCGGTGACAGCCGGCCCCCATCACGTGGCCGGGCGCACTCCAATGGGCGGTGCCGGGGCGACCTGATGTTCCCGGCGGCCCGTGCGTCGGCGGTGGTTGGGTGGTAAGATGGCGGCTGTGAGTCTGCGGCTCGGCGATTTGGTGTGGTGAGTCCGGGCGGCCAGGGCTAAGCGAGGTGCGCCGGGGAACTCCCCCACTGGGCGCGGGGTTCGCGGCCAGCCCCGGAGCTGCTTTTCTATGCGCTCCAGGCTGCGGAGAGAGGGCGAGACGAGGTGCCGGCGCTGGGAGCGACGCCGGGCGGAAGGGGCAGCCCGGCCCCGGGGGACTGAGGCCGAGAGTGGCCGCGGCGGGCCGGGCTCTGAGCCCCAGGGCCGCCCGGGGGAGGGCTTCGCTCCGCACCTGCACGCCGGCGGCCACCGTGAAGGGAGTCTCCGGCGCCGCACAGCTCCCGCGGACGCCGGGTCCTTGGGGTCTTCCTGAGGCTCCCCAGAAAGCGGGAGAGCCGGGGAGCCCGCGGGGCCATCTCGCCTGGGCAAGCCCGTCAAAACCCGCGTTGCGATGGAACCGACCTGTGCGGGCGGCTTGGCTTGGGGTGTCGAAACCGGACTGCTGGCGCTGCCCCGCGAAGAAATGGAAGGGAGACTTCTCCTTTACAGCCGAAGGCTTGGCAGTGACCAGTGCCTTCTTGGGTGCCTCTCGTGGTCTGCTTCTGTGTCCCAGACAACCGCCCGAACCAAGACTGACTGTCGCCGCTTCCCTGGAGCGACGTAGCTCACTTCTCAACCCAGAGGAGGGTTTCCATTAGCATTTGTCAAAGCCGGGCTGGTCTCACGGTGAATTAAACTAGACTGTGTAAGGGGAAGTCTGTGTTTACATTGCAAACTACCCCCAGCCCCCGGCAAGGGAGACTCTAGACAAGTGACTCTTGATTGGTTTTGTTGTTCTGTATTCCTTGTCACCAAAAGAATGCACATACAGTATGCACCTTTGTATTTCAGTTCTGAAGAGTTTGGGCCTCCTGGGCCCAGCTGTGGAAGCCAGATTAAGAACTCCTGTTTGCCAGCTTTTGTTTTGGCTCTTGAGGGTGCAGGTGGAGAGTTAGGAAAATAAATTTCATGTTGAGTGGGTTGAAGGAGATGGACTGGCTTTTCTAGGGCAAATGCTGACTGTGTGTTTTCTCTAGGGGGAAACTCGGCCGGTATCCTCCTTGGCCAGGAAAGGTGAGTGTCTTGCTCCAAATGGAAGATATCTGAAGTTGAGTTTAAGAAGGTGGAGAATGTAAGATTCATTCCTCTCAGTTTCTGGCGTTTAGTTAAACTGGACCTATTTAACAGAGTTTTTCTCTCTCTACTCTCCGTTTGTTTAGAAAAGACAATATAATATAAACTAGGTCATTTAATCTGCAGTAAATGCTTATCTCTTGAATCAGAGATGGTTTTGGTGAAGTTTTTTAATCCTGGAAATCAATTCTAATTTGAATTTAGCTTTACACTTAAATGTAACAAAAGGAGAAGAAAATAAATTCTCCAGGAAGAGAGGAATCTAAATGTAGGTTAGTGAAAAGTCAAAGTATTTTTGTCCCAACTAAGTTTAAATCTTCTTTCCATGTTACCATATGTGCTGCTCCAGTGCATCTTTGCAGAAGTTGGCATTCCAGATTTTGCATGAGGCGATCCGTCATAGCTTTCCAAATGTTCTGTTTTTATATTCTTGCTAGGAGCCCAGGAAATGTCTTTAGACTGTCTCCTTGCAATATGGCATTTTCATTGCCTCAGTTGTTCTTCATTGTCATTATTACCTGTCTCAACTCTTCCTGCACAATTTTTTTTAATTGAAGCATAATTGACATACAATGTCATAGTAGTTTTCAGGTGTACAACATATTGATTCAGTAATTCTATACATTACCCAGTGCTTACCACGGTAAGGATAGTCACCACCTAACATCATTATTTCACTGAAGTATATGTAAAAGTGTTCTCTGCATTTCTTCAGTGATGATAGGGTCATGTGGTTGGAGGAGTTGATGTTGATCTTACGCTTTTAAAACAGAGTCATTGCAGTAGAAGGGATATTCTACCTACTGAGCACTGCTACATGGTAGATGTAGGGAACTTCTAGAATATTTGCACATTTCCACACATCTCAGTAGAAAAGTGCCAGACTTGGACATGTACTACCTGGGTTCTTTCTAAGCCTGTTCCTTTTGTTTTATTTCATTTTTTTTCTTACCAACTTGGAAGTGTGGAAAAACCTTTCCCCCCCCCCCTTTACTCCCCAGATTGTTAATCCACCCAAAGACTTGAAGAAACCGCGTGGAAAGAAATGCTTCTTTGTGAAGTTTTTTGGAACAGAAGATCAGTGAGTAGTGCTCATCAAGAGTTTCACTTTCCCTTTGGGCGTTGCTCTGGATCTGAGCTGCTTGTGAGAATATTCGAAGGACCCTAGTTCATTTTTACTGTAGTCTGTCAGGCATATTGTTCTGGCTTTGTATACCTAAATAAAAGGTGCTATTCTTAGCTTATAGAAATTGTCCTGGGGCCAATAACAATTTCAGTCAAGTGAGAAATAGGACTCACTATTTTCTAAAGATGATAATCACAATAAGATTATTTCTCATCTCTTTATCGAATCCCATAGGTAGTTCTTTTTATTAGGGCCATGTTTGGTTCTCTTTTAATGGCTGGTTATCATTGTGGTTCATGTATGAGGTTTACAGTGAAATCAGGACCATTCATTTGAGATTCTGTGATAGGCCATATAGGTCACAGTGAGGAGGAGAATGTGTATTTACCTGAATTTCCAGTGATTTGTTCAGCTTTCTGGTTATTACATGGATTTGATTACCTGGGTGTAGCTAGATGGTTTAAGTAGTTGCATTTTCTACTTAGGATTTTTAGAGAAAAATGTAGTTTGGGGTTTGAAAAATGTGAGTTTTCTGAGAAATCTAATACCAATGGTTAAAATATATGTTCTTAGAAAGTGATATATGATATTCTATAGCAAAATCTCTTATAAACAGTGTTCTTCACTCATTCAGGAGTTTATATGCCAGAGTGCTCAGCCTGGGTTGGAGGGGTTTTTTTGTTTGTTTGTTTTGTTTTTTAAAGACTTTATTATTTATTTGACAGAGAGAAAGAGACCGAGCATGCACGGGCGAGCACAAGCAGGGGGAGAGGCAGAGGGAGAGGGAGAAGCAGGCTCCCCACTGAGCAGGGAGCCTGATATGGGGCTCCATCCCTGAACCCTGGGATCATGACCTGAGCTGAAGGAGATGTTTAATGGACTGAGCCACTCAGGCGCCCCCTGGGTTAGAGTTTGGCATGTTTATCTTCACCATGCAGGTATACCAATATACCAGTTCTCTGTCACAAAACAACTTAGCAGCCTTTTGATGACGATATTCAAGGGAGTCACTGGCTTCTGGTATATAACACAAGTGCTAATTGTACAGCCACACTTCGAATGTTGACACCAAAAGGAACTTCCAGAGAAAAGCAAATGTTGTGGGCCTTGCCTTTCAGGAATTCAGGTGACAAGACATAACCAGTTCAGATGGGAATAGGTGCAGAGTGAGTGATACAGGTGACTATTAAAGCGCTCTAGAACACGGAGAGATCAGTGGAGAACACTCAGGTCATAGAAGGGTGATGGAAGGGGTGCCTGGGTGGCTCAGTCGTTAAGCTCAGGTCATGATCCCGGGGTCCTGGGATCGAGCCCCGCACCGGGCTCCCTGCTCAGCGGGAGCCTGCTTCTCCCTCTACCACTCCCTCTCCTGTGTTTCTGCTCTCGCTGTGCCTCTCTCTGTCAAATAATAAATCTTTTGGGGGGGGGGCCTGGGTGGCTCAGTCGTTAAGCGTCTGCGTTCGGCTCAGGTCATGATCCCAGCGTCCTGGGATCAAGCTCCACATCAAAAAAAAAAAAAATAAGAAGAAGAAGGGTGATGGAAGAGATGGAGTTAGAATCTGCTTCTGGAGGACAGATAGAATTTGAATAGGCAGGAAGAAGAAGGGCAGTGCAGGCAGTGGGAATACTGTGAGCAACTGGGTGTTAAGTTGGATGCGTGGGCAGAGAAAGGCTCCCCACCTGGGGTAAAGAACTGTGCTTGAGAATAACAGGCAATATGGTTGACCCAATTTGGTTAGCTAAACGAAGATGTACAAGTCTAAAACAAAAGTGGAAACTCTTGGAAAGTAGAGGCTTGATGAGATTACAGGAGGCCTGAAAGCCATTGTGTTCTTATAATTTAAGCAAATGCTGGAAGGTCAGAAGAGTAAACGGATGCCTACTACAGGTGAGACAGGAAATTGGAGTTGAGTGCATTTCAGCACTTAACCGGGCACACAAGTGAAGCCAATGAAAGGGATGCACTTACTGAACACAAAAATAACCTAATGGTGTTAGTAGTAGTGGTGGTGATGTGATTTCTAACTAAAATTCTTTGAGGGGATTCATAAGCAAGTGGATTTTGGGCAACTGTTAGATATAATATCTTTAAGCTTATAAAACTTCCTTGGTAGAATTCCACATAAAAACTTATTGAAAAACAAGTTGTCACAGGACCAACACATTATCTTTTTGTGGCTAGGCGGTTGACAATGAAAGGAAACAGGGTAAGGATCTCCAAGCACTTATCTGAAGGGAGAAGGGTTCTTAGTGATCAGTGATCAGACATTATTTACTATCTTTAAGTTATCTGAAGGTGAAGTGTCCAGGGAATTACTTTGAGGAAAGAGCTCTGGATTTGATGCTGGCCTGCTGTGCATTCAGATGCCATTGCACCTGCCCTACAATTTGGGCAAGCTGTTTTCACCTTTCTAAGCCTTTGTGTCCTTGCCCATATGTGGGATGATACTCCCTACCTCGTTATGCAGGAGAAGTAGTGTCACTTGTTCCATAGGGTGGTGTGGTATACAGCAGGGATTCAGTAAACTTCAGGTGGCCGTATAGATATATTACAAGGGAGAGAATAAGCTGGTAAGAAGCAGGTGGCTTAAAAAAAAATAAGGGAAACGAGAGAAAGGATTTGTGTTTGGAAAAGGAAGGCATTTGTGTTGGAAATTCCTAAGGACTTCAGCCAGGTCTGTTTTTTTATTTTGTTTTGCTTTTTTGTTTTTTGGGGTTTTTTTTTAAGATTTTTTTATTTATTCATTTGAGACACAGAGATAGAGAGAGAGCATGAGCAGTGGGAGAGGCAGTGGGAGAGGGAGAAGCAGACTCCCCGCTGAGTCAGGAGCCCGATGTGGGGCTCAATGCCAGGACCCTGGGATCATGACCTGAGCTGAAGGCAGATGCTTAACCATCTGAGCCACCCAGCCGCCCCTTAAAGATTTTATTTATTTATTCATGAGAGACAGAGAGAGGCAGAGGGAGAAGCAGGCTCCCAAGGAGCAGGGAGCCCGATGCGGGACCCGATCCCAGGACTCCGGGATCATGACCTGAGCTGAAGGCAGACACTTAACCATCTGAGCCACCCAGGCGCCCTTGCTTTGCTTTTTTGTTTTTTAAGATTTTATTTATTTGAGAGAGAGACAGCACAAGCAGGGAGGAGAGGGAGAAGCAGGCTTCCCGCTGAGTGGGGAACCAAACACGGGGCTTGTCCCAGGACTCTGGGATCATGACCTGAGTCTAAGGCAGACGCTTAACTGACTGAGCCACCCAGGGGCCCCCAGGTCTCTTCTTTGGACCAAAAAGGCTTCAAACACAAAACAGTAAATTGTTCCACCCTTTTTTTTTTTCTTTCCAATTGTTCTATCTTTATGGAAAAACTATGCTGTGCCTTGCCAGGAGTGCTGTGTGCAGTCGAGTCCATGCTCCCAAAGGGATCTGATGGAACTAATTAAGATCAGAAAAGAGGACCAAGTCAGATCAAAGAGTAGGATTCTTTAATGTGAAAAAGTCAGAATTGTTGAAATGATGAATGACCGTAAGAAGGTAAACACTGACCTGTTCATAAATCATCAGACATTTCCGATAGCAGCCCTGTGAGTAGAACAAATGCTGTGGTGACCAAGTTTAGGGCATGCATAAGAAGTACTGTAGGAAACAGACTTTTGAGAAGTGTTTTAGGTGGGAAGTACAAGTGGATTTTTAGAGATGAGTACTGCTTTGTGAAGGGCAAGGCTATAGGTGGTTCCAGAAGAAACTGGGCTCTACCTCACCTTTGATGCTTGAAGTCAGGGAGAGGGGCATATGCTCCTCGCACATGTTGGTTACGGGGCTCTGACTTTGGTGGATAGGGGCTCACCGCATGGGGCTGCTCCTGAATTTCTGAGCAATATAGGATTCAGTCAGGGATGTTCTTTTTCAAAACTGTACACTATGTATGGGGAAAAATATTTATAAATAAGATTTCTTTAATATTAACAGGGATCTTTATTAAAAGAGTGAAAAGGGTAGCTCCTTAAGATAAAGATTTCAGCGGCTCACTCAGTTAAGCCCAGGTCATGATCCAAGCAGGGAGCCTGTTTCTCCCTTTCCCCGACTTGTACTGTCTCTCTCTAATAAATAAATAAAATCTTAAAAAAAAAAAAAAAAGGGAAGATAAAGATTTCAATCTTCTAGAAAACTAGTTTTTCTCTCTCCCTTCCTCTGTCAAAACATCTGACAAATTGTGTTGATGTCCTGTTAGGAAGAGAGAGGACCAGACCTTCGTAACTGATGTCCTATTAGGAAGAGAGAGGACCAGACCTTCCTAACCAGCCGCTCCTGGAAGGGGAAGGACTTAGTAAGATGGCTGGATTCAGCTGTCTGAGCCTGGATGGCGAGTATGGGGGTTACTTATGGTTGTTTTCTATTTCATAGAGATACAAAGGGGAAAATAACTTTAGCATAACTTTGACAACTCTGCCAGGTGACCCCACCCACAGATGAAGTCTCAGGCACATGAGAGCCCACCTTGGGCAGGGAGTTGCCCATCAGAATAGAAACTGAACTCGGGGTTTGAAATTTTCATCAGGGGCCATGGATGGCAGAAAGGAGGGAGCTCATTTAGTCTGTGGGTATTCAAAAACGCCCAGAGATAAACAGTTCAAGAGAAGACTACTGGCAAAAGAAGATAGATCCCAAATGACCTTCTGAGAGTTTCTGTAGCAGTCTTCATACCTGATCCTACAAGAGCCGTTTTGGGAAATGGATAGGATATTTGTTCTGGTTCTCACTTTTTAACAGATTTGTACACTGAGAGGCAGGAGATTTGTGGAGTTCAGTGATAGAATGTCCAGGATCCCAACCTGAGATACTTTTTTCATCAAGGCAAATATAAGGTATGAAGTGAGTGAGTACTAAAGTAACTTTTGGAGAAGAACCTGTGGCTTGTATTTACAAGCAGATTGGAGCCATCCGAGCATCCCTCTTTCTTTTCGCCTGGCACCTGATCGCCCTGCTTTCCCTACATCCAACACTGTGCAGTAGCTGGAGAATGGAGCCAAATGGATGGTGAGCACGCTGCTATTTGGACTGAGCCAGCAGTGTCCCTCTGCCAGGGCTGGAGAATACCTGTCCTAGAGAGCACTGAGTAGATTTTCCTCTCCCAGCACCAGCATCCATCCTACACGTGACTCCCCTCATGGCTGAGACAGTGGACTCCATGAGCAGGTGTGTCATGCACCAGAATTAAAGAATCTGGCACAAAAGAAGCAGCTGACCATATTGGCATAGACAACACAGCTTGAAAGCCTTCTCCAGCATTTGGGAATATTTTCAAGTTTTGAAAAGAGAATCTTCTAAATCTATTTTATCTGCAAGTCTTTGTTGATGTCTGTATGATAATCATTGCTTGAGATTAACTGACAAACTCTTATTTTCTTTGTGGCTTTTTTTTGTTTTGTTTTTTGATTTGTGGGTTTTGGGATGTCTTGATTTCTGAACAGCTTAGACTTGGAGCTGTAACAACTCCGTAATCTTCAGCCTCTTTCAGTGGTTTTAAAGCAGGGCAAGCATACAAATCATTTGCTCAGTACTACTCACCAAATCTAGATGGAAAAGCAACTCATGTCTTCTGTCCCCATCTTTGTTCTCACCTTTGGACTGTGCTGACACGTGTGTGTTCTCCCTCCCACCCCCACTCCCACCCAGGTCATTGTGTCATGCAAAGTCTGAGACACATACGTGAGAGTTTTGGATTATTCATAGACCCACGTGTTTAATATGTGTACATGGTATGATTTAACCTAAGGGAAAAGCAGGTCAGAATTATGGAAGTTTTTGAAAATGTGAGGTGTTTAATTTCGTTTTGAGTGGAGTGTGTAATCTGAGAGTGGCTTATAGTGGAAAGTTTATATTCACAAGTGAAAAGAATTTACAGGTGTATCAGAATACCATAAGTTTGCTGCTCCTGGCTGTGTTACAGGTGCAGTTACACCGGCAACCAGGCAGTAGCTACTCACCTGAGGAAGTCATAGGGGCACCTTCTGGGTAGAGCAGCCCATGTTCTACAGCAGAGACCTTTATTGTTGATTTGTTGTTTCTTAAAGATAATACATGTTTATGGCACCCCCCCAAATTAAGCTATGAACTGTGAAACAGTTCCATTCATTCCTGTCCCTCAGCCACCCAGTTACCAGCCCTTGGGCATCCAGTTATACTAGTTTCTTACGGCATGTCCCTCCAAAGACACTGTGTGCAGAATCAAGAAATTACATATTCCTTTTTCCTTGTTTTTACACAAGTGATAGTGTAGCTCACACACTGTTCTGCATATTGCTTTCTTCCACTTAGCCAGATATCTCAAGGGACCTTCCATTTTGTCCTTTGTAATGACGTCACTGATTGCCACTACAAACAATGGGGTTTACTTCCTTGTATGTAAAAGCAAAGGCCCATACTTTACATACCACTTGACTAAGCTTGATTTTTG